>NW_020799121.1:3305298-3310984 GCF_003259725.1 Athene cunicularia | reverse complement strand
GGGGAAGAGCAAAGTGTTTTTGAGCAAAGCTCAGAAGAACTTAGGGCTTGCTCAGGCTGATTTTTATCCGAGCCTTGTGCCTTCATGAAGATTGTGGGAGGGCTGGCATGGCTGGTGAAGCCAGACCCGAGTTACACGCCAGCATGGGGCCATAGCACGGCTTGGATGGCAGAGGTTTAAGCCCATGGGAAAGCAATTTCAGAGATTTCTGTATTTCTTGGAGCCAGGGGAAATCTCAGGATTTCTTTCCCCAGCATGTTGGTTTATCTCCTTGAGGTCTCATTTTGGGGAGGATGCTGTATTTTATTTCGCCTGATCATTTTGACTCCTGCGCTCACGTCTATCTGACAAGCCATTCTGTTCAAAGATGACACCGCTGCGATGAAGCCTGTGATAATTTCCTCCATCCCTGCAATCAGTGCCCTCTCCTGCGAAGGCTGCCTTCAGCTGCAGTGGTATTTTCAGATGAAAAAAGGGAAAAATCACACCCAGAGATTTGTTTTCCCCTTTCTCAGCTCAGTCTTCTCAACAGGTCTCTGGCATGCTATGGTCAGCTGCTCATCGTGGGGTCCCGCATCTATTTGTTGCCTCTGTGGGCTTCCCCAGCTGGGATGTCCACTTATATTTGACTAGGACAGTGGGGAGGGATCTGGCCAGGCAGATATTTTGGGGGGAATTTGCTAGTAGTGGGATTTCCCTTCCCCAACCAGAAGGTAACCATGTGCATTGCAGAGAGCACAAGGACCTGGCCAGCCCTGTCCCCAGTGGTACCCAGGGCTGCATGGTCCCTCTCCCTCTCCGTGGCTGCCTCGTGCAGTTCCTGACTGCAGCATCCCTTTAAATAGCAAGGGACTGCACTCCCACCCGGGGCCTGCAGAAGGTTAGATAAGAGAATACAAACCACAATGCTTGCCCTTTTTTTTTTTTTTTTTTTTTTTTTTTTTTTTATTATCTTCTTATGGCTTTAGAATTATCTTCACAGACACTACATGAATTTAGTCAGGGCAGGTAAGGTCACACACAGACACAGTTGCTCATATTTATGTATATTCACCAGGCAAAGGAGATAAATGGGAAAACAGGCGCAGAGGGGAACAGGGAGGGGAGGCAGGCGGGGGGAGAATGGGATGCATCGACCCCAGGGTAGGATGAGGAGGGGCAGCAAGTGGGCACGAGCATTGGGGCCGTGACTAGGGTGGGGTTGAACAGGATACCACGGTGTGTGATGGAGGGGCAGCTGGACAACAGCCACAAGAGGAAGAACAGTACCTGGGCAATGGCAAGGCCGTTTCTCATGCTGTGGTGTTAGAGCCTGTGAACGGAAGGTGGGCAGGATTTCCTGCAAGGCTGGTGGAAAAGCACCCTGGAAAGTCTCAGAGTTGTAGTCAACCCCTATCTTCTGCACGTTCATGACCGTAGCAGTCAAGGCAGCAGCCCCACTGGTGGTCTTATAAAGCAGTTCTCAGCTAGTTCATGTGTTACTTAAGACACCAAAAATTTAGGTGAGATGATTCTTACTCCTGGTCCTTGTCACAGAAAGCAGTGCTGTGATGAGTGATGTGTCAGGGCTCTGGCTTCACGGCCAGATGACATCAGGGGGAGATAGAGATGACCATATCATCTAGAGGTGGACATAACCACATTGTGGAGAGGTGGGTACCCTGTGACCTCACGCTGGCTGTGTCTGGAAGGCAAGTCATGGCAGAAGGGTGTGAGCAGCGGTGAGCTCCAGTGCTTGGTCAAGGTCACAGGGAGCACAGAGTGGGAGCTGATGGTGCAAGTGCTGCTCCATGGAGAATTGTGGTAGACCTGGGGCATGGGAAGCCCAATCTGGTGATGAGATCTAGCTGGGCACTATCCCCAGAGACATGGAATGGTATGCTGGGGGCTGCTGCAGGTGGGAGCTGTGTGTGCAGGACCTTGGAGGTGACAGAGATCCTGCAGCAAATTGGGTCCCCTTCCTCCGTAAGTCCCATCACTTCTGGGTGTGTGGGAGAGGGAGCAACTTCCATCCCGAGCAATTGCAGCCCCCTGTGTGACAAAAGGGACCTTGCATGCATGAGCAGGGTGACAGAGAGGAGCTGGGAGGCTGATTTAACCTTAGCCCCAGCCACGGACATCTGTAGAGCTGCTGAGATGACCAAAACACTGATCTGAGCACAAAGTGACCTGGTACCCACTTGTTGGCACTTTTTCAGAAGGAAAAAAGACTGAGAGACCTAAAGGGCTGTGGAAATCAGGGTCAGTTTGTCTGACCCTGACTCATGCCAGGTGGCACCTACCCACGCAAGCCTTTTAATGGCAAACTGTGGGCTCACCCACCCCTTGCATCCACAAGCATCCCAAGGGCTGAGCATCATCTGTTTCCTGCAGGCAAAAGTTCCCATGGGCTCCAAGCTGCATGCCCACAAAGCAGGTGGCATTGGACCAGCTGTCAAAGAAATGCAGCAATAAAGGTGATTTTGCAAAGGTCTCTTTCCTCTGTAGAGACCTGGGTGGGAGGGGATGTATAGGGCACGGACAGGGCAGGGGACCTGGGCTGGGCATCAAACTGTTAATGGCAGAAGTCTTTCTGGGAAGCTGGATACCCAAGCAGAGTGTGATATTATTTCAAGGAAAATATATAATGCACCTGAAGAAATTGTACAGAAATTGCAAACAAAGCATGCACAGGAGGATATAAAATACCGAGTACAAGGGCATCCACCGATTATAACTTGATTTAAAACCGCTTAATTCACTAAATAATAAATGCAGATTTACCAGAGATGTCAGGACTAAAAGCATGCCTAACAATGCATTTATTTAATAACTGTTTGCTCTCAATGTCAGGGCACTGTGTCTAGAAAATACAGGCAACAAACGAAAGGCTGAGATTTATTTTTTTTTTCCCCCAAGGCCTGGTATATCTAAGGGGAAAAAAAAAATTAAGAAAGAGAAGTCAGAAATTGTAATAATACAGCTGATATGAAACCTGACTTCCCTTCACCAAGGGAAACAGGAAACCCCAATGGGAAGTGGGAAGCAGAACAAGTCTACCAAATGCGCTAACTCTCTGCTGGTGCATGAAGACAAAGGAAGGAGAAAGAGGTGCTGGTTTAAACGAAGCCTTCCTAAGTGAGCATCAGCCAAGGGAAGTGGTCACAGAAACGGCTCACTTCACAGATGGAAGATGATTTGTAGCATTAGATCAGATGCGTTTTCGCCCAGGAAAACTGAAGGAGCTGGATGCTCTGCTCATGACTTGTAGGCTGCTTGTTGGGATGGTGTGAAGTTAAACAAGTGCTAGGTTGGACTTGTTCATCCCCCACAGTGTTGTTTGGAGTAATTTGTACTGTTCTGGGGGACCATGGACTTTTATTGGCTTTGCATTGGCAATATTTGGACTGCCACCCACCAGGATTTGGGGAAAACAGAACTGGGGCATTGGTGTTGATCTATCAGAGCATTTCACAAACACATCCAAGTGGAAGGAAGTTCTTGGGGTCTCTGGGGAATTCATCTCCACCCAGGGAAGCCCCATGCTACCAGTGACATCCTGCACTCTGAATTTCTAGCCGTTAAACAAGGATGCAGATCATTCCATGTATTGCAGATTTTTCAGCTCAGTGCCCAGGTTCTTGGAGAAATGTACAGACAAAATTCCACCACCTGCCAACCTGTAGTTTAGCTCATCGAAAATAATAAAAGACCAAGAAAACCTTGTTCAGGAAGACCTGCCTTCTGCAAAGCTTGCTGAGAGGCATTTGCTGAAGCTTCACATCAGTGTGTCTCAGTAAAATCAAAGTAAACAACTCCAGCACCATGACCATCACTGAGAGAAGCTCATTTGAACCATTATTTTTCCCTCTAGTTGGAACTGAGCATCCATGAATATTCTGAAGTCTTAGAACCTGGCCCAGAAGTGAACAAAAATGTTCAGCCCTGCTTATGGCCCCATGTGGGGACATGATCAGAAAAAGGGTGATTTCTCCCTAAAACCCATCTCCTGGCCTCTCCCCCCTTGCCTTCTGCTTGATGCACAGCCCTGCTCAGCATAGCATGGAAATTCAGGCTTATTACCTTCTACATCCTCCCTTTTTAGTCTTTATATATAAACTTGGTTGCTATCACCACTGCCGCTGTGCTGGTGAACATGAGCTTCTTCTTGCCCAGGTCTTCCTCCCTCAGGTCTAGCCTCATGTCTCTCTGGGGTTCACACAGGGCAATATTCAACAGCTTCCCATGTTCCCCAAGCATTTACTGTGCAAGCTGATGTTGACAAGAGTGTCAGGCTTTCCAAAAACAGCCCTGTGTAGGTGGTGCCCACTTCTGCAGGCAAAACATGAAGGAGTGACAGGGCTATGATGGGGCCGGCAAGCCTGAGTCGGTGGGTGACCCTGCTTTGCTCATCTGAAAGGGACTCAGCATTGAAGCAGGCTGTGCCAGGACAGAAGAAGGTGTATTAATGAATTTTCCTGTAGCCTTTGAAAATTCTAAAGCTGGCTTTTTGTTTACCCCATGAGATATTCTATGTGCTGGGTGTGCATCTCCAAGGCCATCTTTGACGCTTGCTTTGGGAAAAACAGCACATGCAAAAGCTTTGTTCCCCGCAGCACTTTTCTGCTGAGTGTGGTGTTGACATAGAACCTCAGAGCTGGATGCAACTCTGTTGTGCAAATGTTGAAGCGGGAGGACGGGTCCCTCAAGGAGCAGAGGAGCTGTGAATGAGCCAGCCCGGTGGGATGCTTTGCTGGGTGACGGCCAGCTCTGACCAGCTCTGTCTTTGGTGATGCTGGAGGGACGCAGCATGATGTGATAAGCAGAGACACCTTGCTTTTAAGTGGTTAAATCAGGGAAAAAGAATCTCTAAAGTCAAATCTTAACACAGCAGTGCTCCCTGGCTGCACGTGGGTTTCTCCAAGCCCACCTTTTTCCTTCCTGCGGAAACGTTGCTCCCACGGGGCTGGCGTCCTTCACACCACTCCCAGCACTCCCGAGTGTTGCAGGGTTGGCCGAGGGGCACGGGGAGTCTGGCAAGTCCCTTGCTGATGCCCCCCCAGGGTGTTCATCAGTCTGGAGAGCTGCCCCTTCTCCAGTGAGGACAGCCCCTGCCCTCTATGATGGTACCAGCTCTCTCCAGCCGTAGTGGTGGGGTTCAAGGAGAAAAATGAGAAACCCACACTTCTTTTCACTCTTTCTTAGTGATGCACGTCCCTGAAAAGCTGGTTATCTTCCCTAAATCCTGCGCCTGTCAGGGCAGCAATGCACAAAGAGCCCCCAACCCCTTCCAGCGCTGCATTGAACCCACGGTGGAGGTCTCTGCTGGGCTCCTCTTCCTTATTCCCCCCACCCCTCACCTCCCCCCCCACTGTCTCCCAGCCTTATCTTCTGTTGTCTTCTTGTGGAAGAAGAGATAAAAGTAATTCTTATGGATGCTTCTCCAGCGAACGCTTGCCTCCTTCCCCCCTCGCCTCCCCCAGCATCTCCCTGCTCCGTCCAGATAAAGGGTGAGGACCAAGCACATGTCATTTTCTTTGTGCAAAATCAATATTCAGCAAAGTTTATCTGTCCGACATAGCAGGAAGCGCTAATTTCATCCACGTCAATTACTTTGATGAACGCTCATACTGTTCAGGGTGCGAGAACAAGATAAAAGAATTACTGAAATAAAAAGCATACACCCGCAAATGCACGCCCCCCCCCC
>NW_020799121.1:3299801-3305248 GCF_003259725.1 Athene cunicularia | reverse complement strand
CCCCCAGCTCCCTTCTGCTCTTCCCCACCCCAAATTGCCCCTCCTGGGGTCATGTGGTGCAGAGCTGAGGAGCAAGGGGCCAGGATGCCAGTGGAGATGCCCAAGCAACGCATACAGCCTGCCTCTACAAGAATGAGCACCATTTGGGTGAAAAAAGCCATGGTTTAGGTTGGGTGAGAAGTCAGAGGCCCCAGCCCTGGCTACGTGGGCATCACTTGGCAGCAGGAACATCATGCAGGGATTTGAGTGTTTGTACATGGGGTTTTTCTGACGTGCAGAGAGGAGGTCACAGGCAGGTCTAGTTTCCAACGTGCTGCTTTCCCCTGGTGACAGTCTTGAAGCGGAGAGCAGCAACGTGCCCGCATGCCTCATCACAGCCTGGGGGACCCGAGTGCGGTGGCAGAAATGACAGGACAAGGTGCAGGGCAGAGCATGGGTGGGATGGATGGATGGATGGATGGACGGATGGCAACCTAAATCGAGTCTTGGAGATCCACCTGGAGATGGTGAAAGCTGTTGCTGAGATTACCCAGGACAAAAACTGACTCTGATGCAACAGCACATCAGAAATTATCCCAGGGGAATGAGTCCCTTCTGCCCAAAGCCACTGGCTCCTCTAGCCGCTGTCTCAGCCTCTGCTCATGAAATGGTGCATAACAATTTTATAGTACTGCTACCACAGAACTGAATAAGCAGATTTCGGGGCCCAAGTCTTAATTAACCAGCCAGGCTTGATTTTTTCAGCAGAGCTGAACACCCCACCACAGTCATGCTGACAGTGTTGCCCAGACCTGGGAGACATCAGCTCTCCTTCTTCTCTGCAAAACCTGCCTGCTTGTGCCTGAGGGTGCCAGCCTCGCCCTGCCACTCGTGTCCCCAAAACCAGGGTGTCAGGAGGGGTTGAGCCCTGGTAGCACATGCGCTTGGGACTCAGTCCTTGGAGGAGCAGACTGTTGGTTTTACTTAGTTTCTAGAAACTGATCCCATTAGTCCTGGGCTTCACTGGACCTCCCTGGCAAGCTCCTTCCTCCTTCCCTTCCAGCAGGAATGGCTCCTGGCTGAGCCAAGTGTGATCCCCGCCGTGCTCAGCAGCCCTAGGAGGAACATGTACAAATGGGTCTTTCAAATCTCTCTGATGCCGTCTGTCCCAGGCAATTTGCCAGCCTGGTGCTCCCCTCCCAGCTCGTGGGGGCACAGGGGCATGGAGCAGCATGAGCTCTCCTGATGGGGTCCCAGGAGGGATGGAGGTTTTCCGTGTGGATATCTCAAGTTCTTGTCTCGGGAGACAAAAGCTGGCACAGCTCTGGGTAAAGTCTCATCCTCAGTTAGAGCTGTCTGATTTTGCCCCATTTTCTTCTGGGGGCATCATCCTTCTTACCAGGAACAGCCATCCCAGGTGGGCAGACCTTGCCTCAGTGGACAACCTGGCAGCAACACCTTTCCCCCCAGAGTACCCCCACAAACCTAAAGCACATGAAAGTCAGGATGGGGGTAGGTTCTGCTCCAAAATCACTGTGCTCTACAAAGCCTTGATATATATTAAGTCACACAAAGCATAAAGAGAACCTAGAAAATCCCAAACGCCCAGGGTCGGATGAGGATGGCCCCACAAGGGACAGGCTGGACCCAGCTCCCTCTGTGCTCGCAGTGGGGGCCCCGTGGGATGCAGCTGAAGCTCACCCCAAGGCTGGGGGTGTACGCAGAGGTGCAGGGTCATGTCCCCACTGCCAGGCCCCAGCTCCCAAGGGAGGTGGCATTGGCCAGGGGATTACTGATGGCCAGCCCCTGCAGCCAAGTGACCCTTTGGGTGCATTGCAAGTGGCGGAGGAAAAATGTGGCTTAAGCAAAAATGCTGCCTGCACATGTGCAGGGGGCTGGGAACGTGCACTGGAGCGATTTCCACAGCTCAGCTCGGCAGCGGGAATTTGTTAAGTCACGGCAATTTGCCAGCTCGTGGTGGTGTGATCAAGAGGCTGTCCCCATTTCCTGGCCAGCTGCGCGCGTCCCCGCCATGCCAAGGCTCCCTGAGCATCGTGCTGGCACCTGCAGCCGCAGGATTGCCCCTCGCCCATGACGCAGGAGCATTTCTAGCCCAGCTTGGTGTTAAAGCAGATCGATTTAGTCCTATCTGAGGAGAACAAGTATCCCCAGCCCATGTGTTGGTGCGGTTGTGGTCCCCCCCACTTGCACCCTGTGCCCAGCTGGGCACAGCTCTACCAGGTGCTCATCCATCCCAGGGAGGATACTCTGTGCTGGGGTGGTGGGGGATGCCCCTAAATGAGGCTTTTGGGGAGCAATTTGAACTAGGTGACGTCTCAGAAGCTGGGGGGTGGTACCTGGGCTGGCACAGCACTGGGAAGGCCTGGCTCACCTGGCTGGCGGCCGGGCACCCCTCTGCTCGGGGGGGCTGGGGGTGCCTCTCTCTCCACTGGCTACAGGGGGAGCCAAGACATCGAGCTAAGCCGAGATGAGCATTTTATCCACGGATGAAGGTAGGCAAGGCATATGGTGATGATGTGCTCCCACCGGGACATGCTGACGGTTTTGGGGACAGCTGGGGCAAAACTGCCAAATCCACACAAATTTTTTTCAGGTGAAGCTGGGAGTGCAGCATCTCCGGGCCCTGGGGGATGGCTCCATCGCGGCAGATGTCTCCATCTCTTTACCCTTGCTAGAGCAGGTAACACAGCCCGGCGCTCGCCTGTCCCCGCTCCTGCTGCGTGGGGGCATTCAGCACGGCAGTGGGATTGCTGGTGACAGCAAGGGCTCCCAAAGTCACCTGTGGGGTGGCAGGAGGAAATGTAACCCAAATGTGGGGCAGGACCCTGACCTGCTGGACCCCTTCTTCCTCCAGCCTGACCCAGCAGGTATCCTTGAAGTCAGTACCAGGCATCTGAGCGTTTTGTGCAGCAAAAAGAGACCCAAAGGAGATGAACTGAACGAAGAACAAGCTGTGCGAATGACAAAATCTTTACAAGCAACACTACAGGATGCTGTCCTCCCAAAAATCAAACCAACTGACAACCAGAGGCAAACACACAATCCGCAGCCTTAAAAAGTGCCTAGTGAAGAATGATTTAATTTTGGAGATAATTTCAATTCATGTAATTATTTGTTTGTTGGTTTGTTGTTTTTTTTTTTTTTTTCTTTCCTAAATTAGACATTGTTAACAGCACTTCAAGGGTTTTACTGCAAGTGCCAAATAAAAACATCTCTAATTAGTAATACTTTGTTTGGGAAGAATAATCCTGTTTTGTTATTATTTGGAACAAGCAGACTCAGGCGGTGTGTGTAAGTGTGTGCGAGAGGGAGAGACCAAGCCACCAGCTGAATTATGCAACTACATATTTCAAGGGGGCTGCCAGGGCACAAGCTCTGATTTAAACATGTACATGAAGTCAGGCTTAGCTTTAACCGGGGCTGTCTGGGCACTGGGAGCTGTTTGACCTCAGTGTCAACGTGTTCCCAAAAAGTCCTCACCCCAATAGTGTGAGGAGGGATGGGGCTGTGCCGGCTCAGGATGAAGCTGTGCCAAGGAGGGAGGTGTTGGGGCAGGATACGTCCCCTGCCTCTGAGCCTGCCCCATCCCCCCGGCCCCCCACTCCCTCCCCGCTCTCTCCTGGAGAACACAAAGCTGAGACTTGGATTATCTTCATTTCCATATGGAGAGCGATGTAAGCCCGTTCAATGCATGGCCGGTCATTTTGTTCACAACTTTACAGCAAGCGGGAGCAAAACCCACTGGGGAAATCAACTATCCAGCTCCTCTCACCTTGTGTGCACACGCATGGATCAGGCAATGCAGGAGCGCGGTTAAAATAAAGCTGCCTCCCCAGGCTGGCTCTGACCACCCTGGCTCTCTTGGTGCTTTTTTGGGTTGAACTTAACTCTGGGGAAGCCACCTGGGCCCTGGTGGGGGCCACATGTCAGTGCCAGGGCAGCTTTTCCCGGAGAGGGGTGGCATCACTGCCACCGCATCCCCGGGTGCTGGTGCCCTGTGCCCCTTGGCTGCATCCCAGCCCAGGGCAGACCCAGGGCCCTGTGCCCCCCCTCCACGGTCTGGCAGCCCTGAGTTGCTCCACGCCTGTCCCCTCCGGTGTCCCCCTGCGATGTCCCTGACATGACCCCATCCTCCTGACCTGCAGCCCCCTCTGCCGTTTGCCGCTCCCACCTCACCCCAGCAGGACGCATCCCGCCGGGAGCACATGCCCCCATCCTGCACTGCACCTCTCCAGCAGCCCTGAGTGCTTCTGGGCACTGTGTTCCCTCTGTCCTCACTGTGTCTCCTCTATCCCTGCTGTCTTCTCTCTGTTTCCACTTTTTCTCAGGGCCTGAGGGTGTGCCGCAGAGCACCAGTGCTCCCTCCCTGCAGCCAGCATCCCTCTCAGAGAGCTGGCAGCTTGGCACACACAGAGCTGCTTCTTTCTTGGGCCTGCCATGTGAGGAGGGGAATCAAAAGTGCCAAACTCCAAAGAAGTCAACTCAAAACGCCACCTCCCTCTCCCCCTTGTCCTCTTTGCAGAAGGGAGGTGAGCTCAGGCAGTGGGGACCAGCCGGGGCAGCCATCAGCCCCTACCCAGCTGTGGGGATGCTGGGACACCAATGGGGCTCTTCGGAGAGGCTGGGCCCTCTCTGCACCCCTGTCCCCAGGGCAGACCCCAGCCTGGCTCAGGACATAAAACCCAGTCCCTGACATGAAGCCCCTGAGCCCCTCAGCTGCAGAAGGGGTTGGGGTTCCAGCCCCTAAGGACACCAGGAAGGGCATTTGCTTGCTGGGTGAAAAGCTGTGACATTTCTCTGCCACTAAATTTTATATCAGGCACTAAGGTCTCATTAACAGCTGCAGGATAATTGCGTGTGCTCCGGGGGCAGGTGGAGACCCCTGCTGCAAGGTGCCTAGGCATCCCGGACAGCACGGAGCCATCCCCAGGACCACTCCGCTTCCCTCTTGCCGGCCTTGAAATCACGCTCCCCTCCCTGGATTTTCAGTTGTTGTCTGAGACACCAAGTTCTGTCCTAAATTAGAAACCAAGCACCTTCCAGGCTGATTGCTGAGCCTGGTTTCGGAAGGAGTGAAGCCGATGGTGGGTGCATCACCCCTTCCAGCTCCATTTGCCAAGAAGGTGAGGGGCTGAAAGGCAAGATGCCCTTGAAGGGCTGGTGGACATTGAGAGCCAGGCAGAGAGCCCGCAGAAGTGTGGCATAACACTCTACTAGCCACCAGAGAATCCACATATAGCAGCAGCAGCCTGGTCCCCCAGAAGCTGGGAGCTCCCCACCATCAGCCTGGCCTGGCTCGCACATACCGCAGCCGCCTTCTCCGGGCGAAAAGCCCCCGCCAGGACCAGGGCACAGCCGCAGCCGCTGGCGTTGGCGCTGAGAGGAACCGTTCCACCAGCAGCCCACCGGCCCGCGCCCTCCCGCTGCCGGCCGGGCCTGCTCTGGCG
>NW_020799121.1:3295717-3299751 GCF_003259725.1 Athene cunicularia | reverse complement strand
GGAAATGCCGGGGTCTCTGCTGGGCTCTCCTGCCTGGCACGGCGAGACCGAGGTCAACAAAATCAGGAGCAATGAGGGAAAGGGTCCCTGAGCAGGAGGGGACGAGCAGACGTTCCCTGAAGGTATCAGGGAGATGAACTGAAGCAATGGGGCACACGTGGGAAGAAATATCCCCCTGAGCCACAGTGAGCTGAGCTCTGTTTGCCTTTGAGCAGACCCAGCCAGGCTTTGACCTTGGGCTGAGCTCCTGGCTGAGCCCAGAGTGCTCCTGCTTGCCAGCCGGCCCGCAAATCTCCTCCCAGGCTCTGAGGATCAGGGAGGCACCAGCCTGTGGACAGGCCAAACCGTGGCTCTGGGCAGCCCCATCCCAGCCACCAACCTGCCCTGAGGGAGAAGCATCCTGGCCACAGAGCCCTCAAACCTGAAAAAATAAGGAAGAAAGGAAAAAGAAGAAATAAAAGCCTCCATGCAGCGGGCAGGGACTCTGTTTTCCTCCTTTATTAGCGTTGTTTTCCTAGGTTTTTTTGGCGAGGAGCAAATCCAGCCGTCTCTGGCTGCGAGCAGGTTTGCTGCAGCTCGCGGCATGCAGTTAATTCCCTGAACTGTTTAATTTAACAGCCTCTGAGCGTGCAGACATAACACTGTCACTTGGCTCTTCCAAGAGCAGCCTCGGGACCCAGCCAATAAAGGAAAAGCACAAATACTGTACTTGGGAGAGGCTCAAATCCTGATCATTCCCACTCTCTCTGCCGGCAGCGACTCCCGGGGCTCCAAAACCCCACTGGGGGTGACGAAGCAAGACAAAGCATGCCATGAGCGAGCCAGAGCGAGCCCACTGCCCTTGGCAGGAGCTTGGTGAGGAGCATTCCCCTCGGCTGGGCCTTTCGCTGGCTGTTTGCAGAAGCTGGAAGGGTAAAGGCAGCCAGCGCAGTATGTTCCATCCTCATCCTCCTCCTGTGCTGAAATCATAGAATATCTCAAGTTGGAAGGGACCCTTAAAGATCACAGAATGCCAGTGGAGGGTCCATTCTGAGCATCACCATCAGCAGCTCTGCATGGGTGTCTCCGTGCCTCAGTTTCCCCATTCCCCCTTCCATGCTGCTCTCCCCTGGTGTCAATGCGGCACGGGTGATAGGACACAGTGATAGATCTGCCTCGGCCACACTCTACAATAGCTCTCAGACAGTCTATTAGTCAGCAATTGTCTGCCAGGCAGCCTGGCCCGGCCCGTGTGCCGCAGCTGATAATGGCAAAGAACAAAGATGGCAGCTGCTTTGTAGAGGAACAGATTTGTGGCAAATCGAGATAAAATAAAGAGGAAGGAGAAAGGAGTGCAAGGGGAAAAAAAAACCCATATAAAAAGGGGGAAAGAAGGGAAGGGGAGAAAGCGTCAGGGGCCGGGGAGGGAGGAGGAAGGATGCTGTGTGCAAGCTGTCAGGCTGCAGGAGCATCACTGTGCTCTGATCTGGTGCGGTTACAGGGAGGGGGGACGGAAAAACACCACGGGAGAAATAGAAAGGCTGGTGTACATGAAAAAAAAAATCATTTTCAGACTTCTGGTGTCAGAAGTGCAGATAAGCACAGACACAGAGGCTATCAGGCGGCAGGGCTGAGGGATAATGTCTCCAGCTGTGTATCTCTGTCTGTATCTTGGGGGTGTGTGGGTGTGTGTGTGTGTGTGTGTGTCTTCACAAGGAGCGAGGTGATGCCCGGGCAGCAAAGGCCATGGCATGGGGCATGCCAACGCTGCCTTTGCTTTCCAGTCTGTGCACCCGCAGGGCAGTGGGGCAGCCCCAGCAGCACCTGGCTCCTTGTGGGTATGTATGGAGAGCAGGGACTTTGCCCAGCTCGGGGGGTCACCATCCCACCAAGCATCCTCCTGCGGGATGGGATGCAGGAGGGTCTCCTAGCACTGACATGGGGCAAAGGGAGGGGAGGATTCCTAGGGACTGCTTTATACCACTCCACCCGGGGGAAAAGAGAGATGGGGCTCAGGATTCGTGTGGCTCCTTTCCGGGCTCCTCAGAGTCTTCACACAGGGGTGTGCATGCAAGGTTTGTGTGCAGGAGTTCGCATGCAGGAATTGCATGCAAAGGGATGTGTGCAGGAATTTGCATGCCCACAAGGCTTTGCATGCATGAGTTTGTATGCAGGAATCTGCATGCACTGATTTGAATGTAAAGGTTTACCTGCAGGAGTTTGCATCCAGGCAGAGTTTGCACACAGGCAGCTGCCAATCCAACTGTGCTGACATCCTTGAACTCCTTAAGCCATCGCAATGGCCCTCGGCAATCCCAGGAGCTGGCAACTGCTGCTCTCCCTCTTAAATCTGGCCCATGGGTGTGGGACTAAGGGAAAGGCAGTGGCCGGTGGAGGTGATGGACCGTGGCTTGAGGCTGACCTGGCTCTGCCACCAGCTGACCCCAGTGACCACAGTCACACCTGCGATGCTCAAGGACTGTTGCTTATCATTCTGAGCAAAGGGTGGATCAAAATCAATTATAAAAAAGAAATTAAAAGGTGGGTGTTATAATTAAAATCTGTTTTTTCGCTGAAGCTGGATTTTTTAATTTAAATGAATTACATTTTTCCTTAAAAACCTAATCGAATTAGTATTAAAGTTAACATTATGGTAAACCTATGTTAAAGCTTAAATTTAGTATAATCTATTCACGTGTAAATTAAATACATATATACAATTTTAAACACATATATAAAAAGATAGCTGTACATATTTGCTGTTGAAGTTTAAAGAAAGTTACATTACTGAACTACCAAAAGTCAGCCACCAAGTACTTAAACTCTGAATTGCTGGAATGGTTCTTGCTACTAACATCCTATATGCAAATATACTTTTTATTTCCTTTTGATTTTCTCAAGTGTTATGGCTCAAATACTAGTTTCTTCAAGTTGGGAGATTATTTAGAAGGTTGAAGGCAGGAAAACGTGGTTTTGTCTTCCCACTTCTGCGGGATGAACCCACATGAGAGGTGAAGTTTGCTGGGGGGCAATCGGTTCAGGTGCCTCAGTGCAGACAGCACCTCCAGTCTTCCAAGTGTCTATTTAAAAGGGAAAACTAATGTTTAGGAAAATGCAAAACCATTTTTCTTACATGTTCAGCTTGTTTACGTTTTTATTAACATATTAAAAAAATATTGTAAAGTCCTATTTTCATATATGTTTAACTGAATTCCAGTTCCCATCTAACTAGTGCTCAATATGATGGAAAAATTAATAATCACCCATGTCATCCCTTCCGCTATCCATGTTTGGGGAGGAAATCCTGGGGCTCCCCCAGTCACCTGGCACTGAGTGTGTGGGGTGGCCAGAGCCATGCGCGGCCATCGCGGTGCTGGTGGGACCCCAGGGGAGCAACGCCACGGGTGGGGTGAACCCGGCAGGGTGATGCAGGGGTGTGCATGAACAGGAAACCGTATTGAGCCATCCCATTGCCAATGGATGCTGGATTTCCTCACGTCCCTGGCTTTCTCAGCATCCCAGCCTGGTGATGAAGGCTCCCTCCATGCCTTAGACATCATCCCCGGAGCATCCTGAGCTGCCATTTCGGATGGAGCCTGGTCATTCCCATGTTAGCTGGAGGGCATAGCCAGGCCGCTGCTGCTGGGGATGCCCACGCTGGGCACGGACTGGGTGATGTGAAAGTCCCTGCTAATGGCAGCATCGCTCTCCCCAGTCTCCCTCCCTCCTGCCTTGTCCCTGCTTTGTCCCGGGAGCCTCCCCCAGGGCCCGGCTCCGGGTTAGTTCAAGTCTAGCCTATTTAGATAACCTTCTGGTGGGTCTATAGAGAGCCGAATATCCCTGCTGGAGGATCTCACTACAAATGAGGCAATCCGCCTAATCTCCTTATCGTTGTAGGCCTCAGCCTCGGGGCCTGGTTATCTATATGGATAAAAGAAAAGGGACACTGCACAGCACCTATCCCAGCAGAGACCCCTCCCCTTTAATCCTGCCAGGGTTGTTTCTCCCTTTATCCCCCTATTGCAAATCCCCAGCGAGAACCCCCCCCGGCCCCC
>NW_020799121.1:3270365-3295667 GCF_003259725.1 Athene cunicularia | reverse complement strand
CCCCACCCCACTCCCCTCCCTTCACGCCTGAGCAGGGAGGCAGAAAGGATGCAAGAGGGCTGAGCAGCGCCGGGATGTTCTTATCACCAACACCTGGAGTGGGAAAGCGGGGCTGGGGGGCACAAATCCCCCCTGGCCCCGGCCGGGAGGGAGGCTTAGAGGGGCTGGGGGCTGCTCCTGTGCCCCTCCGGAGCTCCCCGCCTGATAAGTACCTTAATCATTCAGGGCCAGGAGTCCCCCGGGGTGCAGGCTAAGCCCTGCACATTCCTGCCGCACACAATTAGGGCTCTTTCTCCTTCCCTCTTTACATTTTTCCCTCGCTTTCATTCCTGCCCTCCACCCTTTCACCTCTGCATTAGCCCCCTCTCCCCTGCTTGGCTTCCAGTGCATCGCCCCCATCCCAATCCTCATCCCCATTTCTTTCCAAGCCCCCTTTTTCCCCTTCTCAGATTTCCATCTTTCTCCATTTTTTTGTTCGTCTCTGCCCTTTCCTCTCTCCTTCCCCCATCCCATCTTCTTTCCTACCCTGTTTACAGCCCTTCTCCTTCCAGCCCTTGCTCCACTTTCCCCCTTTTCCCTCTCTGTTTGCTCTTTGTCAGTCTGTTCTCCATCCCTCAGTCTGCCTCTAATTTCTGATTAATATGTTCTTAGCCAAGGAAAAGGGAGAGCGAGAGAGAGAAAGAGAGCGGGAGAGAAAAGAAGGAATCTTCTAAATAAATCATTTAGTCATGTGAGGAGCTAATCTCCAAGTGACGGCCTGTGTTTATCTAGTTTTTAGCAGTGCATGTTAAATAGTGATATGGGACTAATTTTTTTTTCCGCTGGAGCTGCTGTGAAGGGATTTTTAACTTCATTTCCCAGAAAGAAAAATGGTGAAAGCAGAGATAAGGCCCCCGAGCAGCTCTTCCCCTGAACCGTTAGCCAGTGCAATTAAACAAGATGCCGCAGAAAGGGCAGCAGAGCCCAGGTTGCCAATTATTGACGCCTTCCCCCCGCACCAGGCACTGGCGTGCTGGGCTCAGCATCCCTGGGACCCCCCCTGGACACCCTCTCCCTGCTCCAGAGTCCCCCCTTGCAGATGTCTTGCTGCCCTCTGCCACTCGCCTGCTGCCTGGCCTTGGTCTTGTCACTCAGCACATGGCTCTGCTTCCCCAGGGCTTCTGCAGGACCTGGTGGCATCTCCAACAGGGTTTGGGGCCAGCTGGGGCTGGGTTGGGCTTAGGTAAGAGGCCAGTCTGGTAAAGGAAACCTCTTGTTTTGCAATGAAGTGGTCAAGAATTTCCCTTGGAAAATGGCCAATCCCAAACATTTTCACTTTTCTAGGGAAAAATATTTTTTTCCCTCTGCACTGGACTCTTTGGCAAAGCTGACCTGAATTTTGAGCTCTTTCTGGATCTTCCCTCTTGAGAGATGAGCATAGATAGCATTTTTTAACATATGTATTATTCTCTGAATAATTCTTCACCTTTTCTTGTTACTTTACCTCCAGGCTCGCTGAACAGTTACACCCTCCCAGGGCCACAACATCCTGCTGCAATCACTTGCAAACCCCTCATCCTCTGGATCATTTTCCAGAGGCAAAATTGTTCCAGTTTGGCCCCATCTCCCTCATTCCAGCAAGTGGTCGCACTCTCACTCCCATCCTGGTGGTTCCCAAACTCTTCCCATTTTCCTACCTCTTTTTGAGGGGAAAAGATGGGGATGCTTGGGTGACTATTTCTCTCTCTTGTAGATAACGGAGGGATGTGACAGTGAACACCCACAAGGCAGAGAGTAGGGGATGAACAGGAAGGTAAATGGTGGGGAATGGAGGGTGGAAGCCATTGCTGTAGCTCAGCTTCTGGAGGAAGACCTCTCCTTGCGACAGCTTCTCCAGATGTTCTCCAGCCCCTGAAACCCAGCCGGTCCCCAGGCAGCTGGAGGAATGTATTAAAAAAAAAATCAAAAATCATTATTTTCAATGCTTCAGGCAGCTCCCATCATAAGGGGCTTTTTCCTGAAGGCTGGGAAAACCCCTGGGAACCACCCAGACCGTCTCCCTGGACCACATTGGAGCCTCCCAGCTTGGGTGGATAATGAGTGGGCAGGAGAGGCAGCTAATTTCCACTGAGAGCTTGGAGGGGAAGCCCGCAAGCAATTGCAATTAAGCCCTGAGCATTAAAAACACAGTAATAAGGGGCTACGTTGAGGGGAGGCAGAGCGGTAATTTAAATGATAGCCAGCTCAAATATGGAACATCTAAATGTTCTCTCAGAGAGATTTATATGTGTGCGGGCCTACCTCACTCATTTATTTCGTTAACTAGCTCCTTATTGGTGTATCTGCCTGCTCTGCCTGTGGGAAGATGGGCATGAGGAGGGATGCTCGTGCAGGATGTGTGGTGGGTTGGGGGATTCCTTTTGGGTGTGATACATCCCTGTGGGTGCATCTTGCTGAGCCCTGAAAACTGAGGAAAGGGGCTGCTGAACCTCCTGGTAAGCCTGCAGCTCATTGAGGCAACCAGAGCCTGAAATATTTGTTTGGTGATGGGGGGGTTTGGGTCTAGGTGGGTCCTGGGACAGAGAGGGTCTGTAGGCAGCTGCCCTTAGATGTGGCCTCGCTGGTGAGATGGGCTGCACTCCTTTGTCTGCAGGCAACAGCTTCCCACCCTTGGTGAGGGGAATCAGTAAAAAAAAAAAAAAAAAAAAAAAAAAAAAAGTCAGATTTGTCCAAGAGGTAGGAAAACGGGAAAGGTTTGTAATGCATCAGGGTGGGAGTGGGGCCACTTGCTGGAAGCAGGGAGGTGGGACCAAACCAGAAAAATTTTGTCTCTCTGGAAAATGAGCCAAAGCATGAGGGGTTTGCAGGTGACTGCAGCAAGATGTTGCGACCCTGTTCAGCCAGCCAGGAGGTAAAGTAATGAGAAAAGGTGAAAATCCTTGGGACAGCAAAACCTCTTCATCCTTCTGTGGCAAGGATGGAGGGCTAGCAGGAAGGATGGATCCTCAAAGTGCTTGAATGGGAATATTTTGGAGGAAAAGTGCCAGTACCAAAATTCTCCCTCTCCTCACTGGCTCATCCACCCTTCAGGAGGGTGGCGGCATGGGGACCCCTTCCCTCCCAGCCCCCTGCTACCTCCCGGCTGCTCCCCCTCCAGAGCATCCCTCGGGCAGGCGGCTGGGAACAGCTGTCGGAGAGCTGAGATCTAATGGCTGCCTGGAGAGCAGTTAGTGGATAATTAATATTTGCAGCACAGAGCTGTGATTGCTCTACATCTTCCTCCTGACAGCAGTGTGGGGAGGGAGCCCGCGCCGGCCGGGCTGGGAGAGATCCCAAGCCTGAGGCTCGGTGCCCAGCAAGCAAGCAGGGAGCTCAACCAATCCCATCACCCAAAATATTTGGAAATCCTTAGCCGTGCATGGGAGAGGGATTATAAAAATCCTCTGGATGCAGAAAAAGGGCATCAAGACATGGGTGTGTTGGCAAGGCCACCTGGGCTCTGTCCCTCCATCCCAGACAGCACCAGCCCCCAGGCACCCCTCAGCCTTGCCCTGGAAAGCCCCCTCAGTGAGCTTCGTGGGTGTGAAACTCTCCTCCTCTTCACTTACATATTTTTTGTCTTTGAAGTAAAGGCAAAAAATATAAGTTGAAAGGTGCTTCCGATTTCCCTTGCAAAAAAAAAAATCAGCTGTGGGTAGGCAGGACAAGGATGCTCTCTGCACCCAAAAACCTTGAGGCAGGGGTGAATTAGGAGAAACGGGGACACCTTTCCCCCCACCACCACCCGGGCCTCTGCACAACACTCCTGTTGCAATGCCACACCAGAGGTTGGCTGAGCAGCTGCTAGAGAAGATGCAAATACGCTCAGAGCAGCTCCTGGTTTTTATAAAGTGAGAGGCCAGCTGGTACTGGGCAAGCCTGGTCCCCAGGGAGGGGACAGGACCACCTGTGTCTTGGGGAGCGCACCCCAAAACCAGCAAAGCCCCACCACCCAGCAAACCATGGTGGGAAGCAGAGGCTGGAAATGCCGGGGTCTCTGCTGGGCTCTCCTGCCTGGCACGGCGAGACCGAGGTCAACAAAATCAGGAGCAATGAGGGAAAGGGTCCCTGAGCAGGAGGGGACGAGCAGACGTTCCCTGAAGGTATCAGGGAGATGAACTGAAGCAATGGGGCACACGTGGGAAGAAATATCCCCCTGAGCCACAGTGAGCTGAGCTCTGTTTGCCTTTGAGCAGACCCAGCCAGGCTTTGACCTTGGGCTGAGCTCCTGGCTGAGCCCAGAGTGCTCCTGCTTGCCAGCCGGCCCGCAAATCTCCTCCCAGGCTCTGAGGATCAGGGAGGCACCAGCCTGTGGACAGGCCAAACCGTGGCTCTGGGCAGCCCCATCCCAGCCACCAACCTGCCCTGAGGGAGAAGCATCCTGGCCACAGAGCCCTCAAACCTGAAAAAATAAGGAAGAAAGGCAAAAGAAGAAATAAAAGCCTCCATGCAGCGGGCAGGGACTCTGTTTTCCTCCTTTATTAGCGTTGTTTTCCTAGGTTTTTTTTGGCGAGGAGCAAATCCAGCCGTCTCTGGCTGCGAGCAGGTTTGCTGCAGCTCGCGGCATGCAGTTAATTCCCTGAACTGTTTAATTTAACAGCCTCTGAGCGTGCAGACATAACACTGTCACTTGGCTCTTCCAAGAGCAGCCTCGGGACCCAGCCAATAAAGGAAAAGCACAAATACTGTACTTGGGAGAGGCTCAAATCCTGATCATTCCCACTCTCTCTGCCGGCAGCGACTCCCGGGGCTCCAAAACCCCACTGGGGGTGACGAAGCAAGACAAAGCATGCCATGAGCGAGCCAGAGCGAGCCCACTGCCCTTGGCAGGAGCTTGGTGAGGAACATTCCCCTCGGCTGGGCCTTTCGCTGGCTGTTTGCAGAAGCTGGAAGGGTAAAGGCAGCCAGCGCAGTATGTTCCATCCTCATCCTCCTCCTGTGCTGAAATCATAGAATATCTCAAGTTGGAAGGGACCCTTAAAGATCACAGAATGCCAGTGGAGGGTCCATTCTGAGCATCACCATCAGCAGCTCTGCATGGGTGTCTCCGTGCCTCAGTTTCCCCATTGTCATGGCACAATAGCATTGTTTCTCAGCCATGCTGTGAGATGGATAAAACTATTAATATTCAGGTGCTGCAGGGATGAACACCAAGGAAAAGCCCGTCACTGTGATCTCCCCCTGGAATATGAGTTGCCTTTTCTCTAGGGGCAGTGTTGCTGGCAAGGGACTGCCCAAGGAGTGGGCAGAGCAGTCATTAGCGGTGGCTAATTACAGACACATGGGCTCACTGCATCATTAGTGGAGGGAAGTAAACCCACCAAGCAGAGGGCGCGATGTGCTGAGGAAGAGGAGCTGAAGAGTCCAGAAAGAGGAGCCTCAGTCTCTGCTCTGCCACTGCCTGCCTTCATGGCCTTGGCCATGTCCTTTCATCCAGTCCCTCTGGGTTTCCAGCCCTGAGCCCTCAGTATGGGGATGGGCCAGACTGGAGGTCACAGGCACTGCTCCGCATATCTCTGCCCCTTTGGGGGTTAATATGAAAAAAAAAATACCACCACAAAAAAACCCCACCTTGTAAGTGGCTCTTGGACCCCCTGTGTCAAGGTAACAAAATTAAACTATCGGCATTTAACACCTCCCCCCCCATCACTCCATGGGAAAAAGGGCCTTTTCCAATATTCTTATTTCCCAGCAAAATCCCCAAAGTCTAGAAAATTCCTGCCAACGTTCCCTATTGATTAAAAAATGAAAGAGGAGGAATTTGGCTGACAAGAAAAATCTCCAGGTTTAGTGCGAGCATGGAAATGTCCCCAAAATGCCACACAGGGGCTGCCCCCAACGACACGCGGGGCTGTCCCCAAGGACACGTGGCAGCCACCTCAGAGGATGCTCCACATCTGATTTCTTGGCGGGGGGGGTTGTGTGTGTGTTGCAGGGGGGGTCAAACAGAGGGATGCTGCTCTCCCTGTACCCTCTCCACTCACCGGCTTTTGGCGCTGTGGATGGCAGACCTGTCATGAGCTGGGCGGGTCTCAGTATTGCCCAGAAGCTGCTGTACCAATAAGTAGGAGAATGAATAAAAAAATGGAGTAGGATGAACCTGGAGGGGCCAGAAGGGACAGCACAGCAGCTCCTCAAATGAGCAACCCCCTCTTGCACGAGGATTTGGGGATTTTTTTTCTCTTTGTTGGCAGTGGGTGACGCAGGGCACAAAGAGCTGCATTGGGCTCCAAGTTTTGGAAAGATGCAGGAAGATGGGGGAAGCCTGTCAAAACCTGGTTCCAGCCCTGGGAGAGGGAAAAGGGAGAGAAAATTCTCACATTGGCACCCTGGGGTGGGGGTAGCACCTTGCGTTATGCTAACACAGTACTGGCACATTGGCACCTGGGGATGCAGCAGGACAACGTGATGCTTCAGGACAATGTCTGAGCCACTCTTGCCTCTGGGCCCATCCCCAGCCTTTCCTTTTGACTCACCCTGGAGGCAGGATGGGAGTGGGGAGCTGCCAGTGCCCCCCAGCCCAGCACCCAGGGACCCCCAACCCCACGCCTTCCCACGGCCCGCACTGGGGCCGAACAAGTGAAAAATCAGGCTGCTTCTGCTATCACTCCCTGGATTAAAAAATCCTATAAATAGTGGGGCGGCTGTGAGCGGCACCACCCCGCCCCACCGCCTGCGAGGGGGCCATTTCGGCTCCAGCTTGATCCCCCCGCCTCTGGTATTATCCTTCCAATTTCTGCTGCAAACCCCGGAGTGCCTGGGCTTGCACACGCGGGAGTTCACACCTAGAGAACAGAGCCTTATCTCGGCGCTGTGTGCAGGACAAGGCTGTTTTACTCCTCCCTCCATAACCCTCTTAGACTTAATCCCGTCTTTAATGCCGCTTGGAAGGGGGCTTTGAACGGCTGTGCAGCCTAACTGGCTCTGACCTCTCCGGCTGCTCTCTCATGCCCATTTGGAGAACTCCGACTTTCAAAGAGATAACAGAAGCCCGGTAAATCCTCGCTGGGAAGCTAAAGCGATTGTCACACTTAGGGGAAGTTTACTCGGAAAGCAAACTTAGAGCAGCTTCCCGGCCTTGGTGGAGCAGTGGCGGGGGGGTCCCTGTGGTGTGAGGGTGCGGGTGGACGTGCTGAGCAGCTTTTGGTGATGACGGTCCTTGTTTTAGTTTTGTTAATAAGGACTTGGGATGAAGTGGTTAAGGGGTGCTCTCTTGTGGTCTTCATCCATCCTTAGTGGGGAGCTGTTGGGGGGATGTCTGGGTGGGGTGCAGGATGGGTGCTCCCAGGTCTCTGAACCAGGCTGTGATGCTCTCCCCCCTCAACACAGCACCTTGCAGCTTCCCCCCACCCTATCCCCAAAATCGTGCAGCTGTGGGCTCTGCAGCACCCCGCTGTTGTCCACCCCACTAATTACACCCCATCCTTGGCTGTTCTCCTCTGTACCGTGGTATCCTGGGGTGAACCCCCTCCCCGCACAGCTCCATGAGGTCCCTGGCAGTCCCAGGAATCGACACCTTTCTGTTCCGCTTTAAATTAATCAAACCCAGAGTCCCTATATTAATACTGTGGTGGGAATTAAAATCATGCAACGCATTAAAGATGTAATTTAAAATTAATAACTCATAATTATTTATCATGGCGTATCAGCGGGGCTATGAATTTTCTCTTCTCACCCGGCGTTCATTTCCTTCCTTTCCCTCCTTCTTGTGCCTCTAATAGCTGCCGGACCATTATGAATATCTGCGAGTGATTTTTTGGAGATGCTGAGCTTAAGATATAACATGCTTAATTTTTTATATTTCCCCCCCCTGCCCAGTGTTTCTTGGGGTGAATGGGAGGAGTAAGGCTTTGCTGTGCTGAAGAGAAGGTGGATGCTGAGCCTGGGGGTGCTGCTAAATGCCTAAATGAGGGTGCAGGTTTTGCCACGTGCTGACGGCTTCGGAGGAGCCAGCCAGTCCCTCCCTTTGCACACAGCTGTGCTCGGCCACGACAGCTGCAGAAAGCCTGGGAAAGGCCTCGGGAACGGTGAGGGGTTTCCATCTTCACCCTGCTTTGGACAAGCGTGGGACTACTGGGAACTTCCTGCTGCCCTTCGCCACCAGTGTTTCGAGGGGGAAACATCACCATGAAGTGCAAGATGGATGCATCCCTGATGGCCATCCTTCAGCAGGCTCTTGTTCCCCCAGCCAAGGGGACCAACTCAGCCATCTTATAGGGAAAACATGGAGAAAGTGGCGGTGAAATCGAGGTGGGAGGAAGAGAGTGAAGTCCAGCATTCCTCCCAACACCACGCAGGTCCTGAACTCCCCTGCCTGTGTCAGTGAGCTGTGCCAATGAGAGAATAAAATCCCAAATAGCGGCTGGTGAAAGCTCACGGGAGGGAAAAAAAGAGGCAAGAACAGCTCTGTCTCTTTAAAAATAAATAAATAGATAAAGACTAAAAAAAAAAATGCAATAAGTATATGCAAATGTGTTGAGCCGAACATCGCTGTCTGTGAAACAGATGAGGGAGAAAGTGCTTGAAGCTAGAGAGGAATGAGGCAGCCAGTGCTGACCTCAGGGTTAATAATTTTTACTTCTCCATCTCATTCCCTCCATAAAAAAAATACGAGGGGGGGAGGGAGGGAAGAGGCGGCGCAGGAGGGAAGGGCTGGGGCTGGGAAGCTGCGCTGGCAAGGGGAGCTGACAGTGCCTGGAGCTGGTCCCACCCGTGGCAGCACCCATGGGTGGGAGCTGGAGGGGCTGGGGTGTGTGTGTGGGTGATGCAGTGTGGGGCTGAGCCCCGGTGCTGATGAATGCTTTGCAGGAGGCATCACCGAGGAGGCGTGAAAAACATCGATCCAGCTCCTCTCCAGGTGAGGGTGGCCATCAGGACTGAAACATCCCATTAAAGACTCTAAATATTGTGACTTTAGCAAAGCTGCTGAGTCCCATGTGGGTTAGTTCAGCCTTGCAAACATGACGGCAGACGGGGGTGACAATAGAAGGGAAACGCTGCAGCATTACCCAACACAACACTTTAATGAGCTGGCAAAACCTCTGCTGGGAAATGTTTTTTTTCCCCTCAAATCAATGGTTCTTGGTGGAAAATTCGGCTGGTGCCAAATTTCCATCAGCTTCGGCATCCTGCAGCCCATTGGCATCTGCCAGACTCTCACATGCTGCACCCAAAGGTGAACTCAAAAGTGGATACACCAAAGAGGATAAAGCCTCGATGTCTTTACATGTGTAAATATTTCTTAGCTCCCTGGTATTGTCAAAACAGCAGGTTTTGGTGTTTTCTCGATGAAGTCTCACATTTTTCTGCAATACCTGGAATGCTAAGGCTGTAGCGCAGTGCTACCATCGTAGCTGCCACGTTTGTTGAGCTGCAACCTGCTGAACGCGTTAACCAAACCAACATTTCTGGTTTCTTTCCAACCCAGGCTGCTTCTTAGCTACATAACCCATAAAATTCCTCCCTGGGCGTGGGTGGATTCCCCATATTATTATTTCTAAGCTTGGCAGGTGTGCCAAGGTGTCCAGCAATCACCATGCCTCCAGGGAGCACGTACTACTTTTTTTGGTTTTTCCCTATTACATACTACCCTGCTTCTCATATAATGAATCAAAGAAAAGTCCCTTTCATACCCCAAATAACCCCAAAACCTCATCTGCTGCTGCAGATGGGAGTGGGAGACCTGGCACCAGAGCAGACCCCGCTGCCCCCCACCTGCAGCCCCTCCCTGTAAATTCCCCCTTGGCACCGCGGGTCAGACCCCATGGGAAGGCTGATCCCCGTGGGGCTGTGGGGTGCCCAGGATCTCACTGGGTTTTGTGGGTCTTCCCAAAGCTTGAGCCGTTGTGATGGTGAAACCCAGACTTCCTTCTCTGCAGTGCTCTCAACACCCTGTGTCCTCGTTAATCCCCCCAGGACAGGATAGTGGGAGTGAGGGGAGGCCCCACGGCATGCTGGTGGCCAGGGAAGCCTTCATTCACCTCCTTCCCTGTGAGAGCTGGCACTGCCCAGGGAGGACTGCAAGGCGTCCGTGGCACCGGAGGAGCTGTGGAGAGGAAACCCAGCTCTGTTCAGCCCTTCCTCCGGACGGTCTCGTGGGCAAGCTCCAGGAGCTGCCTTTTGTCAAGGGGGCATCTCAGTGTAAGGATAGACCCCAAATCCTCCCGAGCTGGGCTGCCTGCACAGCCAATAGCAGCAGTAGGGATGGAGCCTTGACAGGAAAAATGATGCTTGGCTCTCACCTGGCTGTCCCTCACCTCTGCAGCCCCCTCACCAGCCTTGTCACCCCCAGCCCTCCTCACCTGCCTACCAAGGGCAGCATCCTTGCTGCGACCCAGCTGCTGGTGCAAACCTGTATCCCACGCTACATCCCACCCTGCATCCTTCCCCACATCCCTCCCCATGTAAGCTAAACATCCTCTCCCCAGGCGCCCACACACCCCACCATTTCACGTTCTCCCAAGTCTCAGGCTGCTCCAGACCAGCACACTCATGGCCCATTCCCTGCTACCCCACCCCACCATCCCCGTCCCGCTTGGCTGAGCCCGTGACCCTGCGACCGTCACCGACTTGTCGCACCAGCCATGCTCGGGGCTGTGCTGAGGAAGCGCCTCCTCCACCCCCGCGCTCGGGCGCTAAATGGAAGCGGCAGATCGATCCCGAGTGTGCCAAACTGACACGGAGGCTCATTAGGGGTTAGTTTTCATCCTCCTGCTCCCTGGCAGCCTTCGCATTATCCCATAAAATTTATTTACTATTTCATGAATACATAAGCAGCAGGCAAACGCTGGCTTTTTATATATTTACACTGTATATATTTCACGGGAGAGTTATGTATGTCTCTGAGGCAGAGTGGAGGGAGTGAGAGGGGAGCAGGAGCAGAAGGAGAAAGCAGCTGTGAGGGAAGGAGGAAAGGAAGCCGTGGGGGAGGACAGGGATGGAGCATGCTCAGCCACTGCTGGCACGGGCAGGGGAGGTGGCACGAGGTGGGGAGCAGCTTGCAACATCCTTCGCCCCGGTGTATGTACCTGTCTGGAAGCCTCTCTGCAGCGGGGGTGCCCCAGGATTTGGGGATGGCTGCAGGACTTGGGGTGTGGGGTCTGGGCTGGGGAGGAGGGGACAGAGACTGTGAGGATTTGGGAAGCACAAGCTGAGAGAATGGCGAGGACTGTGTGCTGTGGCTGTGTGATGACAGGGCACCTTTGGGGATGCCCCCAGTCCCAGAACCCCATTAAGCCCAGCCATTTCTGGGACTTGGGGAGTGGGACTTGTGTCTGCTGAGCAGCAGGGCTGGGGAACCACCCTACAGCAATTCCCATGGTGAGGGGCTCATGCTTGCTCTGGGATCCATCACACGAAGGCCCTGGAGCTGCCTGAGTGCCCAGTGGGCAGCTGCTGCCCCGGGCACAGTCCCGCAGCCCGCTGGCACTGGGGACAGGCACAGCTTCTGCCCCACGCGCCGAGCTGCAGCAAGGCATCGCTCAATTGATGGGCTGGAGCTTACTTCAGCAGCTGGCTCCTGCCTACCACTCTCTCCTTTGTCAAACATGACCTAAACACACTCCATATTCAGGAATCATTTAATTTTGAGTGTATTAAAGTCTCGTGGCTGTGAAGTCTATCATGGTTTTTGTTTTAGGGCAAGGGGGAAGAAGGAAGAAACAGCACACAGAGGACTTAATTCATAAAGCTTTGGCTTGGCAATGCTATATATTTCTATAAAATCCAGCTGTGATGTTTCTATTAAGCCCACAAATTACAAGAGGATTGATTGTTATCTCATTTGTTTTGCCCTCATTTGCTCTGTGTTCAGCCTGGCCAGAGGAGGAAGATCCGTCACCCTCCTTGTGTGGTTCAGGGTGGGTTGGCTCCTCCTGTTGGGATGCTCAGGTTACCAGCACCACAGAAAAATAGTTCAGAGAGGGGAAATAACCATTTGTTGTTTTGTTTCGTTTTTCCTGAAATTGGTCAATTTAACTTCTGAGGAATAAACTTGGAAGAGCCAGGCTGTGCTAATCGCTATTCCTAAACCAGCCGTAATGCGGGAGTACGGATTTATATGGTGCAGGGAAAGCTCAGGGCCACAGCAGTGTGTGTGTCAGCACCCATCACACCCCAGGGATGGTTTCAAGCTGCAAACCCTGTCCCCTTGAGCATGCTCACCCCTACAGCCCAGCCAGGAGCTGCATTTCAGGGCCACCCTGCACTCCCAGGACCGGTGCAGATCTTGTCCCAGTTCCCACCACAAACACGATCAGGAGACCAGAGCCTCCCCCAGAAGGCAAGATCAAACTCAGCCCCCTCCATCCACCAGGCTGGGATGGAGGGGATTTAAAGCCAAAGCAAGGAAAGCAGTAGGAGCACAATGCAATAGGTGGGATGCACACAAACCCTGTCCTGGTGGCACAAAATTCTGTTTGGTTCCCCCTTCTGCATGAGCAGAAGAGCCAGGTCCTCCATCCGCAGGAGTGATGTCCACCCACCCCTAGCACGGCTCCCCCAGCAGAAGGGATCACTTCGCTTATCCTACGGTTTTATTTGGTGAAGACATCAAGAGATCATCTCCCTCCACACACCTGCTTGCCATCCCCAAAGGAGCACCACATTAAGGTCTCTCCATATTCACCAAATTTGATCGAGGTTTGGTCAATCGGTTCAGAAGGGGACAGAGGGAAGGGGACAGGCCCTGTCTGTTTGGAACCCAGCTAGAGAAAAGCAAAGATCCCCATTTCCAGAATGAATGTAAGGAGGAAAAAAAAAAAAAAAAAAGCAAAAAGCTTGATGGTGTTCATTTTAACTGTTCAGCCACTTGTAGCCTGATGCCATTAGAGAAAATAAATAGACAAGAGCCACTCGAATGGTACGTGCAAAGAGGAGACAGGAACAGAGACAAAACAAGTGCTGGAAGACAGAAGGAGGCACTATGGCTTTGAAGGAAAGCGAAGAGCTGGAGCGACGCTGCTGCTGCCTCAGCTGCCTGCCAGCCCCAAGCCCCCCGCTCCCACGGGGCTCTGAAAAGTTGGTGGCAGCTGCCGTAAAACTCCCTTTAAAAGGCTGCATGTGATGAAGCTCCTCGCCATGCTGCCTCTGCCCAACCTCCATCCACATGTGCCCCGCGTGGACATGTCACCCTTGTCACCTTCTGTGCCAGGGAGGGAGGGAGAGCTCAGGGCCAGATCCTGCTGCTACCAAAGCACCCCTGAGCTCTTTCCACTTGCTGCCGCTGCCCTCCCTGGCTGCGTGATGGACGAGGGGAGGCTGACACAGCCGGCACCATCTCTGCAAACGCCGCTCGATACCTCCTAGAGCGCAGCCATTTATACACCATGATAGATGCGGCTATCAAGGAGGAGCGGCCGTGGCTCCAGCAAGGCTCCTGCCACCCCCTCCCTTCACTGGGAAGGGGTGTAAATTTGGCAAAACAGCTTCACTAACCCTCAGTTGTTTATTATACCTTCCTGGAGCCTCTGCAAACCACACCAGTGGCTGCAGCCCTGCACTGGGCACGCTGGCCACTGCATGACCTCAAGCCCCCCTGTGCACGGGGAAAACTGGGGAGGGAAGATGCTAAGGGGTCTTCCCCACCTGGAGGAGTGCTGAGAAGCCCAGAGCAGTAGCAAAGTGTGGCTATCCAGACACACCTTGCCACAGATGGGAGTTTTTTGAGGTCTCCTGTTTCCCTGGCATAACCAAGCAGCCAGAACCCCCTGTGCCACCCCTCCAGGTCCTCATCACCTACAGCAGAGGATCACAGCCTAGCAGATAGCTGGGCTCCACATTATCTTCCTGCAGACACTGCTTAAGAAATCAGTGTTTGGTCCCACCTCCTTATGCTACTACTAGGTGCAGGGCCTCATGCATCCCAAGTCCCCAAAGCACCCCAATCTTACACCTCCTCGTGCACACAACTGTCTCAGCAGGAGCCAACAGCAACACAAAGCCATTTTGTGGCTTCCCACAGAGAAATGAAGGTATTTCTTCTCTTGAGCTGCAACACAATTGCATAAAGAGATTTTCTTTGCAAGACATCCACTTTCTTCCTCCTGTCCACCCTGTATCACCTCTCACCCCAGCCCACTGCAGCCCCACATCAGTCACCATTACACTCTGATATTGCATGATGCTCTTCAAGCACCAACTAGCCCAAACCTGGGCTCTCACAGTAAATATTCATGAGCAAGGAGGGGATGAAGCAAAAGGCACACAGCTGGGCCAGCAAACAGCCCAGCCGGGGCTGCAGCTGTGCGAGAAGAGAAGATGTTACAGGAGAAAAGGGGAAAATGGAGAGGAATTGCAGAGATGACACAGTGCCGGAGGGTCAGAGCAAGCAGCACCAGGCAAGGGTGGGGAAAGGCCTGTCTGAACCGGGAGGCACCAACCAGCCGAGCTTGCTGCTGGCAAGGGGTGATGGAAGAGGACTGGCCCCATCTGCTCCCCGTGTCACGCTCTCCCTCCTCCCGGTGCTCTCTGGCAGGCATGTGCTCCTGACAGGCTGCAGAGCTATTGATGCCATTTGCCTCTGCCCTGGAGGCTTTTTGGTGATGGAAGATGCCTCCATTAATACAGGGGAAAGCAGCAAATGTCTGGAGAAAAAAAAAAAATAAATCAAGAGGCTTCAGGAGATTGATTCGCCACCGTACCTTTGCTTCTGGGGGTGCAGAAAGGGTTAACCACAGGTTTGCTTTGGGAAATGGGCATCCGATTAAAGCAAGACACCTGGAGCAGAAGAGCTTCAATCAAGCAGCCAGTGAGAGAAGCAATGCTGCAAAACCCCTCCACTTGGTCCCCGACCATCCCGGGCATCCTTGTGTCCGGCATCACCTCCCTCCCTGACATCAGTCATTTCTGCACCGCTGCTCGCCGGAGCCACGGCTGCGAGGAGCCAGACAAAGGGGGAAGATGGCTGTTCCTCCTCCCGGAGACATCATGGGTGAGAAGGAGCAAAGTCTTGGCAGGAGGTCACCAGCTTTGGCATTTTGGAAGCCCAAGTGGAGATGGTCTAGGTAGACGCAGATGCTGCCAGCCACTGACTCCAGCAGCAGCATCGGCTCCCGCTCTTTGCGTTTGATCAAAGCAGAGCTGGGGCCTCTCATCTCTGCAAAGGTGGTTTGCAGATTTGGGGAGCACAGAGCTTCTTCCCCCAGCTGCGGTAGGACCATGAGTTTTAACTGAACAAACCCCTCCCAGCAATATCCCCCTTGGTCTCCAACACTGCTGCCTCCACCAAAGCCAGCTCCCCGCTGCAAGCCAAGCCAGGGGCTGCCCCTTTGCTAACCCTCCAGGTCCTCTCCCCAGTACTCGTGCTGGATTTGCCCCCACTGTGTCTAAGGAGAGGGGGTTCCCCAAGATACAAACTTCAAAAAAGCAGTGAAGCCATCTGTGACAGTTGCCAAGGTTCAGGTTTTCCCAAGGCCAGACCATCACACCCAGCAACTCCCCCTCCCAAAGACAAGACATCTGTGTTAAAATCCAAGCTGCTGACCTCTCCAGTTCCCCACATGGTTATTTTCCCCTTTGAAAAGCCTTCTCCACAGCCAGCCCAGCCTTAGCGGATGCTTCAAACATTAGCTGAGCTGCAACACAGGTTTTGCCCCTCCCCATGCCCATGGTACAGGTGAGGAAAGAGTGGAACTGCTGGTGCCACAAGGCAGAGGGAGGTGAGAAGGGCTGCCTCCGTCCCCCAGCCCCAGGTGACCTTTCCCATGGAGGGGTGCACCAGACCTGGGTGAATGTTTTAAATATCAAACTGAAGACCTAAAAGGAAATTTAAAAATATTCCCAGGAGTGCTGAAGTGACTCCTGTGATGCTCTTGCTGGAACAGTAACGTTTGCCAAAAATAATTTGTCTTTAATCAGACACAGCAATATATTTAGTTTTATGTCCGTTCTGTATCTATCTTTATTACCTTGGGCCACTTCAGCTCAGGAACCTGCTCCTCGATAGTCTGCCAGGGACCAGCACCCCGGGAGGATGCAGGGGCTGGTGCAGGTGGTACCCCAGGGAAGCGTCTCCAGGGACCCCATGCTGCAGGGGTGGGGTGAGCCCTGAAAGCAAGGTGCTGCAAGAGAACAACAGAAAATAAGATGTTTTGCGGTTTTGTCAAGCGACTCAAAGCTCGGTGGTGGATCCATTGGAGAAGATGTTATATTCACTTTTGGTGTGAACCAAAACCAGCTACTTTTTCCTCCCATCCTCGTCTAAAAGGAACCATTTCTGCAAGGGGAGTTCCCAGGGAGAGCTGGTGGCTTGCCACCAGCAGTGGGGACCAGAAAGCATGCCTTCCCTGGAGGATTTCCTCATGATTTCCCATAGGTAGGTTGCTGCATTTTGGGCAATAGCTCACCTGGGGAAAACACAACAGAGCTTTATCTAGCTACCAAAGCCACTTCTGACACACTTGTCATGCCATCCCTCAGGGGTTCAGGTTGAAGTCCTCCTCATCAGCACATGGACCTGCTCCACTCCAGGATGCCCTACAGCAGTGGGGCTGCAAATTCAGGAGGAGGGTCGGGTGCTCCATCAGCATATGGGAGAATTGGTGAAGAGAGAAACACCTTCCCCCACTGAGAGTTCTCACGTCCTGTGAGGAGAATGAGAAGGGTTTCTCCAGGGAGGCCCAGGCCCACCAACCTGCACAAGCTCCCAGCCATCATGCCTACACTATCAGGCAGGCTGAGGGATGGGGGAATCCCTGGACATGCCAATTGTCATGTGCTTCCACAGCCTGAGATGAGGCCTCCAAGGGAAATGGAGCAGGACTTAGGCTAGAAGTTTTTCATTTCAAGTATTTTGAGGAAGGAGGCTGAATGCTGCAGGAGAAACTGTCTAAAGCAGCCTGTGTGCATGTCAATGACTCTCTTCTGTCTCCCCCACCTGGCAGGTTTCAGAGCCCTCTGTATAGGATGGAGAGCAGATGTGCATGAAATCAGGGAGACACCATGGTTTGTGTCCCTTGGCTGGGGTCACAGGCCTGTCCAGCAAGCCAGTTCGGTTCAGTCATACGAGGCAGGAGGACTTGCAGGAGATGGAGGGTGCAGAAGAGCATCCCTGGCCCATGCTGGCCACCACATCCACTGCAGGATCTCTGGCACCACAGCAGGAGCCTGCCTGTCCGCCAGCACTAGGCTGGGACTTGTCCTCCCCGGGCAAAAGGCAGAAAGCAAAATGTCCCCTGTGTTATTTGGGGGGAGCTAGCAGGAGTCAAAGGAAACTGCACCAGCACTAGCAAAAGGGTCAGGAAAAATTACTATAATGAGGAGTTCCTGTGGCACGATTGAAATACCACGATTAACTGAGTCCCATCCAGCTGCAGGGCAAGCTGTCCGTGATTAACCCTCGTTCAGTGCCCAGCCAAATGGTTTGATTTGGAGGGAGGGGAGAGGGGGATGCTTCCCAAACACCATTAAGGGGAACCCCAAAATTTAAGTGTCAGGCTGTTTCCCTGAGAGGACTGATGGGCAACTCTTGCCCCACCATGGAGGAGGGAACAGCTCTATACAGCACATCAGCAGCCAGCTCAGCACGAGGGGCAGACCTGCCCAGGACACGGTGCCAGAGGACTTTAGGGTACAGAGCGTTTAGAGCTGCCAATGCCACCATGCCAGCTGAGCACTAACAGCTTGGGACATAGATGAGAGAGGCAGCAGGGTAAGCTATATCAGCAGCCACAGGAGAGCACTAAGAAGGGAAACCTGCTGTGCTTTGAGCAAGCTGCAAGTCTGCTGAGATGGGTCATCTCCTCTCCTGGGTCCCTCGTGCCTGGTCCTGCTCCTGAGGAGGGAGCACCAGGTTGCTGAACAAGCACTGGGCTGCACACAGCTGGCTGTGGCAGGGAACAGGGGTGTCTGAGGCATTTCTGAGCCTACAGAGCACCCTGAGAGTCCCCAGCAGGAGAGGCAGGGCCTGAGCATCCTTCCCCTACACCATCGTGGCCCAAACCCTTGGACTGAGCACTTGGACAAGAGGCAGGTCACCTGCCTGTCCCAGCGCTCCTTCTCTGGATGGAGGCATGGACTGCGAAGGGAGCCGCAGGATCCCATTTTGCAGCCAGTTGCTATTAAAACACACTCTCTGTGCATTCCCAAGCCCTACAAGCCTCCCAGGGCTGGACATCAGCAAAGTCCATTCCAGAGTCCTGCACATCTCCTGGGTGATGCAAGAGGACAGCCAGCCTGCTGTTTGCCTACTGCCAGTGAGCACTACCCTATCACAAACCCAGTCAATCCGGTGTTAAGGTAAAAAGCAACACATTTGCGCAACCTCCATCCTCAGCCTGCCCAAGCCAGCAAAGCTTCAGCAAGCAAAGGGCAGGTTCTGGGCTCCTGCACACAACATTGCTTTTCTGCTGACCACCTCCACTGTAGGGTTTGGAGACCTGCAGCAGCTCTAACCCAGTGTGAAGGGGGTGACAGAGACGTGCAGAGTTGCAGGGCACCTTCCCATGCGGCACGGCAGGCGCAGATCTGCCAGCGACAAGCCCGTTCCTGTGATGGGTTTGCACTTTCAGCATGTGCCAATTAAAGGGGTCTCACTGCCAGCGCCACAGCTGGGGCCCAGAGCTGGCCCTACACAGCATCTCCTGCCCACACGCCTCCCAGCACCACACGTCACCCGCTCAAAGCCAAACCAACCCCTCTCCCCGAGCAAGGAGTGCACAGCTTCCAGAGGAGGCGCTGGAAGGAGAAAATCCAGCCCTAAGAGCTCCTCAGTGCCAGCCCTCTGGACCCCTGCCCGAGCCTTGGCAGGCCCCTGGGCAGCTCTGCTGCCATCCACCCAGGCTTCCTCCCAGAAGATACACTCCAAAGCTGAGCAAAACACCTGAATTAAAATAATGCTCCAATGCAGTGAGGGACAGCACTGCTCTGCCCCTTGGGTGCTCTAGGAAGCAAGCAGGGATCTTACCCAGGGAGTCTTTAATTTCCAAACCCCATTTCAGGTGCAGAGGCAGAGCTATGAAAGGGGGAGGACTCCAGATGACCATGTTTCTGTGCTCCTGGTCCAACCCACCCAAGCCCACCCAGCCACACTGGCTCTGCAGCTGTACACAAGCACAGGACCCGTGACTTTGCTGCTGGCACAGCTCCCAGCTTGCTCATGTAGTTTGGGGAGCAGCCCAAACACCACACTGCCCGTATGAGAGCTGTGCTGCTCGTTTAAGGAATGCCTCAACACCACTCTGACTGCAATATTTACCAAATAAACCAGCGAACCCCAACAACTCAGTAGTGCAATGCCACAGACTTTGCTGGAGACACCACAGATGCTCATCAGTGATTTTATAATCATGGTGAGCCCCACAAAAGCCACCCATCAAGGAGCATCTTCCAGCCCCCAGGCCAAGCCCTGCACATCCCTCATCCTAGTGAACACCAAGAAACCTGCAGATCCAAAATCTGATTCATTCTGCAACATTCTCCATCCTACCTCGTTCATCCTGCAGAAGTTCAGAGTCCATCTGAGATGAAAGACCATCAGAAGACAGAAAGCCTACCTCAAAGCTCACAGCTTGCATGTGAGACCCACGTTGCCCTCGGTTGAATCATTCGCTCAAACGGATGGGCAACTGTAGTTAAATTTATAGGGTGATCACAACTAAGAAACAAACCTTGGAGTTAGAATATTCATGACCAAGAGGAACGCTTAAAGCAGTCAGGAAAGGTTTGTTGAATACATTCAAATAATTAATACATATGAGAACATTGCAATTCCCTCTTTGCTGGTCCACAAACAGAAAGAAGCTAAATTCATTAGATTAATATTTGTTGAGACTTATTAGTTTAGCTCTAATTTCATGATCAGATGGCATTTTCGGGAAGTTGAAAAGCAAGCTCTAAAGATTCATTGAACCTAAACCATGGCATTAAAGAGCAAGCAATTTAAAAATTTTCCAAGAAGAAAGTGTGTGCCCAGTTGGTGGTTTGCTTTTAACACCGTTCTCCCACCAGCTGGGAAATCAGCCACTTTTCTTCACCCAGTCTCAGGCCAGGACTCAGACTTGTTAATATTAAAGCAAATAAACAGCTTCTCCAGCTGATTTGATGGCAAGATGCTTGGTGGAAGGAGTCAATACTGGATGCTTCCCTGAGGAAGGCTGGTGAAGCACCTTGGCCAGGCTCAGGGTGATGGAGCTCACATGCTCGGCTGATGGAGCATTTCCCAATGGTCATTCAAGAAGTCCCCACCCAGCCAATGCAACCAAGCCATCTCCTGTGGGTAGATAATGAGAGCAAGGCAGTGCAGGAGCCTTCTCCAAAGGAGCCATCCTTCCTGAAATGAGGTTGCCTCCTGGCTTTGTCGGTGGCTGTCTCTGCACACCACTCATGAGACCTCAGAAGAAGGTCCAGATGCTTTTAAGTCACCTTCTAACTGAACTAGATAAACAAGACTGGGCTAATCCAAGTGGTGTGCTCAGTGGCTGAGAACCAGAGTGAGCCACAACCCTTTGTACCCAGAGGCTGCAGCAAAGCAAAGACCTTGCACCTGAGTTGACACTTTCCTGCATTTCATTACCACCATCTGAAGACCTCATTCAATAAGCCCAGTAACTGCAGTTTTGGCATGACAGGAACATAAACCATGGCTGCCAACACTGTCTCGATCTCCGTTGCTCCATGCGTGAAGTCCTCCAAGTCCCCAGAGCCAGAAAAAATATTTCATCACAAGGAAGACTGTACAGCAGAGGACTTCATTGCATGCATCAAGGAGCTGGAAAGAGCAAGAAATTCCCAGTGTACAGTGTCCAGTGAGATTCCTGCCCCAAACAGCTCCTCTACACAGGGCTGGATGCTGGAGAGCTTACCTGGGCCATGGTCTGCAGGTGGTAGGGAGAACCTGGACCCATCCCTGAAGGCAACCCGGGCCCATCTCTCCTGGGAAGGGCACTCCACTTGGAGGTAGTAACATGCTTCATTCCTTGCTCCTTAAGGAGAGTTTTAGGGAGGCAGAATTGATTCTGAAGTGTTATTATCTTAATTAGAGCACTGAAAAAGCCAAGGGCCGGGCTCTCAGCTGGTGGAAGCCATGGAAGGATCTCAGTGGCATTGCACCAGCTGGGAAAAAACACAAAACTCAAGTGATGCTGTTGAGATGCCAGCTACCTTCTCAGGGCTTGGATGCAGCATCTTCCTCCCCTGCCGTGTTTGGTTTGGCCTCAAGCTCCCTCTTCTCCCGGTTGGAAAGGTCAGCACCCCCCCGCTAGAGGGGAGGGCAGGAGCAAACACCCCTCCCTGGGCGACCCCTTGCCCTGGTCCCTGCGCTGCCCGGGGCCGACGCGCGCCCAGCCAGCTGCTGGGTGGCTGACCCCCGCGGGTCTCCGCGCTGACAAAAGGCCTATCTTCTCTCCGCCTAAATGATTTAAATTCTAATCAAACATCATTTATAGCACATCTCAGAGCCGTCTCCCGGGAGCTGGTCCCACGTGAGCCGTTGCCAGGGCAACCGGGGGGTCTCATTTCAGAAATGTCAGATTGCATTATTGTCTTCACACTTCTCTGATAACCCGGTGTCTCTCCCTCTCCTGCCACCCCCCCAACCCCAACAAGCCGTCCCCCCCTCCCTGGAGGAAATCGCCAGCTCTGTTTCATTCCTTGCCCTGCCAGCACTACCCTCACAGCGCAGGATCCCCTTTGGGCTCTGCTGCTTGGTCAGTGTTGTGTTATTTTTGGTGGAGAGGAGGAAAAGGAGGGTTTTGGTTTGTGTTGAACATGCTGAGATGCAGGGGGAGATGGTCCCATCATCCCATTCCCACTGCTTCCCCTGCCTTGGCATGGTGGTACGTGCCATGGGGCTGCACAGGGCTACTTGCTGTCTTCCAAAAAAATAAAGACGCAAGGGTGGACAGAGTTCAGAACAAGCTTTTGTGTCTGTCTGGGTGAGCTCCACTCTCCTGTGGCTTTCACAGGAGAGCTTCCCTCCCCAAGGCATCTCCCAGCACATCTAAATCCGGTTGTCCTGCAGGATCCCTCATCGCAAGAGGACACTGCAGCTTGTACTGCTGGGGCCTGCCCCAGGGCAGGGGTCACAGACACCTTCTGGAACATGGCTGCTCCCCTGCTGTGTGGTGTTCCCCTTGGAGAGGCTCACCTTGATGGTGGCAGCTCAAAGCCATCGCCCTGTGCTGCAAAAGCTGCCTGTGGGTCTATCGGAGAAAGATCGCAGCACATGGAGGAAGACCACCTTTGTGCAGAAAAACTTCTGGCCTAAGATACCTTCCAATTCACTGCCTCCTCATTTAGGCTGGTCTATGAGTGGTTCTCCTGAGCCAGCTCCAGACCCACAGCTACATGGCCAAGTTCTCCCAACCAGTCCTTCTTCCAGCAAAATTATGGAGCCCAGGTCAACTCTCTTGCTTCACTACTGCCTCATGAAACTACACACAAGAGCTACTTGGTAACGATCTGCAAACTACCCAACCAAGCAGGGCAACTACTTGCACAAAAACAAGGGAAAGTAGGTTGAAGCAGTTAGACATCATCAAATCATCAGGCAGTTTTCACTAAAGTCACGACGAGTCAAGCACCTGTCTGACACAGCCAGGTAAAATAACCACAGGGAGAACACTCACCAGCAAAGAGCACAGGTACCCCGCACAGCATGAGCTGGATCGTGGCCACCACCTACACACAACGTCTTCAGCCCCATCTCAACACCTTCTCCTTGACATGGTGGTCACACTCCACTCACTCTTGTTGCTGCCCTTGTGGCCAGGCCATGCTGCTTCTCCTTGAAACACCAAAAACTCAGCCCAAGAGCCATGTCTCATCCCCTCTCCTCAAGATGAACATATAAGCGCTTCAGGTTCCCCTCGCTCCCACACCTTCTGAAGGTGTTGCCAACACATTGCAGACAGCTGTGCTGTGCTTTGGCCCTCCTCCAAGCTGTGTCTACCAGTAAGGTCCACCTCCACCCCCATGGAAATCCTTGCCTCCAGCTTCCAAATGCCAGGCTGGTGCATCAACACCGTGGCTGGCTGATGAACCTTCAGTGAGGTCCCGCACAGCTCGGACATGACAAAACACAGCCAAGCTGGGTCCAGCACAGCCGTGGTTGTCACACACCGGCAAGGATTTTCTGCTGAGCTGCTGGAAATAATGTCCTTGAGGAGAACAGTTTCCACAGCCCTGGGAAGGGTTTGGCCAGGAGCCAGTGATGGTCCCATGATCTCACAGCAAAATTGGGGTGTTTTTATAATTATTCTGCAGCAATTTAGAGGTGCTGGGGGGATAAGCTGTGCCTGGTGGTTGGATTTCAGGCTGCTTCCTACAGGAGCTGATATGACATCACGTGCTTGCCAATCTCTCACAACATCCCAACAATCCCAATTCCCCTATTTTTAACCCCATTTCCCTGCATCCTGCCAGAAGATGATGGAGGATGGCCCCAAAGAGCCGGGCTGGTGGCGGTGTCATCCCTGCAGTTCCTGGGTGCCGGCACAAGCCCACGTGTGCTGTCCTGCATCCCTCCATCCACCCATCTGCTGGGCGCCTCGGCTGCCTGATAAACCCCTAATGAACCTCCCAACACTGCCTCTTCCCAAAGAATAAACCAGCCCTGGCCCAGGCGGTTAATATTTAACTGAATAAAGGCCATAAATATGGAAAATGGGACTTTTAATTAAATAAGCAGCTTTTAAAAGGGCCCTTGGGCCGAAGAGGCTTTTGTTTAAATATGATTGATTTGACATGTCCTTTCCCTCCCGCTTCTCTCGCTCTCTCCCTCTCTTGCTTGGTGCAGGGATGGGAAGCAGGCTGGTGCATCGTGGTCCTGCTGCGGGACCCACCGCCCTGCCTGCACCCAGCCAAGCTGCCTGCTCCCCAAAAACCTGGATGTGACACCAAGATACAGGTTTTGGGAGCACCCAGGTGGGTACCCAGGCAGGGACAGCCCTTCAGCTCATTACAGCTCATGTGATTTTTAAGATCTAAACTGGAGCAGAAGGTTCCCGGCAGCTGCTGAGCTGTCCTTACCCTGGCTGGTGATACCCTGCCTTGTGCCCCCGGGGCAGGATCTGGGCTCTCCCATCCACACAACTATGTCGTTTTCCCCATGTAGGGCCTGGCGAGTCCCTTACAGAGGGGATGGAGGGGAAACAGAGGCAAGGAGCAGGGAATGACCTGTGAGGTCAGCAGCAGAGCCAGGGAAAGGGACTTTGCTCAGTGCTTTGGGGCCAGATCCATCCCCCCAGATTTCAGCACACACACACAGTTTGGCTGCAAGCAGGCAGTAAAAACAGGTCTTAATAGCTTTGCTGTTCTTTGACATTTGGGTTTTACTCGCTGTAGCAAGCGGCACTAATTACTTCTTAGTTATCCAGGCGTCACAGTGCGACCAGAGCAGGCGGTTTATGGAGTGCCATGGGCTGCCCGTGGGCACCAGGATGTTTCCAGCCCTGGGAAGACCCTGTGGAGGCATTGGAGTGTGGGTGGCTCTGCCCAGAGCAGCAGCATCACCCCACACAGCAGGCAGCTGCCCTGGGCTGAACCACTGGCAGTGACCCACTGTGTGCCCCATGACCGCTGGGAGCAGCTCCAGGCCATCAGACTTGGCTCTGTAAGAAACAGGAGTGGGGTGAAAGAACAGGAGGCTGAAGATCAGAATTTGTTTGGAAAAAATGGGTAAGATTGGGAAAAGGGCCGAGCAGAATCATCACTATGTCACAGTATAAATGAGAGCTGCGCCCTGCAGGAGAGGATACAGCATCTGTCCCCAGTTCAACTGGGGCACAGAGAAGCTGAAAAGGCACTGAGAGCAAAAAGGATTTCCCCACAATGGTGGGTTTCAGCCAAGAGAGCACACTGCTAATTATCTCCACAGACCACTCAGGGGAAGCAAAGTATTCCCTGGTCCTGGACCTGTTGCTTTGTTGGGATTTTACAGGTGAAGATGTGGAGATGGGGAAAAAAAAAGAGAGAGCACTAAGGAGAAGAGCAGGTCAGGCTCCACATGACTTGCGGGTGATCTCAGGCATGAAAAAGGTGCCCTCCACATCCTTCCCACCATCCACAAGGTGCCCAGGACGGTGTCCTCAGTCTGGAGTTAGACTGTACTGCTGGTGGGACCTTCTCCCCCAGAAACCACAGTGAGAGCTCCTGGGGTAGCTGGTGAGATCACCAACACTTGAGGCAACAGCTTCTCCTTGGGTCTAAGCAGCCTTTGGGGGTGACACAAGTCATGGATGGTGCCCAAGTCTAGTCTGCTGAGTGCTGGGGTCACCAGAGCTCTTTGGGAGCAGGCAGTGTCGTGTCGTCCGTTCCCCCCCCCCCCCCCCCCCCCCCCCCCCCCCCCCC
>NW_020799121.1:3197223-3270315 GCF_003259725.1 Athene cunicularia | reverse complement strand
CCCCCCCCCTCCCCTGCCAGGCACCCTGCTGTGACTACGGGCCCTCTGCAACACAAAACTCAGTGCAAAAGGACGGGCTTCTGGTTTCAGTTTGCTTGGAGACAAATTGAACTCTGCGTCTTAACCTCACGCTTTCAGCAGGTCACGCTTCTCCATGGCATCTCGTATGGGTTCCCCGTCTCAGATGTCATCCCCCAGCCAATATCCCTCCCAGAGGACAGCTTTCTCCTGAGCTGCCTTCCATCGAGAGTGACGTACCCTAATTCCTCATTCACATCACTAAACATCTTGTATTTTCCCTTTAAAGCATGCAAGGCACTGCCTAGATCAGTTAGTGCTGAGCACACATGCTGCACAGAACAGCTCTTCTCCGCCAAGGCATCCTCAGGCACCTCCAGCTCTGGGTGCCCTCTCTGATAGGGCAGAGAGTCCTTATTTTTCTCCCTCTGAATGGGCACGTCTCGGCCCTAGTGCGCAGCTTTTGAACAGTGAAACGTCAGTGAACCCCGGTGTTCCCTTGTTCCTTCATGCCTAAAATCACCTTCTCTGAGCCCTTCCCCTCTGGGAAAGGTTTCCTTGATGGGAAGACAAGAGACATTTCTGGAAGGGGCATCTGGAAGGAGCAGCTCAGAAGACGGATCTGGGGGCCAGACCCCCTTCCTGGGCAGGTGTTTCCTCTGCTCCTCTCTTGCTAGGTAGGCTAAGCGAAGGATTTTTCTTATAATGCCTGAACAACCTCTTTGAAAAGCAGATCCCACACCTTTCCCAGCTGGCTCCCAGTTAGAGAAGATGGGAGAAATCTATGGCCCACATATGGGTCAGAAAGGGGTGTCCTGCATGACCCCAAGTCTATCACATGTGGTTCCCTGCTGCAGCTGCCAGCGTGAAAATCAACACTTGGTCCTCAGCAGTACGAGGGCTTTGCTCCTCCGAGTCCCACTGACCTCTGTGGATGTTGCAGATGCTGATGTCAAGGGGTCCCTAGAAATCTCACCCCATAGCCGAGATCCCAGGCCAGACCAACTGAAGTGCTCAGCCCTGACAGAATCAGCAGCATTTTTGTAGATTCAGGCTCAAATTAAGCTCACATGAGAAAACCAATCTGGACACACAACCAGAGAGATGCATCACCCTGGGAGGTCTGATGCCACAGGCAAATCTGAACAAGGGGCTGCTCCTGGGGACATGAGGCAAAAGGCAGAGCTCACCATGGCAGTGCAGAGATAGAGATTTTTTTTTTAAAGGTATGCGGTTCTCAAAAAGAAAAAAAAAGGCCCTGTGTTTGCAGCCAACACGTGTAATCTGTTGCAGCCCTTGTCAGACAAAACAGTTTTGCCGTAAGACAGCGATTCCCAGAGGGGAAAGGGGCGAAGTGAAAATACTTTATCAGCTGCGTACATATGTAAAGCGGTACCCTGGTTGAAAAGCAAAGCCTCTTTCCCTTTGAAAGCCGGGAAGGGAGAGACGGGAGGCGATTGCCTGAGAGCGGGGACAGAAATGACACAGGCACAAAGCCGAACGCAACAAACCCCAGGCCTTCCTCCTAAAATATGCTTATCTACCCATCAGACCAAAATAACTACCTAGCTGTGCTGAATATGTATTAAACAAACAAATCCAAACAAACCTGAGATGTGACTCAGTTTAGAAAACTCTTAAAATACATGTGTGTTTTTTAATGTACAGAAATTATCATTTAATTCAGACATTAAGAGCAGGTTCTGCTGGAGTCCCTGGGGTCAGCAGGGGAAGTGCCCATCTTCCCAAGTTTCTGTGCCACCAGGCTGGGCGGTTGCTGAGATGAGGGGAATCACATCCCTGCCCGGATTTAAGAAGCGATCCTCAGGCAGAAGCCACCGTCAACAAGGGCTCTTCTTCCCACTCCGAATGCAAGGTCTGTTTAAGAGGCTGGGAATAGAGACCTGGACGCACGGCATAAATCAGCCCTCAGGTGCACAGGACAAGTGGACTCCTCTGGCAACAAGTGTGCTGGCTGCAGAGTCCCTGGCAGAGGCTTCTCCCTCTCCATCCATTAGCGAGAGACCTGAGAAGATAGAAAAAAAAAATTAATGCCACGTAGCAGCTCCCTGCCACAGCTGGTGAGACAGTGAGGGGGACTCGAGCACTCTGCTGCCGGGCTGGGGGACAGAGTGCCCCGCTCCATCCTGGGCACGGCTGGCTATTCCCGCGGGATGAGAGCCTGGGGAGGGGATGAGATGCCGGGCGCTTCCTATGAATTCAGATGAACACAGGCAGGAGGGAGGTAAGAAACGGGATGGGGGAAGGAACCGGAGAAAAGAAAGGAGAGAAGGAGAAGAAAGGGAAGGAGAAGAGGCGGTGGGGGGAGAGGTAAGGAGCACGCGCGCGTGCCCATCTGGGCGATGCATCACATTGAAATTGTCCCGCATTAAAAATTCACCAGCCAGTGAATTTTCAAGGGATTTGTAGTAATTAGATGACAAAATGCTGGCAAATCTCAGGCTTGCCAAAGATGTTACTCAGGGGTCAAAGACTCGACACTTTTGGCTGGGTAATTTGTAAGTGTCAATCACACTCAGCCATCAGAGAGAAAGGAGAGATCTAACGGCTGAATCCTAACGAAGTCCAAGGCTCCTGCCTGCCATCGCCCTGCCTGCTCTGCCCCCGCCACCCCCCTCCCGCCTCACGCAGCCGCACTCGCTGCTGGGCCCGGGGCTCCAGGCACAGCAGCTAAACATAGAGTGGGGAGGGATTTTTTTTAAATTTAAAAGCCCCCAACTTCCAGATTTCATTTGTCAGCCCCAGTTTCAGGTGGGAGGAGTGCCTGCTCTAGTTCGCAGCTGCCCGCGGGTGATGAGCCTGTCCCGTTTACCCTGCCAGGGGTGGGGGGTAGGATGGCGAGCTGTGACCCCCTGGGGCGAGCCCTCCACAGCCCTGCAGCGGGCCACAGGCGTGTGGTTTTCACTGCTTCTCCTGACATGTGCTTAAAATTGCTCCTGGGACAGTCCATCCTCCTGTTTCCTGCGGCTTGCTTAGCCCAGGCTGACTCACTGGGCTGGGTTCAACTGAAAATGAAATTAAAACAGCTCCTGCCTGCAATCTGCCTGTTTCTGCCTCCCCATCAGGTGTTACGGAGCCTCTGGAGCCACCAGCACCACCGCACAGGTTGTCTCTGCCTGCCTCGGCTCTGTCAAAATAACCTGGGTTGGCTCAGACACCAGTGGGACGCTCCCAGCCCTGGGCGGTGGCAGCCCAGGGGGTGGCCATGCCAGCAGAGTGGCTAAAGGGGGGGTCCCGCTTTGGGCACACCCACCCAGAGGAGAAAACAAATTAAAATACTCTTAAGTCTCCAACATGGGGCTCAGGCAGGGCTCAGCTTTGCCTAGGCTTGGCAGGAGGGATGAGGCTGAGGTTAAGCCTGGGCTTTGCTGCTGGGTTTCTCAGGGCAGGGTGGACCCCACAAAGGCAGGGCCCCATGAGGATGGCTGCCTGGAGACTTAGTGTATGGCCGGGACAAAGATCTCTCGTGGTGCTTTTGGTGCAGCTTTATTTTGCATTTTGTGGTCTGATTTCTAAGCTGATGAAGTAGAAAACCTTTGGACTGATCAGAGGGCAGCACCAAAGCACTTCTCCAGCCCCTCAGCATCAGTGGGATGGCTGCTAACATGGGCTACACTTAACTCTGAAAAGATTTTAGGTCACCAAATGCTGGAAGAGGCAGGAGCATGATTTCCCCTCCATCTCTCGTGGCTTATAAAGCTGTCCTCATTACACCTGCTAAATCCCACCTCTGGTTTTGGGCCGTGAGGGATGGTTTAAGCTGTAGGAAAGGGACAGAGGGATGCGGGGGGGCTCCGGCCACCTTCTCTGCAGTGCTGCAGCTGCTGGGGCACTGAGTGCATCTGTCACACCCCAAGGAAAAACACTCCAAAACCACTTTCCAACACACTTAAATAATCCAAGACACATGGTGAAAAAAAAAAAGAAAGGTTTGTTTGCTATGTGCCACCCAGAGTGCTAAATTTTGCGAGCGTCCTCAATTCAGCAGCACAGGGAGGGGAGGGGTGTGGAAGGGCAGGAGGAAAATCGCCTTTGGCCAGAGTTGCTGCGGTTTATTTCGAATCCATTGCGATTCCTTGCTGTAGGATAGCGGGACTGTAATATCTGGTAACTCAGCCAAGTGGCAGCATGGTGCTCTCCAGCCATCGCACTGCCCTATATAAGGGAGCTAAGGGGACTGTAAAAGTGGCTGTAGGTTTCTCCTCAATTTAAAAAGTCATTTAGCAGCTGCAAAACACAGCCTGGCAACAGCCAGCCCTCGGAGGGGCATCCTTCCTCCAGCTACTCATCAGCTGCATTTTGAGCTTCTATTCTGCGTATTTAAATAGCCCAAATCACAGACCGAGATCCACAGAGGTGTTTTTCCATTTTTTCCACTTTTTTCTTTATCTTAACTTTATCTAGCATCATCTTAAGATGCTGCTAGAGGACTATTTGTTGGGAAGCAGCTCTAGGGCAGATCTGTTCTAGGGAAGAACTGTGACCTCCTGAGCACCCATTGCTGCTGCTCCATCCAGCATCCGGCACTTGGGAGCCATTTCCCACGAGCAAGGGGTGCCTGTGGGGCAGCAACTCCTCCCTGTCAGAGCCTGCTGCCGGCAGATGAAGACCAAGAGCCACCTCACGGCACCTGAACGCAGCTCCTGCCACTGCCTCACTCGCTCTCGCAGGAGAAAATTAACCAGCAGACAAAGCAAAATCTGAATGAACATGAAGAAAAGCATTTTTCCCCCCAGATCACCTCCCCTGACACATGCTGCAGACCTCTCTCTTACTTTCCTACTCTTACTCCCCTTGACAGGTAGCACCGTGTGCGATGACTGTCCCAGCACCTTTGCTAAGCCCCGAGCTGGGGATGTCACACGTGGGGACGTGACGTCACCGGCTCCGTTCCCTCCGCTCCAGGTGGGCTGTGGGGCAGAAGCGCTGGCAGGATGCACGGGCCAGGCGTGCTCATGCCCCTCAGCCCAGCACGGTCCTGGGGCTGGAAGAGAGAGCTGAGCCTAATGCCGTGGCACTAGTTACGGACTGTGGAACGTAGGGTTCCGTGCCCCTGCGGGTCTGTGCGTGGCCGCCGGTGCCCCGTAGCAGGGGAGGTTGGCCACCACCGTCCCTTCTCCGGGGTCCTCCCCCATCGCTGCTCTCTGCTCTTCTCACTCTAGCTCTGGCATCACTTTCCGTTTTTCACCGATTCAGGTCACACTGTGCACACACCCGCCTCAGCCAATGTCTGTTCATATTCTCTCTGCCTCTCTTCCTAGCTCCAGTTTGGGGTGAAAGCCTTCCTTATTAGCCAATTTGGATACCTATTTACTGTGAATTACTGAGCCTGATTATTATTCATGAATGGCTAAGTCTGAAATCTCAAGCTCCTGCCATGCGATTTCTCTCCCTCTCCAATGCATATATTTAGGGAAAACAGGAGGCAGCGTGTCTCAGTCACACGCAGCCACGTACTGGAGAAAGGAAAGCTGCACACTGTCTTCTCGCTCTCCTGTTTTATTTCCCGGTGAGGAAGGTAGTGGTGGAAGCTGGAAGGTGGTGGTGCCAAACGCTGGTCAGATCAAGGGTAAGGTCCAGACATGCCGTAATATTAAGGAGAAGCTCATGCTCCCCAAATCTCCAGGCAGCATCCCAGCCAACTGTTCCCATGGGTGGCCACAGCTGGGGTGATGCCAGTTTGCTGCTGTCCCTTTCCTCGACAGGGTCCAGCTGCTTGGGAGTCACCTCGGCTGTGGCTGAGCCCAGCTGTTCGGTGGCAATCAGTTACTCAGGGGTGACTTGTGTGATCCCTTAGACACAGTCAGAATATTTTAACACAGGCTGCAGGGAAGGTAAAGGAGCTCTCCATGCGAGGTGGGGAAACGACGGGGCAGCAGCATCCCTTGGCTAATCCTCCGGCAGGGGAGAAGCAAACAGGGTTTGCAATTGCAAAGGGCTGGTGGAAGGAGGAAGGGAGACAATTAGGAGCTGAAGAAAAGCAAGCCCCGACTGCCAGCTAAAACAGGAGTTAGCAGCACACCTGCACACCCAGCAGGGAGCCGGGCTGCTCCCGGCAGGGATGTGGGAATGGGCACGGCGCACAGCTGCTCCCACCTGTAGGTCTGCACCGTGCTTTGCAAATGGGGAAACCGAGGCAGGGAGGGAAGGTCTCCGCGGGGGAGCATCGCTCCACCAGCAGCACACCCGCCTTCACACTGCTTCTTCCATCTCAAGGGAGCAGCAACCAAAGCACTGTTTTTTTTCAAGCCCGAACCCCTCCTGTGTGTTTCCTGTCACATCTAGCTCAGGAAGACAACTTCAAGCATGCACAGACACCACAACTGCCTCTGCAAGCAGACAAGCAAAGCTGGTAGAGATGCTGGGGAGAAGGGGATGGCTGCCAACACGAACAGGCAGACAGAAAGGCTTGAGATCCCAGAGCTCCTGCCTGGAGCCGGCAGCTGGGCTGGAAAGCAGCAAGCACGACGCAGAGGGGATGCGAGCTCTTCTTGCAGCCCTGGCAAAGGGCTGGTGAATGGCATCTACAGTGCCTGCTGCGAAGAGAGAGGCTTGCCTGGCCCTTCAGCACTTCCCAGAGCCCCCCTCCATGGGGCACACCTGGGAGGAAGACTTTGCAAAGGCAAGACAGGACTAAAGAAATGAGAAGAGCTGATATTCATGATCTAATGCTGTAGGCAGGATCAGTGCGATGGGGATGAAAAGAAACCACCCACGGCTGGGCAGAGGGATGGGGGCACATTGTAAGCAGCAGCAGTTCAAGCCTGCAGTTCAGGAAAACAACAGCTCCTGGAGCGGGATGCTACCTGCCTGCCCATGCCTGCACTGAGTCCCCTGCCTCCTCCCGTGGGACAGTGAGAAAAATAACAGATTGTGGTCAAGAGTTTTCCAAAGGCGATGATAAGTCACTTTGAGCAATCAAAGAGGTCAGCAGTGCACAGCCTGGCTCTGGGAGCAGTGGGAAGCATCGCTTGGCAGAGACACCCAGTACTGGACACAGAGGGAGTCGCAGCACCCAGCAAAACCAGGGCCCGCTGGATATCCTCTCTGTCTTGACTTGCTTGCTGTCCCCTTAAGTAGATAACAGCCCACACAGGCCTCTGGCAACAGGCAGCAATAAAGTAAAGCTAGTTTTACATTAAAACCCGTTAACCCTCTAATTCAGTAAAAAGGCTGCATTTGAATAATATCCTAATCCAATTCCCGAGCCGGCCCTGGGGAGGGGGATATGGCTGGTGCCTGGGGAACAGCTGCAGCCGTCACAGCTCCCGCTGCCGTCCAGCTCACCAGGGTCTCGCCCCAGACAAAGCCACCACAACCTGGCAAAACCCCCTCTGCAGACCCCACAGGGACTCTGCACTGTACCCCAGGGCTTGCAGGAGACAGGACCGAGCAAAACCCACCAGTTTCAGTTCTCTGATGGTGTGAACATGTGTCTTGCACCCCCCACATTGCTTGGAATAACCCGCGCAGCCCCCGGGATGGCCGTATCTCCAGCTCTCGCCTGCAGAGATGTGTCCTCGGTCCAGGGCAGAGGCTTGGAGATGGCTGTTCATCCCCTCTGCCATAAGCACAGCCTGGATGCAGCACGCCCACCCCAAAAAAGACACCCAGAGCAGATGAGCCTCCCCCCCTATAAGTGCCCAGATCTCCCCAGGGAGCACAGGGCAGCTGAGGGGTGACCAGCACACCCAGTGACACCGGCCCTGCAGTGTCAAGAGCCAGCAAAATGAGGGGACCAGGGCGACAGCTCGTCACAGCCCAATTACAACAATTAGTGTGCAATCGTTTGTTATAGATTTCTGAATAATAGTTACCACTAAAGGAAACTATTATCACTCCCAAATAAAATAAGCGTATTGCGATGGTGTTCAGCTGGAGAAGCACCGCCAAGGTTAAGGACCGGTGGGAGGCTATATCCCAGGTTTAACTACATGGACAGTTAAGAGAGTTTGCATTATTTTATCATTAGGATTGTTTCAGATTGGGGGAAAAAAAAGGCAGTGGGGAGTGATGAATTTCCTGCAGACCTACTTAGGCATTCATTTTAATTCAGGGTAATTAGCAGGTATATGCTCATTTTCAGAAAATTCCCGTTAAAACCCACTGTAATTTTAGGGGTGCAATGTGTGGGTTTCTCAATACGTACAAAGAAGTCAAGTCTTTGCTTGCAGAGTAGGAATTAACTCAAACTGTTCTCCAGAGCTGCGATCAGCACTTTCATAATTAATGTACAGGCACATATATCTGTATACACATACACAGCCCCTCCTGTACACATCAAACAGATTTCCTTGATACCAAATTGCCTGAAAAATTAACCAATGTCAAACTGCTCAACAAGATAAGTATCATTAAGGGAAAAAGAAAAATCTTCATTATGTTTGAAGGTACAGGGGGAAAAAAAACCCCTCATGAATGTTTTCTAGCCTGTTTCCAGACCGGGAAATAATACGTTTTAAAACATATCAAAGGGTTAAATTAATTTTCATTAAAATTTAAATTTGAGAAGGCTCCCTCTCTTCTTTCCTCCCTCCTCCCCCTTTGAACGTTTGACTGGCAACCATTTCATATTTCAATCTCGGCAGAACAAATTGAATTAGATGTTGAAACCAAACTCTGCTCTGTTCTCTAAAGCCTACATGCTCTGCTTGCGCTAATCCTTTTCGTCGCTGCTGCAGACCTCAGAGACGCTCAGCAAGAAACCGGCCCTGCCACAAAAGACAATGAGGGGAGAGGGGGAAAAAAAAACAACCCAGGAAAAGAAAAAAACCCCAGGAAAATCCAACCCCAACCTGCAACCCCACAAAGCTTCGCTTAAATCGTGTGCTGGGTGCTACTTGGGCCTGGAAGGGATCCTGTCGGGCTTCTCCGTCCTCTCTGCCAGCTGTCGGCCGTGCTGAGTGCTGCTGGTTGGTCCTTCACCCCCGGGATACTAAAGCCCCATTTCCCCATGGTGACACCCCCAGTGCAGAGCTGCCCTGGGACCAGCAATGGGTCCCGCTGCTGCCTCCCCCTGTGCTAGTGCAGATGGTGAATGTGACAGCGAGCAGTGGAGGGAGTGGGAATGGGAATGCCACAGATGAATGTTGGGCAAAAAAGGAAAAAAAAAAGAGATTTTTCTCCCTCCCTGGTGGGCTTGTTACCATTTCATCTGACCCCCTTTGGCAGCACTGCTCCGACAGCCGTGCCTCAGTTTACCCAGCATCCACTGAGCACAAACACCTGCCAGCTGTGGGGCAGGGCAGATGTGCTGGAGCTGCACTAAGGGGTGAACATTTTACACCACAGCACTACAGACGTTCTGAAGGGGCACCCCTGAATTCTGGGGGTCTGGCCCCTGAGCCCCACAGCAGGAAAGCCCAGTGTTGGGGGCTGGGGAGCTGCTCAGAGGCAGCAGAAGGGCTCCTGAGCTGTGGCACGGTTTGGGGGACCGGCACAGGGGCGCAGCACTCAGGCTCTTTCTGGGGGTCCACAAAGAGCTGGGGAGCCTCGAGCCCACTGGTGCCAAGCCCAGGGCCCCATGGGGGGGTCTGGTTTTGGAGAGCTTTGCAGAGGAGCTGGGCCAGAATGCATCTGAAAGCTCTGGGTTTGCCTGGCCTCCGAGCAGTGCTGTCTGTCCTGTCCCTCCTGCACTGCTCCATCCCTCCCCAGCTCCATCCCTGCCTCCATCCCTCCCCAGCTCCATCCTCGGGCTAGCTGTTGGAGAAGGTGTTAACAGCACGTACTCCTGGAGGCATCCTTAAATCAGAGCTGCTCCAAGGGAACAAATGTTATCTCGAGGCCCCGGCACTTACTGCAGACACACTGCATGAAGCAGGCAGTTATTTAACCCAACTCGGATTATTCCTGCGGTCACGTAAGCACCTTCCCTTTCATCAGGAGGGCCCTGGCGCTGTGCTCGTGCCCGGCGCTTGCGGCAGCCTGGGAAGGCAGATGTATTAACGGGGTTATTGGTCGGCTCCAGGCCCAGATGTGCTCGCTATTCAGGCGGCCAGCGGTGTTGTGGGTTGAACAAAAGTCTGGTAATAAGTAAGGTTATGAGCATCCCACTGCTAGGTGTATTGGGTACCGCCTCGCAGCAATAGGCAGATATTGCCAAGAGGAAAACAGCCTCTCCGGCAGTAATGTGCATCGCACACACAAACACACGCCAGCAAGCGCGGGGAGGCTGGCCAGCACGGATACACAGAGGGCAGCCCGGCCTCCCCCCAGCACGGTGGGCTCAGTGCCGCTTCAGATACATGCAGCACGGCAGCCCTAGCAGCACCGCAAAAAACAGGGGGCCCCTGGGCAACCTGGTTGGGATTTAGGAACCGGGTGTCATTTGTGTGACTGTAAAAACAGGAACCAGAACATGTCAAAATCATTCCCTTGGCGGTGTTGAGCGAACACAGTGTTGCTGGAGAAAGCACTGCGGGGATTTCTCCCCAGCATGAAGGATTTGTCAACCCAGCGCCCCGAGCCACCTCCCCACAGGCACTTGTCTCTTGGCCCTGCATGAGTTTCTGAGCACAGGATGGGGTTTCATCACCATGGAGGTGGGCAGCAAGTCCCTCCATGGATAGAAAAAGTGCACCTCAGAGGGACTTAGGAGCCTCCCTGGTGATTTTATTGCACTTCTCCAGATGCTGTGGCTGGTGAACAGGTTTCCTACCAACAATCCAGGGTTTCCACCACGGCCACAAACACATGGGAAGGAGCCTGTCTCACCTCTCTTGAACCCACACAGGGTTTGCTAGGCAGTCTCAAAAGGAGGTGGGGGGCTGGCTGAACTGCATGGTGTTTGATCGCAGGGAGCTATTAATTCCTGGCTCCCTCCTGCCAACCTCTGCCATCCAATGCTCTCCAGACTCAAGAAATGCTACTCCAAGAAGACACATGCCAAGGAGGAGCGATGCCAGCCAGCACTCAAGATGGCACAAACCAGACCTTGGGGTGCATGGTGGCCTGGGAGGCAGCGAAGCTGTGGAGGCCACGGGTGCTAGCTGGGAAAAGGCATTTCCAAACTATCTGTTTCATGGCAGCAGCTGCAGTTTGGTCTCCAAACAGGCATTTTTTTTTTTGGCAGCCCATCTGTTCTCCCCCAACCACAGCGAGGGCCAATTCACGACTCGACAAGCGGTTTCTGCTGCAACAGCACTTCTGCTGTCTTCCCTTGTAGGAAAGCAAACACACTGGGGAGCACACGGAAACATGAGCAGTGCATGCACTCACTTCAATGCAGAGCCTAAACCAAGCCCCAACCTGGGCTGTACTCCCTGAGACCATGGCTTTGAGCTTGCAGGGTGACAGGGAGGAGAGGCAGCAGGTGGGACCCTGGCTCGGAGGCTGCTGAGTCTTTGCAATGCCACCTTCTCCTCCTCCTGGCACTGCCAACCCTGCGGCAGCCCGAGGCTTTTGACCTTTAGGGCCAGCTGTGCCTGCCACGGCCCCACTGCCCCAGTACCCACCTCACCAGATGCCAGGCAGCTGCTAGATGGCCTCATCTCTGTTGCTCTCTTCCTCTTCCAGATGCTCCAGGATTTCATTCAAAACCTCTGAGCATTTTCTCTTCTTTGGGGAGTCTGTCCAGGCCCAGGTGGTAGCAAAGGGGATGTGGGAGAAGAAGAATCAAAAATTAAAACCTGGGATCATGCACAACCACTTCCAGCTCATCTCCGGCTACCTCCAGCCTCCCTCATCCCACTCCCGGGTAAAGACCCTCAACTATCATTTACGTCTCCTCACCAGCCAGGCCCTGGCAGGACACCACGGCTGGAGGCGTGACTCTACCCCTACCACGCATGCTTTGGTTCGCAGGCCCCAGTGTCCAAACAGGCTCATTGGTGATGCCAACCCTTCCCATTGACCCCAATTTACCTACCCCTTATCAAAGAGTGGTCACAAGACCAACCCAGTGACCAGCCTTGGTTCAGGAAGGCTCTTGGCAGGATGCAGACGCACGAACATCCTTGCTTAGACATAAAATCACTGTCTGGCCCTGCAGCCCTGCCTGCATCTCCCACCTTGGCTGCAATGGGTGAAGGCAAGAGGCTGGCTCTCCTCTGACAGCTGGGCAGGGATGTCCCTGTTTTGCTTCTCCTGCCCCACACCAACAGCACTGTTCTGTGACACCCTTTGGTATTGTCACACTCCTGAAACTGTCCTGGGGTGCAGCACCATGCACACATCCATCCCCACAGATGCTACAGCCTGTGGGATGGCAAGAAACCCCCAGGGGCTGCCAGAACCTGAGCAAGCATCCCAACCCCACATCAGCACCCGGTACTGGGGGTGACAAAGCCATTTGGTCCTTGTGCTAAGGCTGACATGGTCGCTGCCTCCTAGGCCAGGCAAGAAGTGCCCTCTTGGCAGGAGCCACGGCGCAGCCCCCTCTCCCCCCCGCTCACTCCCCAGCCAGCGGCTCTCGCTTGCGAGCAGCACATGGAGAACAGCTGTTTAAATCCTGCTTTCAGACATCAAAAGCCTCGCTGGGTTTCTCAAACAAACAAACATACCATAGGACTAAAGAAAAGGTGTAAAATAAATAAATGGAACAAGCTGTGCATTTTCTTTTAGTATTACAGCTGCTGCGGGAGATAAACAACAAGTAAATGTCACAAAACATCAATACAGAAGAAATTAACCTGACAAAAGCTCACATCCCCCCCTCCGCCTCCCCCCCCAACTCCCAACAATTTTGCATTTCTGGAGTTCCCATCTAATGATTTTATTTTTCAATTAATTCCTTGACAGAGCGCCAGAACCCGCCTCCCTCCCCGCCGGGGGCTGCGGGCACGGGCAGGGGGATGGGGGTGCCAGCAGTCCCCACTCCCCTCCCGGCACCCAGCCTGCCGAGCTCAGGGGAGCCAAGGGGGGCCGCCCGGTGTCACCCCGAGACCCTTCAGCAGCTCTTCGCAGTTCAATCATCCAAAGGCAGAAGGGACAACCCACCGTGGAGGAAGGTGCCAGCTCAGCGGTTCTCCCTCCCCTTTACTCTGCCCTCCCGGCTCTCACTTCCCCAGACAGCCTCACGCTCGGGGCTTGGAAATAGCATCAAACATGGTCTCAGCTCTCAAATCCACTGCAGGGAAGAGTTTGTCCCCCACCTGTCATCCATTCCCCACCAGACCCTGATGTGCCCCATGCAGAGAGCCAGCACAGAGGCAATGGTGGGGGTTGCACGGTGGAGGGGATGCTGGTGGGATGCTGGACAGGGGGTGCTGGGTGCTAAGGGAGCACCCCTAAGCAGCACAGTGCACTCAGGGGACCTGCTGTGGTGTGGGCAGGGGGCTGGCAGGGCAAATGGCCCCCACTGCATGCTCCACATTCACCAGCTTGGCCGTGGCACTGCTGGGGAGCATGGGGGGCATCCCCCCACCCCTCCAACAAGAAGGAAAAAGGGGAAAAAAAACCCCAACTCAGGAGGGTGGGGAAGTGAATTGGTTCGACTTCCGTTCTGCTGCTCCAAGCTGGTTAAGGTTTGCCCGCTAACGATCCCATTTGCTTCCTTTAAACAATAGCCAAAGCCGGCGGGGGTGGGCCGAGAGGGGGATTACCACGGGATTAGAACGTGGCAGGGTTGCGGATGCCACGCTAATCCTGCAGGGTTTTACTCTCCGGCTACAGCATGTGTTTGCATTAGTTACAGATGCTCTCTAAAAAAAAAAAAAATTAAAAAAAAAGAAGAAGAAAGGAGAAAAAAGGAAGCCCAAAAGGCTGGGAGGTGAGGGTGAGTGCAGTGGGTCTGTAATACAACCGAGAGGTAAAAGGAGCAGCTTGGGGGTCTGTGGGCAAAGGAGGAGAAACCTGGGAAAGGTGATGGGGACGGGGATGACTCTTCCCATCCTGCCAGGGGGGGCACAAGGACTGGGTGCAGAGTGGAGCACGCCTTCCCCTGCAAACCTTCTGCTTCCAGCAAATGACTGTAAATACCCAGGGGTGAGCTGCAGTGGGGCTCCGCTGCTTTACACCCACCCCCAGCCCTCTGCTGAGACTGGGACCCTCACTGGAAACACTCTCACAACTGAAATACAAGCCAGACCTGCTCCTCACACATCTCTCTCATTCACCTGCCCTGCAGCTTCTGCAGCCCTGCTATCCACCGCATCCTTCCTATAAAAAACGCCCCCCCCGAAGTCATTCCTCCCCCTTCCCGCGTCTTGCGCAAAATTCCCCATCTGTCAATTTAATTCTTTGATCGATGGGAAAGAGCAGGAAAAAACGGCCCAGCACAGCTGGCTTCCCAAGTTAGCCCTGGCAGGATACCGCCAGCCCCGCTGGTGACGGCTGAGCGCAATGTTTGTGAAGCGCAGAGAACACAAGTCAATAGTAATTTAGCTGGATTGGGAGCAAGTACCTTCCCTGCACGGACTGCGAGCTCCCGGGAGAGGGGGAGCGCGCGCACGCCGAGGGTATCGCCGCCCCGCTCGCAAATCTTCCCCCAGCAAGGCTTGCTGGGATGGAGACACACGGCAACCGTCGCCCTGTGCCGAGCAAGGGGGAAGAAAAGGGGGATCGACTGTTCACAGACCTTTTGTGGGCTGCAGTTATGCGATCGCAGGGATGCGGGAGATGGGCAGGTCTGCACCGTGGCTCTGGGCATGACCCCAGACAGCTCCCTCCTGCACAGGGCACAGACCCAGCTCTGCCTCTGCCCCGGGGCTGGCAAATTCCACTGCAGGGCACTGGGATCCTTTTGTCACTGTTTTGGTGGAGCCAAAATATTCTCCCTGCTGGTTTCAAAGATGTCAGTGATCCCTGTTTCCCACAGGGAGGATTCCCCTCCCCAAATGAGGGCCAAGATGCTGCTGGTGCCAGGGTTCGTGCATTCCTTGCTGCCCTGATGTGGCCTTTGCCATGACCCTGCTCCACGTTATGGGCTGAATTAGAGGCCCCAAGGCCAACTGTTGGCCAACCTTTCCATGGCTTCTCTTTACACATTACAGTAGATAAGTCTCTTTATCTACAGCAGCATCAAATCCTCACCTGTAGCTGCCCAAGCTCTCAGGCTCTCCAGCCACCTTGCAGCAGTGGGTCCCATGAATTAACAATGCATGGTGGGGTGCAATTAAACCTCAAAGGAAGTGGGTTGTTTTCTCTAAGATCCTCCTGTCTCAGGATGAAGGTACACTCAGAAATGAGCAAATAGACTCAAACCTCTTCCAGTCTGTGCTGGGAGGCAGGAGAGCAAGTGTGGGGTGCGGTGCTGCAGTCCCAGCTGTCAGGGCTGGGCTGTGGCTTCACTCCTGACAGAATTACTGAAGCCATCTCTGGCAGCCAGTGACTACTTCTGGGGTCCTACTTTCTTGTGGAACATTACAAAGACTTAGAACAAGCCATAAAGAATGACCTGAAAACTACACAAAATGAGAAGGAAGCCTATTCCATTTTATTGCATCTATTAGACCAATTGAAAAGATGGCTCAGAAGTGGCTTGATTGCCATGACAAACACCTGCACAGAAAAAAGATTTAGGAGACCAGACCTCTCTTTAACCTAACAACAGCAGTGAGACCTGGGAACTGGAAGCCAAATCTCTATAAATGGTGTCTAGAAATAAGGTGCGTAATTGTAGCAGAGAGAAGTCAGTGGTAGGACGTGTCTCTCGCAGCCCAGGTCTAGACTCTACAAAGTATTTCCTTGCTAAGACAAAAACGATGGGGGTGAAACTGGAGCTGCTGGGTGAGGTCTTTTGTCCGCTGCTACTCAAGACAGCCTGAAAGATCAAGGTAGCTCTTTCAAAGCTGGAGATGCAGAAATCTGCTGTGATGGAAGCAAGACGGAGCAGGATGAGCTTGTTGCTCAAGTCAAACTTGATGTTAAACCCAGAGGAGTGTAGGTCACTGTGTTGTCCCACCAGATCTGGATAATAACAAACCCCCAGGCTTTACAGTAACCATCCCACCCTCTGTTACCACTCTGCAGCCTCTCCTACACACAGATCTACCATGTGCTAACTGTGGAGACATCTGCGCATCACTGTTGTGCCCACAGCAAACCAAAAACTGCACAGAAAAAGAGGAAATGGAAGAAGAAAAAGAAGCAGCTTTTCAAAATACTTAAATTCCAGTTGCATAAAACTTGAAAGAAACTTGTCTGAAAGCCCCCTGAGATGGGCAGTCTCTGTCCTTTGATCTGCTTTAACACTTTCACTTCTTCTGGTATGTGCAAAGTCCTCAGCACAATCCCTGGTTGCTTTTATGTCTTCGGAGTAACCAGGAAAAGGGCCAGCAGCTGCAGAGGCCACATGTCACCCTAGACCGATGGCACAGCACTGCCAACATGGCTTGATACAAACATGTGACACCACTACAGCAAGACCAGCCTCTCCAAACAGCACGAGTGGCTTGTGGTGTTGGAGGTCTCCAGGTCCAAAAGGATCACAGAATACTGTCAGAGAAAGAAAAAAACAGAAAAAGACTCCTGTGGGATAGCGATGCTCAACCCTACAAAGAAATTTAGGGCAGGAGACAAGGAATAAGCCAAGTTGGATGGGGTAAGCCCCATCCCATCCACCGCACTCTGTCTTTTGAAGCCATATGCCTCCTTCTCCAATACTGCTTGCTGGGCTTGGCTTCGGGGAGCAACACCAGAGCAGCAGCAGCTTTTGGTGGCAAAGAAAAGCTGAAGACACCAGGGACCTCAGTCTTGACTCTTGTTTTCCAAGCCTTGAAGACTCAAAATGACTTTTTTCTCTTCCATTCCCAGCTCAGTCCCTTCCTACCGGGAGATAAGTGACCAGAGGGGCCTGACCACAGCAGCCTGCAAAGCTGTGGGAAGACTCTCACGTCACACAGTGAGGTGGGAGAGGAAAACTCACAGAGACATCTGTGAACAGTGCAGGGATGTCTGAGCTGCTCCTGTGCTTTGTGGTGAGAGGAAAAATGGTGGGAAATGGGTATTGGTAGGAAAAAGAGAGCTTGGTTTCTGGTTGAGAGAATCCAGTCTCCATCACCAGTGAAATGAGATGCACGGTCTCAGCTCAGCTGTTCAGTAGGCTGAAGGGGTGGGGTGGATTCAAGGCAGAGTGGCAATGGTGTGTGTGCTCTGTATCCTCTCCACCCCAGCTCCATGTGGGAAATCGGCCTCCAGCTATGCCAGGGAGGAAACGTGGAGCATCCCCACGGGGGCTGAAAGCAGAGTAGTAGCTGCAGTTTTTCCCTCTTTATTGCTACAGCTATCATATTCTGCACACCCACAGCAAAAGAGTCAGGGCATGGCTCCTTCCCCTCCTCAGGGCTGCTGGGCATCACTGTCAGAAACCCCACGGCAAGCCCGCCTCAAAAACCGGAGAGGGCACTTCCTAAAGAAATAAAATCCCACCTGTGAAACTCCAGCCTGGCAGTGTGGGGTGGTGAGGCTGAGAGCTGGTCCCAGACACCAGCCAGCTCCTGGAGCCCACCAGTGTGCCCCAGACAGGCTTTGTGATGGAGCTCTGCTTCTGGCATATCCCCCTCTGCCGCAGGATTAGCTGCCAGCAGTTTTGCAGCGGAGGACGTGCGTGTGCACCAGACAGGGCTGAAGTCATTGGATGTTATTTCTCTTCCCTCGAGATGGGCTGGAGCACAGTGATGACTGCTGCCTTCAATCACATTTTCAGTCCCTAAAGATGGAGAGTGATAAGCTTGCTCCTGTTTTTCAGCCAAGCCCCTGGAGCCACTGCAGCTCCAAGGCTGCATCCCTTCTGGGACATGAGAACACTCTTGTGCCACTCGCCCAGAGTCCCCACCTTGGTGAGGAAGGCCCTGGACAAGAGGGCTGGAGCAAATGCAGACAGAAATTGGGAAGCAAGCTGAGCCAGGGGGAAACAGGGAAGCAACAGAGCTCGCAGGCAGCAGCCAGCATCTGCTGCAAGTCTGCAGCTACTGTAAAGCCAGGACTGCTTTTTCCCCCTAGACTGAGGAGAGTAGAAAGGGTGAAAAGAGATACGGAATATATAATAGAGTGCATGAAACATCACACCTGCTGTCTTCTCCACCTGGGTGGAGACTCATATTACTGTGATCAAACTTGATGTTTTTCCCCCTCCAGTGCTGGGTTCTGGGTGGGCATGTCCATCCCCAGCAGAGCCTGTCCTCCCTGCCCCCAGCAGCACAGCTCTACACCCAGGCTATCACACACCCCTAGACACTGCTGCACTCCTTTTGGTCTCCTTTTTGGCATCATGTTGGGGATCAGCCCGTGGCTGCCAGCACAGATGCCTTCGCTCCACACCTCTCCGGTCATATTCACTCTCGGCCCTTCCACTACCAAACTGCAGCTTCTCCAGCCTGTAATAATCAGTGCTACACACACTATTTCACAAACACAAGGCCAGGTCCCACTGGAGTCAGGCTTGCTCAATAAGTGAGGCTTGCTGCTCTTCCATCGCTGGGGACTGTGATGTGCAGCGCCAGAACTGCTTATGCCAACCCCCCGGGCGATGGGCATGTGCATGATGGAGAGAGGAGGCTGGGAGGGGATGGAGGAGGAAGAGCATTGATCTCCAGCTTAGTCCTCCAGCCCAGGGGAGCCCTTCCTACATAAATATTTGCCAAGCAATGCATTTGTGCCTGTCAATGGCTGTCAATAGGAGCCTGCAGTGCTGTTATCTGTGGACCTGTCATTCTTGGGAACCTGATCCGAACAGCCCTCTCTGCATCTCAACTGATAGCCAAATTATTTGTCAAATTATTTGTCCTTTTTAATCTGTGTGCTGCATGCACAGAGCCTGACCCCAACTATGGAGCACCCTGGGGTGCAGGTGGACGGAGCAAAAGCACCACAGCTGGCAGGTGGCATCGAGGGGACTCGGTGGTGCCAGCACGTAGAGAGTTAACTGGCTCACTCGCACACAGAGCTGTCAGACAAAGCCGTGGCCTGGATGCCTTCTGCTTCCCCCTGCGCTTGCATCGTCAGGCTCCAGCATGTACCTGCCAGCTCCGGCAAGCCAGCAGCGGCGGGGAAAGGGCTGGTGTGGACCAGCAGCGTGTGCCAGATGGGATGATGCCAGCCGAGGCTGTATTGACAGGCCAGAAGGATGCTGCTACGTTACCGTGGAAATGGTCTGCTGTTTTCCGTCTCAGGGCCTCCACTGTCTCTTCTGTGTCTGCCCACTCCAAGACCAACCTCCGGCCGTACAAATGTGTGCTGTGGCACAGGGCGTTGAATGCTTTCTGTAGAATTAAAAGGGGAAAAAAAATAAAAGGGGGGAGAAAATAAAACCAGGCTTATGTGAGTAAAAGCAAAGATGTCCCTCCCTCTGCCCTGCACTTAAAAGGCCACCAGAGAACATCCTACTTGAAGCACTTTGCTCTGATGGGGCAGGATTCATCTCCATCAGTGGCTTTGACTTGATCATTTATCTTCTACATACTTGCAGCAGAGCAAATACCCATCGCCATTCCTGCAGGCTGCTGCTGCTCACTAGGGAGCAGACTGAAATCCAGCACAGCGAGCAGCTCAAGGCTGGCTGCAGCCTTGCATCACCCTGGGAGCACACCTGAGCCAGGAAAGCTGCAGCCTGGAAAGGCTGTTGAGACTTGGGGCAGCACCAGGGGGATCAACTGCAAACCAGGGCCCTCGTGGGCAGCACAGCAGTGCTGGGTTAGCATGGGCAGAGCAACCTCGTGACTCTCCACCCACCCTGCTCTCTGCTGGCACTAGTAAAGTACAGCTCAAATGTGAGAGGTTGCTTTCTACTCAGGGGCAACAAGTTTGAGGAAGCACAAGCTCAACAGGGAAAGCTGCCTTCCTCTTGCCAACCATTTGGTGATGTTGGCCATGGTGGCAGCAAATGTGGCAGAGCCAGAAGCCAATGCAGAAGTCCTCTTCTCTTTTGGCCCACGGTGCTTGGCTGTGCTATAGAAATCCAGAGGTTTCTTTGTTGTTAGATCCTGCTTAGTAACATCCATACAGCTATAATCTCTGGCTGATGTTGAATACAAGCATGCCTGCAGCACAGTAGCTCAGACAGCTTTCTATGCCGGTAGGCAAGCAACAGAGCCTCGATCCAGGGAAGACAGACTTTGCCTTTATTTCCCCCAGACTTTCAAGAAAATTCAGAACTGAGCAGGACTGGGCTCATAATGCAAATACACACACTGGTGAAATATTTTCATCCCTGGGGCCCACAAAATGTTCCACAGCAATGTGGCACACGGCTGGGCACAGGCATAGAGAAAAGGAGCCAAAAATGCTCTTCAAAAACTCCAGCTAAGGCTGAAATTAAGTCAGGTTATAAACTCTGCAAACTTGCATCCCTGGAACAAATATGGCAGCTACAGGACCACAGGAACATATCTCGCTGTCCAACAGGGACATGTCCTCCCATCTGGAAGCTCCCAAAACAGCACTGAAGTTGTCCTGGAGAAGCCCAGACCTCTCCTCCAAGACATTTGCTAAACAGCAATTTTGAACCACTGTGTCTGTCCCCAAATATCACATCTCTAGGCAGAGGGGCTCTTCCTTCAAGAGGCTTTGGCTGCCCACAACCGCACCTCAGCAGCCAGGAGAGCTGGTGCCTGAGCCACCATGTTACAAAAGTCAAAAAAACACGGCATTTTCAGTGACCAGCACTTAGTAACCTGCATTTTCCCCTCCTGACTCTCTTTCACTCATATAATTCTCATTCATTATAAAAAAAAGAAACAAGGAGCAACAGCTCCACCTGTTCTGTAGCATCGCTGAGACTCCCCACCTTCCTAGCTTTACCAGCTCCTGGGGCTGACCCCAGCAGGGCAGTGTGCCTCCTTTTTGGGGGGCACACTCCCCTCCGAAGGGCTGCAAGCCTGGCTGGTGTTTTTGCAGCTACAGCTGTTTTTATTTGCTGCTGCTGTTGTTTTAAAGGCCTATTTTCACTTGGAATGGTATCCAATTAGCAGAGCAATGTGTTGGCTTAAATAAACACTCGGGGGGAGGTGGCAGTAGGGAGTTGTGATGGCTGTTTACGTTGGCACAAAGAGCCATTTCCAAAGCCTGGCAAACAACTGCAGCTCTAATCGCTGGGTCTCATTTGTCAATTTATACTTTTTAATTTCTCACTTCCCACAGCACAAGGAAGAGGAAGGTTGGAAGACTGTATACAGCCCCAGCAACCTCGCTGTACTCCTCAGCAGGTCATGGGGGAGGGTAGACCATGCTGAACGTGTCCACCATCATGGTGCGATGTGTGGTGCTTGGTGGGCTCTCATCCTCCAAGCCACCTGCTCTGCCATGTCCTCATTGCAGGATCACTTCCAGCCCAATCCAGGATGAGGCATCCTCTAGTTTTGCAGGCAGCACTGGGAAAGGTCATGGAGCAAGAGGGAAGGCAGATGCTGCCATCAAGTTGTGTTGCATGAGAGAAACCCACTGGGAGAGACGCATCTGCCAGCAGCCTGGTGCCATTGGACCTTTCCAGCCAAACACACTCCTAAAATGAGCTGTTTTTTACCCAGGATGAAGAAAAGCTCAGGATCCCTAGGTGAGATCACAGGGATCCACCACTGCTCCAGCCCATACAGGAAAGGGTGTGCTGGGATCTCTGCTTGCCACGGCCCCATCTTCCAGATGGGCTCAAGGAGCAGGGGCTGCAGAAGAGAAGCCGTGCACTTCAGGTGAAAAACACGTGATTGTCATTTCCTTTGTAAATGAGCTAAAAAATAAAACTTAGCTCTTCATTGCTCTGAGGGGAATTAAGACTTTTCCAGGGGAAAAAAACAGAGACCACCGATGATTTAAAAGACAAAGGGATGAAGGGGAGAAATTGCATCCCCATATATCCGCATTGCTGGAAATCTTCCAGCGAGAGGAGGAAATTTGCCACTGCTGTTCTTCCAATTGAAAAGATAGGTAAGAAAAAAATATATTTTCATTACATGAGAAATATGAAATGAAAACAGACCGGCTTTCAAAGAACATAGGGCTGGAGGCAGGAGCTGTTCTCAGGGTGCAGCTCCTCCACCCGAGTGTCTGCTTTCCTAGGACACCTCCTTCGAAGATCAAAAGCATTGAATGACCAGAGGTTTGTTTAGTCATATCCAAACTAAGGATAAAGAGAGGTGTGGTGTCTGCTCACCCAAGAGAAAGTCACTGGAAAAGACCTCTAATTACCATGGTTTCACGTCATCCTGCACCTTTAAGAAAAGGGGAGCCTCCACCACACAAGGCTCGGTATCCTTAAATGCCAAAAAAGGATTTCATTAAAGCTGCTGCATTTGGTAATACATCCGCTGTCAGGCAACACCGAAAGCTGAAAAGCCCTGGCAAACCTCGCAGGTCTCTTTTGCTTTCCAAATGCTTTAGGGGTTGCATGAAAACCCTATGGCCTTCTCCCCCTAGAAAATGGGATGCAAGTATGCTTAAAAATGTCATTTCTGAACCCTCCTGAGTATGATTTTGCAGAGTTTGGTTTGAGCTTAACGTCACGGCTCAGTGCGGCAGGATTTCATTGCTAGCTGAGTACAGCTTGGGCAGGGCTAGAGCCCAGGCGGTGGACGGAGAGGCAAACAGAGCAGGGAAAAGCAGAGAAAGGAAGGGGAGAAGCTGGAACAGCAGCTTAAAAATGTTTGTGGGATTCAGAAAGGGAATTTAAAAATTAAGGGGTGGCTGATAAACTCACGTGAAGCCCAGGCTGCCGGGAGAAGACAGACACTGCTTTGGAGCAGAGCCTGCTGTGCTGGGGCATTGGAAAGGCAGAGATCAAGAGACTGGACCACTGCGTCTGTCACCCCCGAGTGCTACGGTTCCATCCCTAAATGCCGTATTAATTTGGAGGACAGTGCTGCTCTGCCTATAGATTCCCCCTTGCCCTATTAAATACTCAAGCTGAAGAGCCTCAGGGCTGGAGTCATTAGAGGGACAAAGGGTCAACAACATTAGGAGATTGATAAATTTCCCTTCCTCGCAAGAACCGGTCCCAACTGAGGATGTTCTCTGTGATGCCAGCTGCACACAAGGATTTTTCCTTCCGTGTGTGTGCATTTTTAAAGGGTTGACTGTCTTTCCCGAATGGGCAATTTCCGTTTGGAGACCAGATGTATTTTTATATCAACAGGGGAGAAAAGTGGAAACTTGGCTTCCAGTTAATAGTTCAAAAATAAAAACAATCCCACAACAATTCTGCACAGGGAATGTCAGGAACCATGTCAAATGGTTACTGCTTCCTTAACCGGAGTTAATTTGTTATTGCCAGCGGATCAAAGTTCCCCTTCTCATCCCCTAACTTCCATGCGCTTCCAGCTAGTAGTCAGCTGGCGCTGGAAATCTAAAACCAAAGGTTTGATCAGCAGGCATACAAACCCTCTTTGAGAATATTACTTTGTCTCTCCCGTTGCTTTGACATGGGTTCCTCCCCATTTCCTGGCTTCACACGTGTGCGTGCTGTGATCTGTTAAATGCTTGCAACATAGAAGAGAGAGGGCTGCTAATTTCATCTGATGGTGGTGTAACACTCCCAGTCAAGGTCCATCCATCACCCTGGGAGCCGTCAAACGACCCAAGAGACAGCCCCAGCTGCCGACGTCACCGTGGGAAAGCCAGGCGTGAGACTGGGGCTCTGGAGGACGAGCAGATGATGGAGAGAAGATGCTACCACCAGCAGCATCCCGTGCCCTGCCTGAACATCACTCCCCTGCAGGCAAGGCGACCCCCATGACAGCACCACCAAGGTGCTCACCCCTCCCATGACAGCACCTTTGGTCAGGGCTGGGTCTGCAGGCACAGCACTGGGGAGTTTGGAGGGGGAGCCTCACATCTCTGTCCTGGCTTTGGAAAATCTCTGCATGCACTCCCACAGTGGCTGTGATTGCTCAGAGAAAAAGACAAACATGGGAGGTCACAGGCTTTAAATGCCCAACAAAGCCACCCTAACCATTCTATTACAAAACCATCATGTTTTATAAGACGCTTATAAGCAATTTCCAGATTACCACTTTGAGCAAAAAAGGTCATTGATAGTCACAGCTATTCAGCTCAGAGGTCTCCAGGCCCACTCCCCTCCTCTCTCATTTCACTTAGCAATAAACTCTAAGCCAATTATGTCCATGTTTACAATATTCAGGATCCTATTCATCAATACACAGCGCATCCTTTTCCAGACGGCCAATAGAGTGTACTTGATGTGGCACTTGTGAGACAATTAAATCCCTCAAAGAGATGAGGGCAGAATAAAAAAAAAAAAAAGGAAGAAGAGCTGGTTTGTTGGAAAAGAAGAAACCCCCTCTGAGCAATCTTCCGCAGAGCATCTCGCTCCCTACATGCTCACCTCCTGCAGCCTCTGCGAGCTTTGGGAGCGGTGCCCCAAGCTAGCGCCCTGCCCAGCTCTCTCCCCTCCAGCTGGCTGCCCACCAGTGATAGATGCGTTTCCTCCTGCTGCAAACTCTATTTGTTCAGTGCAGCTGGAATCAGCCACCAGGTCCCCAAGGGGCTGAAGAGGGATGGAAGGCAGACCCTGAGCCTGTGTCCTGTTTTTTCCAGAAACCAAGCAGAAAAGCAGGTGCTGTCTCATTCACCCCCAAACTGGTGGCTGAGCAGCAGTAAAGAACCAGCCAGGTCCCTGTATGCACATTTCCATCAAGTGCTTAAAGTTTCCTTTGGAAAACATTAATTCAAAAAATGGGAACAAAGCCTGAATGACTCAGTTGTGAAGCAGAGGTTAAAGCAAAGCTGCCCAGAGCCAGGGTTTGAGCAGAGCCAGAGGGTCACCAAGCAGGGAGAGGAACCACGCTCCTGGGGGGCTCGCTGCACCCCACGTTGCCCAGCAAGCTGGCCCCCAAGGGGAGGACGAATGCTGAGCAGAAAGAGTTTGAATTAAGATCAATACAGGACTAACAAAGAAACTCTATGTACTGTGTTATACTGGAGGTCAGACTGGAACAGATGATCTAATAGTCCCTTGTGACCCTGGATCAATGAATCCTGTCTAAAAACATAAACACAGGCTACGCTTGCTCCCCCCCTCCTCCTTCCTTCGCCTCTGCTCATGGTCTTGAAAATTCGGAGTCTCAGGGAGTCTGTGGAGCCATGTGGTCCTTTCCCCTCAGCAGTAACATCCCTTGGCCACAACCACTCCTCTTCCAGATACTGTGCAAATCGCCAGGAGCCAGCAGCAGGGATGAAACCCTGGTGGTGGGAGTGCCTGTGCAGGAGCTTACAGTGGGGCCAAGGACCCTCTTCTGCCCAGTGGATAAGAGACCATGACTGGTCCATCCTGCTCCTGAACCTCCGGCAAAGGGTAAGAGCAGAATACTATCAGACAGGCTACAACCCTCTTGTTTCTTCTGCAAATATGGGATGTAAACATATAGGAAAGCTTTAAAAAAAATACACTAGAGCATTTTGAACAGCAATCTATCCTGGCTTAAAATGCTACAGAATATTTTGCAGCATAAAGTGCATACAGACAGCAAAACTGTCAAGATAGTGGAACGATGGGGCTTGCATTTTTTGATTAAAGCAAAATGTGCTTTCAACCTGCAGCCTTTAGAAGCCCAGTTCTTGGTGCTGAGAAAGGTGTTTCCTGGGCACAGCTGCCTGCTGCTGGTATTTTCCATTCTGCTGTCAGATAGCCAGCACAGACCACTCTGAGCAACCTTGGACAGCCCTGCCCAAGACAACAACTATATTACAGAACTTGATCTTTGTTCTTGTGTTCAGCAAGGCAAAGCACACACAGACCTTTCTCTCTGCTTGCCCATCCTTTTGACCAATTCACAACTACTACTCTTCTGTTACACTCACTACCTGAAAAATGCCAGGGTAAGGCTGCTCACAGGGGGTCTCAAAACACACGGAAGAACGGATGAACATGGGCCTTGCACAGTTTTAAGTCAGTAAAGAGATACAATATCCAAAACTCCCCTAAAACCAAGGCAGGGGTGGAGGTGGGGTATGTACTCAAGCTTTCCTGATGTGTTAATGTTGGATCAAAACTATCCCTTCTCACTTTGCTTCTCACAAACCTGAAAAATAAGCCCCGTCCTTCTACCTTAAAAGAACTATTAGCCATTTTATCAGTTGCACCAAACTTATACCCATTACTGCTTAGCTTCTGGTTTCAGTCATGTAACCTCCAGTGGTTGCCCACATGGGGGTTTTAACCTCAGTGCAGCTTTGCTGGTGAATGGTAACAGCCTGTCCCAAATCGGGGCTAAGCCTCAGTGGGACAGAACCTCCAGGCTCCCTTCCCCACCTTCTGCTCTGAGAGCAGGCTGGGAGGGTGCCAGAGGGGGAGAACTACCTCTCACCTTGGCATCCTGCTTGGTGAGGAAATCCACAAACCCAAAGCCCCGGTGGGATCCTGTTCCTGCCATTTTCTTGGGCAGCCGGACAGTCTTCAGCTCTCCAAAGGTGCTGTGAATTAGAGAGGAAAAAGCAAAGACACCGTGAGATCAAGGGAAAAAACATCATTTTCTCACAAACCTCAGCACTATCAGTTGCAGACCCACAGTGCAGGCTTGCCAGCACTGAGGACTAAGGCGAGCAGTGTCCAGCGGCCACTCTGCTTCCCTGTAAGCCCCATGTCTAAAGCACCTAGTAACAGCTGAAAACTCAGCTTGGATTTCAAAGCTCATCCTTTCTGGTCACAAACCTTAACAAAGCAAAAAACTTATTTAATATAAGTGCTATGCTTCTCCTCCCTTCAGGAGACCTGCAGAAGACAAGGACCCAGCCTTTGTGCCATGCCCTGCTCAGAGTGGGCAAAGAGAATCTCCAGGTTAGCAGGAGGCAGGACTGTTCCAAACCGCCATCTAAACAGATTTATTTGCACCTCCGAAGAGGGGCTAGAGTGCACAGGAATAGCTCCTCCATCCCCAGAGCCTGTTGCAGGCATGGGCCTCCATAAAGGCGTCATCCCTCTGCTCCATGGATGCTGGGCATCATTTTAAAGACTGGAGTTCCTCGCTCTAACACTTCACTTGGGTGCTTGCATTTCCCATTCTGCAGCCAGCCACTCCACCTCTTTGATGAGCTAGAATAAACTGGTTTTATTTAAGCTTGCTGAATGTATAAGGGTAAACAGATGAATTCAGCAGACTCAAGTCCTGCACAACAATCCCTAGATCCAGAAGCTTTCCAGGCAAGTTTTTGTGTGCCAATGGGATGGAAAGTCAGGGATGGGGAAATAAGGAGGTTCTTGTTTAGCCTAAGAGCACGGGATAGGGTTGGCATCATCTGTGCCCAGCCACAGCCCAGTAGAAACCTCGACGGGGCATGCCTGTCCCTGGAGAAGGAACCTGTTGCTTGAGCACCAAAGCACACAGCCATCCCACCAGCCTGCACCTTGTCCAAAGAGCCTGAAAACAGACCCAAAGGCAGCGCTTGCTAGACACCCCTCTCCACTGCCATCCCCTGGAGAAATTCCAGGACAAAGACAATGCTTTCTCTGCATCGGAGCTCCTACTCCCCTCCCCTTATGTCCATTTATCAAACACATATGCACAAACTGCAGGCAATAAATATTTAATGTGGACCAGGTCTGAATAGATGTGTTATTTTATTTGAAAATCTACCCACACGCGTGCATACACAAAAGGAGCCTGGGATGCAGCAGTGCCAAAGAGCACCTGGGAATAAACACAGTAAAGGCCATAAACGCTCTCGTGAAATGATATAAGCTAAATCCTGGGAGTTAACCTGGTGCACTGGCAGCATGACCAGGCATTCATCTACCCAATTTCCTTAGGCAACGTGGTGTGTAAATGTACCATTATGAAGCCTCAAAATGAATCCGCACGTCTCCTCCTCGGCACTTTCCCTCCCTCTCTCCCTCCTGCCCCCTTCAAGCTGGTGCTATGCAAACAAACAAACAAACCGAGCAGAGGCGAGGGAGCCGCCTTGGCTGGCGGGGATGCTCAACTCCGGGAGCAGCAGGAGCGCCACGTGGTTTCCACTGGCAGGAGGGTCCTCCTGCAAGGGGGTGCAGGTGACGGGGCCCCAGGAGGCTCCTCTCACTTGCAGAATCCCGGTAGGATCTCAGATGCTACAGCTGGGTTAAGGGAGAGGTAAGGAGAGAGCTCCTGGCCCAAGGAGATGACCATCCAGCTAGGAAAGACAGCCAGTGGCTGGCATGGGCAGGGGAGCACTTGCTTCAATTACCACTCCGTGGAAAAAACATCATGGGCATTGCCTGGGGGGAGCAGGCTATTTGGCAAAGGAGTATGAGCAGAATATTTGCCAAAAGGGAGGAGGTTTCAGACAACTCTGTGCACTAAAACACCACGTGTCTCCCTTTGACACTGACACCCAACTTGCAGGAGGTGCCCAGCAGGAGCAGTGGGGCTACGGATCCCGGGGAAGCCGTGGTGACCCACTGCAGCCTGGGCAGAGATGGGAGAAACCAGCTCTTCCTTTCTCCCCAGCTCAGAGCTCTGCTGGGAGATGTGGGGAGGCGGTGGAGACCCGATCCAGAGCAGGGGTGGCCACAAGCACCTCCCCTGGCAGATGGGTGCAGGGAGGAAGGACAGTGGTACCCACCAGTGGCTGCCAGAGAGATGGGCCTGTTGGAGGATGCTGCAGCGCGGATCCCAGCAGGGAGCAGGCGAAGCGGGAGGGTGAGGAAAGCCGAGGGGCACAGCAGAGACAGGGCTGACCCCACTGGGGCTGCAGAGTAAAACACCCTCCCCCCCACTGTGGCGCTAATTAGAAACCACAACACAGCAATTACCATCCCGGGAGCTGCGAATGAAGTGGAGAGCTCGGGCCTTTAATGTTCTCCTCTCCAGCGCCAGGCACAGACTCACACCTCTCTTTTCCAATTATTTCCTCCGGATTTGGGGGGAGAGAGGCAGAGGCGGAGGCAACCCAATTACCCCCCGCAGTGCCAGGCTCCCAGTACCCGGGGAAGCCAGGGGCCACTGTGTCTGCGCCCCCAACGGCTGCAGCCTTCCAGCAGCGGGACGGCCGTGCAGGGATCGTACCACGGCTGCCACAGGAAAGCCACGGGAGCAGGAACGACGGAAGGAAAAGGGATGCAGCTCATCGCCCAGGCAAAACCCAAGCAAAGTGACAGGGGAGGGAAGAAAACAGCTTTTATACAGGCTGCTAAACTGCAGCTCGTCCGTAAGATCCCACCGAGCTGCTTTAAAACACGTGATTCCCCAGGGGTGGGGATGGCTGTGGAGGCAGGGGGGCTCACAGCAACTCAGACCTGGTGATGCTGCCACCTCCTTCCCCTTCCAGCACACTGCTCTGATGGGTACAAACGGCGTGGAAACGCAGCATGTGTCCCAGGGTGGGGGTTCCTCTTGGAACTGAGGTCTCTGTCCTCTCTCTGTGGCAAACTGGACAGAGATCAGAAAGTGCTGGCACCAAACCCCACTGCTGGCACAGGGCACAGCACCCTGTCCGGCTCCTCTCCCCGAGCACAACGGTTTACAGGGAAGTCCCTGGAGTTAGCGTGAGGTGAAACCCAAGCTGTTTCTGGATTTGTACCCACCAGCATCCATGTCTTCTCCCAGTGCTCCCAAGGCCCTGCACCAGTGCCAGGACTGAGCCATGGCACAAGCACTGAAGGACCTGGCAGTTGTGGGAGCAAAGCCCTTTCCTTCTTGAGATACTGACTTGTTCGCAGGCAGCCCAGCTTAACGTTGCAGAAGATTGTAACCTCCTTTCTGGCAAGTCCCGTCTCTACCAGACCCACGTGTTTGGCCTGGGACTGGATTTCTGGCAGGACACCCCCACAGTTCTTGGTGGCACCACACCAGGCTGAGACTTCATCTATAACGAGTGCAGCCAAGATGCGCAGCAAAACCAAACATCTTGTATAAACAATGTCCCTCTGAAGCTGCTCACAATTACCAGAGGCAGTTCTGGGGAGGGCAAAAGCAAAGAGCAAGAACTTTGCCATGAAGGTGGCAGGTTTGCAAAGCCCCCAGCAACCTGCCACACACACGGCTGCTCTGTTGCTTCCCAGCTCCCTTCCCCACATAGTCACGAAAAATGGTGTCCCAACAGCCACTGTCTGAAACCGCGAGTGGGGATCAGGGCTCGGAGGGGAGGGTAGAGCACACACACAGGTGCAGGATGGGTCTGGAGGACATGGCTCTCCCAGGTTCCCTCTGCCTGTGCTCCCCGCAGGCAGCCTGCCCACCAGGCTGGCAAAACCCATCCTCATGCTTGTGCTCACTTGCCCAGGCTTGGCACGTTTTCCCACCATGGGCTGGAAAGGGTGACAGCCCTGAACAAATGCTGCAACTAAGGTATTTCCTAAATGACAACCTTTGTTTCACGCTGATCCAGATTTACTGGGAAACTAGTAAAAGCCTGCACTGGTCCTGGCTGAGCAATGATCCACGCAGCTGAAGAATAAAGACAGCCACAACCTTTCCCTCGACAAGTCACCCAGCCCAAGCTCAGCAGAAACACACAATGTTCCCAGAGATGTCAGAAGGGACACCCCCTCCCTCCCACCCCCAAGGGATCCAGCACTTCTACATGATATTGGCAGGTATGAGCTGCTCTCCCAAGGCTTTGGCAGCTCTTCCAGTGGTGCCGCAGCCATCCCTCCACCTCCCTGGCTGAACAGAGGGAAGAGAAGTAGGTTTCTCCTCCATGCTGTAAGACGTAGGCTGCAAGCTGGCTGCAGGTCAGAGGAACATCACTCCTTGGGATTGTAATTATATCCTTCTGGCACAGGCCAGCTGGGAGGCAAGTCCTTTGCCTGCTAATTATAGGACATTATATTGCTATTAAACAGAGCACACTCTAGCTTGGTAGACAACATACTGCTCACTTGGCTTTGCCTGTTTACTAGAAGGTGCTTGCACTTCCTTCATTAACACAGCTGAGCAGCTGGAGGACAGAGGAGAATGGGGATACAGGTGGTCTCCAGAAACCCTCTTTACTCCTCTGTCAGCACAACACACAAGTTCCCACCCTGCAGCTCCCTCCCACCACCGCTCTCCTGCTACAGGCACAGCCCCAAATCCTCTGCGCTTCTACCCCTGTATCACCAGGCATGCGAGTGCCAGCACCATCTTCTGCCACTGACTCCACCACCTCTTTTCACAGCTCTTTTCCCATTGGGTTTTGTTTGAATTTCTGCCCACTGATTCCAAGTCTCTCCCCACCATTGTTTGGACCCCAATGTCTAAGTTTGGCTCCACTGCTGCCTCAGGCAGCCGTGATGGTCGCATGCACATGCTTGTTCATGGGACAGGTACCCCAAAATGAGGTTGAACAGTGCTCCAGCTGGGAAACATCCCCTCCATCTCAAACTGCATTTAAACTGCAAGCAACTTGGCAAAGGCCAAGACCTGTCCAGCCTTGATTGTTATTTTCAAGTCCCAAACACAAAGTTGTGTTTACCATGCTTGATCTTGGTGCGCCCTCAGCTACGAGCTGATCAAAGACTCTTTGGTTACCAAGTTCTGTAGGGGAAAGCAGAACTGGTATCATGAATCCAGGCACATGGTTGGAAAGACCAACTTCTGTCCATTACCAGAAGTGCAGATCTTCTTGGAAAACAAAAAAAATTACCCTTAGGTCTCTCTAAACATGTACAGGTGTCCCACTGCATGGGGCAGTCCTAAACCCCTCTCTCTGGTTTATATCCCTTCAACACAAATAAACTAGCAATACCCATGTTGGAAAGTTGGACATGAAAATCTCCAGCAACCTTCTCGAGGGTTGCCACCTACTGCCACCACCTCCTCCTCTGTCCTCTTCTCTCACTGCCTTCTCATCCCCGAGCCCTGACATTGCCTAAATCCTGCCTTGCGACTGCCAGCAGCCCTGGGACAGAGCTCAAGCGAATGAGCCAGGCAGCGTAACCGCTCATCAGAAATGGCTCTGGGCAGGGGGCACCAAGTCCAAAAGAGACAGAACTCCTTCCCTTCCTTATTGCACAACCTCTTCCCCAGCAGCAGGCTGCAGACACACGTCAGCCCAGCAGAATTCACTCAATCGCTTTGCAATGGTCGTCTTCATTTTATTATTTTTTTCCCCCCTCGCCCCCAAATAGGACCTTCCCTCCCCCAACAAATTACCTCCCTGTCAGTCTCTGCTTCTGCGCCGATTTGCTGATTATAAGGGGGGAAAAAAAAAATAATAATGGTCCTTTTTCTTTCTTCCTCCTTTAGGAACGCAGGACCCTGGCAAATGGTTTTGCCCCTGGGCTGAGCCGTGGCCAGTTCCACCCCCTGCATGAGAGAGTTAATGAAATACGCAGCGGAAGGTCCCTCCCGCCTCCCACTCCAGGACTTCAGCCGACTCCAGTACAGCTAATCCCATTACAAGAAAATAACGTGGATAATTCAAGCTAATGAAATCGTTACAAGAATGTGGACAGCCAGGGGTGGACATTCAGAGCCAATTTAACACTCCTTGGTGTTGTTATCCCCAGCACAGGAAATATCTGAAAGGAGGAAGGGAAAGGAGAGAAGGAGGAAAAAAGCCCTCCTCTCTTGTTACCTTAAATCCTGTTAGAGAGTTCAGGAATTAATCTGCCACCTATCTCCCCTATTACCATTATCATCATCATCATCATCAATAATGTCTCCTCGGTAACCTCTGAAAATTAGCAAATGAATGTGCAGGAGGGCAAGGCAGGAGCAAAGCCTCCTGACACGCTGAATCAAGTACAAACTGCTGCTGCCTCCATCTCCGGCAGAGACAGAGACTTTGGAGCAGCCCAGGTGTCCCAGCACACCCCCAGCCCACGCTGCAGCGATGCAGAAAAGCGGGTCCCTGCCTGCCCTGGCCCCACTGCAAAGCTCCTTCCTTCCCACAGCAGCTCCTCACCTGCACCGGAGAGTCCTGCTGGATAATCAAATCACCTTCAAAACCCCTGTGAAAAGTACACAGGAGTGGACAGCCACAGCTGCCTCTTGTTCTTTACTACATGGATCATCAGTTTTTCCAGCTTCCTCTCCTCTTTGCCCAGGAGCATCATCTGAGTTTGGAGGCCTCTTGGATCTGTTGCCGCAGCAGAACTGAATTTCGCTTTATGCAGTTCCTGTTTCTGTGCCAGCCTCATGCTGCTGGGAGAAGCGCTGCTGTCTTCTCTGAGCTCAGCTGTTTCCACACGACGGGCCCCTTCCTGAGGCCAGTTTTCTGGGGAAGCCTCCCACAGCAGGTGTGAAGCCAGGTTCCCCTCTTGGCCACCTGTACCGAGGGAAGTCGAGCACCGATGGCACATGTCCGAGCTCAGCCACAGCCTTTCACCACAAATTGTTCTTCTTGGCACTGCATTTCCAGGCAGGAGGTGCTGGCTGCGCTGCCCTCATGGATGCAGTGGGGTACCTCCTCCACACCACCTGAACAAAACAGACCCCTACCTGCTTGGGGCTGGGGTTGTGGGAAGTCTCACCACAACAAGGTTTCTGAGCTATGTAAGAATATTTAAGAATCCTCAGCTCCTATGGGATCAAGAGCGATCAACTGCCATTTTCAGCTGGATACAGGTGCTTCTCACTTGTCCCTCTCCTGCACTGTTGGGTAACGGCAGGACAGGGTCACACAGGCCACTCAGACAGCTGCCTTCCTAGGGTGCTGCACTCTCATCCCTGACAGTACGCAGCTTCATACTCCCCCCAAAACATCTGCAATTCATCCCCTGGAAGCTTTAACAAACTCCTTGACAGGGCAGTGAAACAACACAGTGAAGCAGAGAGACTCCCAGGTCTTAAAGAAACCCCAAGTTTCCCCAGGAAACGGGTCTCTCTGAAACAAGGCTTCCTATCGGGAGCATCCTCCATCCACAAAAATCGGGAGCAACATTTTCAACCCAGGAGGCTCTCTGGGATCAGTGATGACCATCAGGTCCTGATGAGGCAGGAGTGAGCACCAAGAGATGCTGCAGCCCTCAAACTACTGCTAAGGAGCTGAGCAGCTGGCAGCGATGCTGGGGAGCAAAGCAGGGACCTCGGGCTCCTTTTCAGCCTCAGTTTCCCCATACAGGTGACCCTGCGAAGCTGAATCTCTCCCATTTTTTCAGCTCACTGCCTGCAAAGCCACAGCTGCTATCTACCAACCTCATGCAGACATACAAGGCTTTGATCATCAATCCATGAAGGCAACAGAGGGACTCGTGATTTTAAAAAAGTCCCTGTGCAATATGAATGTGAGCATCTTTGGTACAAGAAAGAAAGCAAGAGCTCCATGGCAAAAGCAGCAGAAAAGCTGGAAATCCTGCAAAAGTGTGACCTGGCCTTGCATGAAAGAGAAGTCACTGAGGGACTTCTCTTTGATGGAAGAATGGGAGCCAGAGAAAGGCACACAAGCAGCACGATGCTCTGTGGGTCATGGTGGTGGGACACAGGGTATCCAGCCTGGGTGGCTGTCCCTTCCCTGTCCCATGTGGAGACTCTCTAATGTGTCATAGAGAGGAATTTTCCATCTTTCTGCCACTGCAGCACAAATAACACCTTTCCCTTTTTATCGGGCTTGATTTCCACTAGACTTGTAGGAAATCAACACCAGCCAGATTCCCACCTCACCACCCCCCCAACCTCCCCATCCTGAATTTTGCTGGAAGCAACCAACTATTTCCAAAAGCAGCCCAGCCTGTGGCAGGGGAGGGGGGAGCAGGACGAGCCCCCCGGGATGCACCCAGCGTGAACAGCACCATTTGATGTCTCCGGGATGCTCTCTTGCGAACACGTCTAATTACATCCAGACGGTGCTTTCGGCACACCTGCCACAGCAACTGTTTATCTTGCCGACGACTTAAAGAGCATCATTTGCAAAGTTTGCTAGGAAGGAAAGCCAATTAGCATGTCGCCGGCTAGGCACAAAGATCCTCTCGCTTTATCTCCGCTGTGGCTGCTTGGCAGAGGACCCTTTAGTGCTAATTCCTTCTTGCTGCTCCCCCCACATCTCTTCGGCTCCTCCAGTTGGAAATACATGGCTGTGCTTTCCCGCAGAAAAGATCCAAAACCAAAGCAGAGGGGCTGTGAAAGGAGGGGGCAGTGGTGGTGAGCCCGCCCAAGCTGCCAAATCTGCCTGTGCCAGGAGATGTCAAGAGGCAGCGGGGCAGAACACCGGGCAGTCCTTACCAACCTCTTCTCCATCATCCCACTGTTTCAAGGTTCCTCTGTCCCAGCTAAAGGCTTTGCTGGGACTCTCCTCTCTCTTACCTGCAAGTCTTCACATCTTCTACCCCTCCTTGCCAGCTCAGTGCCCACCTCTCACCGAGGACCACCAGTTCACTCATCCATGCTGTTGATTTAAGTTTCACCGTGGTGTCTCGCTGATGTGCCCCCAATGCTCCCCAGATTAAAGACAACACTGGTCCCAGCTCCAGCAAGAAGAAGCCTACGAGAGCCATCTAGAAACCAGTTCTGGAGAAGCCAGTCTAGCTTTTGGATTGCCCTCGATCCCCATTTTGTGTGGAAAACTAAGCAAAGTCTATCTCTTTTTAGATTTACCAAATTTTGGACCAGATCTTCAAAAGATATTCAGTATATTCAGATGCTCAGTATCACAAATACCGTGTCAGAGACTATATAGACATAGATGCGCTTCTTCCAATGACCACAAGGCTCCTGCTAACATTAAGTCCCATTTTTTGTGGACAGCTCAGTCAGCAGCAGCCTCCCTTGGAGCTCCTGGTGAAGCAGGATCAGAAACACAACAGCTTTGGCCCCAGACCAACAGGCAGCCACAGGACCTTCCTTCTCCTCAAGATGCAAGACCAGAAGGCAGTGGCTGTTTCCTGTCGCTTAAATGGCTTGTTTAAAAATGTAGCAAAACATTTTACCCCTTCTCGATTTATTTTCCTTAACAGTTGCTTATGAGGGACCTTATCAAAAGCTTTCTGAAATTCCAAGTAAATTAGTCATTAGGCAGGTTTTCAGAACAGTAATTAGGCCACTCCATGCCCCTGATGTATTATTTACCTGAGAAGATATACATAATTAGGGCTCTTCTTTATAACTGGTATTACATGCACTAAATTCTACTCCAGTCTATCGTGTAATTACGCAATTAGGCTGCATGCTAAACAGAAAGAAACCAATTCTGAAAACCTAGCAAAAAGAAAAAAAACCACAACAGTAATTATTATTTTTTAAATCCTCCATCACCAGCACAGCAGCAGGTCTTAAAATTTTAATATCCTTCCACTTAAGTCATTTTTAAACAGGTGCTGCAACCAGGTTTGGTTTCTTAATTTTGCCGCATTTAATCCTACTTTGCGAGGTTTAACGTCGTTCGAGAGATTCAGTTCCTTAAAGAGATTTGCTTTAAAGGCTAATGTTAAAAGGGGCCTTTCCCTTCCCTGGTCGGCAGAGATTTGCCGTGCCAGTGGAAGCGGCAACGCATTGTCTTGCAGCCTCCCTTCACAGCTTCTTGGCCCCCTGCTCCTCCCAAACGATGATTATTTTTCAACAACTTCCCAGCTTGCAGCTGGCAGAGGCAGACAGGTACAGTTGCTATGGTACGACCGTCACAGTAATTTAGCCCTACAGAGCTGGCTCCCACGCCTGAATTTAACGGGGCAGTATGGCAAAAGGAAAGGTGGGGAGCACCAGGGGGATGAGCATCAGCCATCGGCAGGAGATGCTAACGTGCAGAAAATTACCCAGCAGCCTCTGCACGCCTTTCGGCCAGAGGGACAGACTCAGTCATCTCCTGATTTGCTCCCATCTTTCTCCTGGTCTGACTGTAAAGTGAGATCTCAGCTCCTCAGCAGGTCCCTTCCAACCTGTGCCTGCCCGCAGGGCACTGCACAAGCAGTCATGTCTGTCCTGCCTTTCTTTCCTGGCCCTTGCTGATGGAGGAGCGTGTGCCATCGGGTCTAACATAGGGTGTGGAATTTTTTTCAACCTAGCTATTGTTATACTTCTATTTTACAGTTGAGGAGATCAAGGAAAAGTACTCAGGACTTGCTGAGCCTGCTGACAGCTCCCAGAGGAGACACCTGCGTATCATCCACATTTATTTTCATTCTTTAAAGACCAAGATGATTCACCATTTAGTTAAAGCATGAACAGATTTCCTTCTGAAACTTTACATCTCAATGCTCAAAATTTCCAAGCCAGTTCCCAAGGCACAGGGGAAGGTGCAGAGCTGGCATGGGGAACACCATAAGCTTTAGGACACCCCAGGTTTAAACAGTGCTGTTGGACTTGCACCAAACTCTGAAAGAGAGCTGGGGTTTCAAAGTTGTCTGCTGGTCCCAAAGAGTGTGAACTGGTGATGCAGAAGACTTAAAGATAACTGCTGTTGGACACGTGTGACTGAAGAGGTCATTCAAAACCTAGGCTGCAAATCCCACTCTAATATAATTTAGGTTTTGCTGCTGCTCTCCTCTTTTGCCATCTTACATAGAGGTGAGCTCTGCTCCCAGCCCTGGTCACTACAGAGCTCTTCTCCCCTCTGCTACCATGTGTCAGTTCTGCCAAGATTCTGTCCACTCTCAAATTCTGTGATTTCACCTAACCAGCAGCTTTCTTCTTGATGCCACTGTTATTTTTTATTTTTTAATGGGGAGACAAAAGACATTCAAGTATAGTGGAGAAAGGACCAGCTCTATCAGGACAACTGAAAGAGGACTTCTCTTGTGCACTCCCCAGCCTCCCATCACACCCATCTCCAAGGACCATGCCAGGACCAAACTACAGCTTCTGATACCCCTTCCCACAGTGGCTCTCACCGAGATGTGCAAACGACCAGTCATGACCCTTATATCCCAAGCCTCATGAAATCTCAATCCCTGCACGGACTTCAATGAGAGCCTCCAACGCTTGCAAAGCCTTTCACAGAGCTTGCGCTCGTAAGCCACAATTCTCCCCGCATGCAGCACCTTGCAGGACCAGGGCTTAGGAGCCACCAAGTCACTGCAGTAATCGGGATTTCAAAGGAACCCGCAGCTCCAACAGCACTGAGATTTGGGGATTTATCTCTCCTGGGCTCTTTTGAAAATCCTGATCAGAGTGCAGCTCTGGTCAAAAATAAGTTATGCTAAAAATAGTGCTCACAGGAGGGCCTGGTACAAATCTCTGCTCCTCTAGGATTCTTATGAGTCAGCTCGTTTCAAAGACAAGAGGAAATTTGTACAACTAGCAAAGCAGTAAACACAGAAGGGAGATTTAGCCATGCCTCATGGGCTCCCAAAGGTGTACCTAGGGCATCCTTTGGAGAAAGCAGCCTTACTGTTAGGATACCAGCTACATCAACAGTCCAAAAAAAAAAAATGTCTATCTCAGATTTAACTGTAGAACCTCCTGCACTGAGCTGGAAGAGAATAAATATAGAAGCAATGAGATATTTATAGGCAGACAGCTATTTTAACACAGCTCTGCTTTAAAGAGAATCCTTATTTAAGTCTTGTCCCCGTAAAGCTGCAGGATGACTTAGAAAAATAACCAGATTAATTATTTTCATCAGAAGAACAGAGAAACACGCAGGGAAGATCAAATGCATGCAAATGCATTAAGAATGTTGGAGCTTGAGTGAAGTGCTGCTGTTGTGGTGACTCTAATACAATAAGGATGGTGAGATCTCCTGAGTGCAGGCTAGTCCCTGAAGAGCCCAGCCTGACCAAATCTGAAGTCTGCCAGGGATCAGAACAAGACAAAGCATTAAAAACAGGCACACAATCAGCTTGCTGGCAAGGCAGGCTGGGAGCTACCACGCTACCATGCTCCCCTGACCAGCACCATCCTCTCCAGAGACACAACTAACAGCAAAATATTAGATTCTCTCATTTTACTGTAAAAACAGTATTTCTAGACCTACTGTATTTACTCCAATAATAGTCCGACTTGTCTGTCCTGTCCCCAAAATTGGTGGTGCAGCTGCTACGCAAGTTACGATGTCTGCTCTCTTCTTGCTCCTGGTGTGCCCTGTCCTTTGGTCACCCTTTCCCAACCTGCAACAACTAAAACGCCTTCTAAAGCTCCACGGCTACTTTATGCAGTGAGACACATCTTTACAGGTCACCTGGAAAACCTTTGGAAGATGAGAAGACAGGGAGCGATTACATGGTACAAGCATTATCTGAGCCATCATGGGATTCAACAATGATGTTTCTACTCTGTTTCTGTAGAAAGTTTGTTGTACTCCACCCTTGCAAGGTCTGGGGGAAGAGGAGAGATTTGCCACACCACAAAAAATGGCAGAGCCAAGGGTGGAAGTCGCCAAGCCCAGCTAATCCACAACTGTGGGACTTCCTGGGCAAAGAAAACTGCAGTGGAAGTAACTGCTGGTTAGGTTTGGGGTGTTATTTATTTCCTTATTTATGTCTTAGCATGGAAGGGCATTATACGTGCAGCAGGGCTGTAGTGCAGTAACAGTGCGATTGAGTTGAACAACCAGGAGTGTGTGTGGCCACGCACTTAAGGGAAGCTTAAGTCCACACTCTCCACCACTGCGGCAGAGGGAGATGCTCCCCATGGGGATGGACCTTTGCAAGGCACAGAGTGAGCCACCACTGGGCACTCACCACCTCCTCGCAGGAGGGAGATGTCCCAGAGGTGGGGACATGCCTCCCTGCACTATCCTCGTCCAGCATCTCCCTGTATCAGTATGCAAATGCCAGCAGCTGTGATCCGGCCAATGCAACCATGCTAATTTAACAAATGGACTTTGATGATGCTAAAGAAGGCAGAGCTGTGCAGGGCAGTTCAGAGGCAGCACTGAATGTCGAGTGGGGCATCTGTGCAGTGAGGTGCAAGCTCTCCCCCTCCTGCTGTCCCCCTCAAACCTTCAGGAAGACTCATCACAATGCCCTGGGTGTTCACAATCAAACGCAGGCAAGAGCAGACGCTTGTACCTTGTTGACAGATGCTGTCAATGCAGCGTGGCAGCCACGGGCTTGCTGAGAAGGTGAACGCGAGGTAGAAATGAGGGGCTACAGAAAAGGAAGAAAAACCATGTTCTTCATCCACCAGCAATGCTTGCACCAGCTGACCCAAATGAGCTGTAATGCACACAAGGATGCCGGGAGGGGCAAAAAGAGAGAGAGGCAATGACACACCTTAAAATAACCTGCCAGGGCTGACTGGATGCCAAAAGGGCTGGAGTTTGCCCGCTGCAGAGGGGTATTTCCAATAGCTTTTGACTGCTGGCTGTCTGGGCAGGGACACCTGGCTTACAGGGAGCTGGAGACAGAGCAGGGACCTCTTTTCTCCATGCTGTGAGGCTTCCAGCCAGGGGCTTTCAACAGAAGATCCTAATCTATAGAGGCAAAAGAGATAGGTACAGCTCTCCGAGCTGGTACACAAGCTGCCATGTCCATATTGGAGTTGAAGGATTAAATGAGATGGGAGCAGGTAACGACTCCCAAAGAGATGCTTTGCTTGAATAGAGGCACTTGCCAAGTTACAAGCTTTCCTCTGATTCTTGCACTGATATCAAGTAACAGGGCTCAGGAAATCACCTCCCACGAGCACCTGTCTGCCTCTGAACAGCCACAACTTCCCACATACCTCCCAGAAGCAACATCTTTGCTTCAAGTGGAAGATCCCCTACACGGGAAAGAGTAAAAGCTGATGCTAAGAAGCATCACCACGGGCCGGCCACATGCAACATGCCAGATGACAGCCCGCTGCTAGGTGTGCTGCAAAAGGAGGTTCGAAGAGCTTTCCTGCCAGCACTCGCTGCTCGTAAGGTCAATACAAAGGTGGGGGAACTGCACTGTGGAGACACCAATGTCCCCAAGGGATATGTCTACATAGGATGAGCCTGCTTTCGGTTTACACATCAGAGGATGGTCTTTTTGAGGAAGAAGGGACCTCAGAATCAAAAAAGCACAAGCAGAGTTGATTTAAGAAATGGAGTAATGCCTGGATTCATAGATTCTCTAATGTTTCATAAGCATTAGAAAGCCCTGATAATGCCCAGCACTCAGCTGGGGGCACCAGAGGATGGTGCTGCTGGCACAGGATTTGCCCCTCTCATCCTCTACTCCCAAGGGTCCAGGGCTCTGCAGGCATGAGAGCCACAGGTCCCTTGGGGGCCACGGGTCCCTGCTTTCCGCACAGACAGGTAACTCCCCTTCCAAGGTTTACTGCTAAGCTTTTTAGTCTCACATAGCATGGGCCATCAGCTCTCTGCTGTGGGGAGAGAGCTGTGCCTTGGAATGTGCTGTTTTCTTCTTGGCTCTGCAAACACAGGGAGACCAGAGGTGCTGCAGCTGCATTTTGCCAAGTAGGGCCATAGGGTATAAAATGAGAGAAAAGGGGAAAAGATGATTCTTTCAGCCCCAACCCACAAAAAAACCCCAACAAAAGCACATGTGTTAAAAGGCTGAGACACCTTCTAGGGATAAGAATAACAAAAATTGCTGGGGACAGAGCAGAAACCCTGCTGCCAGAGAGCCTTCCGGGAGGAGCGAGCTGCCAGGCGGGACAGGCTTGGGAGCGCTGAGCCTGCGTGGGAGCTGTCAGAGTCCCAGCCCTACCTCGCGTGACAGCGAGAAGTCCCTGCAGAGGTGACAGCTCTGGCAGACGCAGTGAGCAAACAGCCAAAAAGGGGGAGAAATGAGAGGGGAGGCAATGGCAGCTGGGGAAGTGATCGCTGCAGTCAGAGCCAGGCTGCACTCACTTGCATTTAAAAAAGGAAAGGGAGGCAACTGGTTAAAGACCAACTTTTAAGCAGCATCCTGGCTGCCCACAGGTAGGGCAGGGCAGGGTGGCAGCTCCCCTCCCTCCCTCCTTCCCTCCTGGAGACTTCCCCGCTGCAGCAGACCTAATTTCATGGGGTTTTTGCACAAGCAGCGGGGTGGAAAATGATCATCGGGAGCCAGCGCATGGCGAAGCACCCCCCGCTCCCCAGATCCCCCTGCAAGGTGGGCAGCCCCAGCCCAGTCCCGCCGGGTCGGTACGGCGGCAAGGCAAGAGGCCACCAATGAGCTTTCCAAATCGAAGCCGTGGTGCGGAGGAGGGACCCGCACTCCCCCCATCCCCGTCACCCTCCTGGATGCTGACGAGAGAGACAGCGCAGTCCTGCGTGACAGCGTGAAATTAATATGATTTTGGGGGAAGTTGGCAGTGAGTAATGAGCATCTGAAATACCTTGTATCCACCCCCTCGCGCCCCGAACTCTTTTAACCCTTCGGCTGCTAGCACAGCAGCAGGATCAAAGGGTGGGAAGATGTGGCTTAAAAAGAACCAAAGAGGGGTCACATCGCCCACCTGGGAACTGGATTTGCAGGGCAGGTTTTGGCACAAATCCCAACAGTGCTGCTGGCGTTCAGGTCCAGCCTGCTGAGGTGCCGCGATCAGCACTCCTGGGCTTGGAAAAGTATCATTGCTGCCTTTCCAAGCAAGGCTCCACAAGGAGATGCCAAAAAAAAAAAAAAAAAAAAAAAAAAAAAAAAAAAAAAAAAAAAAAAAAAAAAGAAAAGGTGTGTGTGTGTGATGAAGGGGGACTAAGCCTGTCCTTGAAACACCCTCAGTTGAGTCCCAGAAGGCCGCCCATGAGGGGGACAGCTTGATGTGCACAGACCACCAATGGGAAGTCCCCCCACTAACAAGTGGGTCTGTGAGAAGCAGAACAAAGGAGATGACTTTCCCAGGGTCAGTTTCCCTGGTTCTGAGAACTTCATCAGAAAAAAATGTCCCATCTTCAAGGGCAGCTCTCTAATAAGAGTCATTCCCATAACAATACCTTCCTGGGAAAAGAAGCATTGGGAGCTTCCTCCAAAAATTTGAGAACTTGGTGCAATTAAGTAAAGATCTCCTCTCCTCTGCCAGATGCCTGGAAGTGGTCAGGATACTGCTGGGGGATGAGGAAAGGGAGGTGAGAAGACAGATGGTCAGCCCAATCCATCTTAGTTTCGTTTCTTCAGGAAAAGCAACACACAGGCAGCAGCACAGACAGAAACGCTCACGGTGCCACCAGCTGCAGAAGCCAACACAGTTCAAATGCCTTTGGCAGGGGTTCTGCCCCAGGGAGGTAAGAGGCTGTGCAGTGAAAGGTCCTTAATTGTAACCATATCCCAAGGCTTAAAATCCACTGGATTGGAAGAGGTAGAAATGCTGTAGCAGGCTTGAGGTTAAAAAAAATAATAATGCAAACAGAGATGGAAATAAAGGACACAATGGCATCCTGAGGAGAAAACTGTGATTCATTAGAGGCTTGTTCAGGACCTTCTTATAAAGTGAGACTGAAAAATACCCACACATCTATGCTAGCGAAAGACAGGAAGGTGGATGGGTCAATGTCACTGTGCAAGAACTCTAGTTAAGGAATGCAACAGAGAGAAGAATTTGTAAGATCAAGAAAATAATCATCTTGATTGTTCCTTGACTTAAAGACTAAGACACAAGTCTTAGTCCAATGTCATTTCAGCATTGTAGATTCTGCAATACCCCAGTTGCCAGCCCCCAAAGTAGCCCCAGTGGCCAAGGGACAATTTTGAAAATGAACAAGAACTGGCTACAACATAAGGCAAAAAAATAATACCTTTTTTCTTCCTTTATATATAGACACATGCATACTCTTAACAATTCAGACAAAAGGAGACCATATAATACTAATAGCACTGAGTGGGTTTTGTACAGGAGACAGCAGCTCCTACTGTTTTTTGCTTCCTATTGAGGAGAAAAAGCCCACATGTATACATGCATGTGTGCAGGTCCCACTCAGCACAGAAAAATGGCAAAAGCCCCAAAGCAAAATCCCAGAGTTACATTTGAATAAGACATTTCAGAAGCAACCCCTTCATCTCTCTCCATCTCCCCGAGCCCCTCTACACTGATGAGCAACAGAGTCTGTGCATAAAACTAATTAAGTTCCATTGGGATGTTCGGCTTGGTGCCCTGGTGAGAGATGCTTCGGCAGGAGCCTAGAAACTCCCTTCATTTGCATTGGACAACTGGACTGCGCAAAAGCAGGCGGCCAAAAACTCCTCAGCAGAGCTTCTGGGCAAGCAGAAAAGGAGACCTGTGGGTATGGAGTACGTGGAGTGCAGAAGAGGGGAAAAAAATATAAAAATCAAGTATTGCAATGAATATTCAAGACAGGGAAAGAGATGTGCTGAAAAAAAATCTTCCTTCTGCTCTTGGGAAGAGCCACCTTTTAAAGCAACCCTGCCAAGATAACACAGAGTTAAACATTTCCTTATCTATGTTAAACACCTTTATGATTCAAACTGAAAAACAGCTCTGAAAACCTATTTCACTCTCCCCCACCCCATGGCTCATTTTGGACAGTCAAATTAAAATGGCCAGTTACATTTCTGGTCTCTGAATATCAACCCAATGTTGCTGTGTTTGGGTTTCCAGCACATAAGGAAAATGCTTGAAGAAGAACCAAAAAAAAAAAGACCCAACATAGTTTAACTTATGCTTTTTGAGATAGAGAAATAAACCAGCCCAGCAGATCCCCATGTTCTCAACCAAAGCTCTTAGCTCATGAGGCTGGTGCACATACCAGCAAGTTTCTGTCCAGAAAAGCACCCACACCCTGCATGCCACTCCCGGGCACCCACAGTTCGGGCACAGGAGTACACAGGGATTAGTAAATCCCCTGTGCTAAACCAGGCTGGGCCAGATTGTGCAGGAGAACAAGGCCCCACACAATCCAAAGGCGTCAGAAGAGCGGATGGCATGGGGTGGTCCAGCCTAAGGGGCAAGACTTAAATCTGCCAACAGCCCCCAGCAAAGGGGGAAAATGGGGCGATAACAGGGACCAGGGATGGGAGGAGAGCCAGGTTATGTGGTGGGATCACAGGAGCCCACCACAACAGCTCTGCAGCCAGGACTTGTTGCAAACACCAGCCCCAAGTCTGCTGGAAGGCTGCAGGGAAGAGATACTGCCAGGGATACTGGAGGGCAGGGGAAAGTGTAACTGAAGAAACTTAATTTTCCCCTTGCAAATAAAAAAAAACCCACTAAAAGCCACCAGTGGGGCAGAGCTCCTCAGCCAGGAAGAAGGGAGCAATCAACCAAGCACATTAAAGAAAAAACACATCCGAAAGATGCATTTTTGCAAGTGCCTTCAAATTATGTGGGCAGACAGGGCCTATTCAGCTGGTGGGTGAAAGGGGCAGAGCTGCACCAGTGGGGAAAGCTTCAATCCAGAGCAGCATCCTGCAGCCCCCCATGCCAGACACGCTCCTCCTCAGACGCTCAGCAGCCCAATGCACAGACTTTGCATTCTAATTAGAGCTGAAATCCAGCATTAACACAAAGCGCCACATCATCTGCTGGCATGACTGGAAGCCGCTTGCATTTACATCTCCTGAGGAGGTGGCCTCGAACCAGCTTACCTGCATGCAGCCCTGCAGTGCTACAGGAGTGGGTTTGCACCATGGTTTTGGGAAGCCACCTTTAAAAATGGGAACCAGGCATTATTATCCCCAGGGATAGTCCAAAACAGGGCAAAAGTACCATTGGCATGGGAAGCCACCCCTACGCTGAAGACACCAGAGCACATTCACACCACAGAGTGCCTGTAACCTCAGGGCACTCAATGGTCTGGAGCAGGAGCCTGGGGGTGGCTTTGGAGATCTCCAAGAAGGATGGGTCACTTTTTAAATCGCTCATTTATTTCCTAGAGAACACAGAATCATCTCAGTTGGAAAAGACCTTGAAGCTCCTCCAGTTCAACCATGAACCTCAACCTGACCGTTCCCAACTCCCCCAGATCCCTCAGCGCTGGGTCAACCCAACTCTTCAACCCTGCCAGGGATGGGGAATCCCCCCTGCCCTGGGCAGCCCATTCCAATGCTCAACAACCCCTTCTGCAAAGAAATACTTCCAAATATACAGACTAAACCTTTCCTGGCACAACTTGAGGCCATTACCTCTTGTCCTATCACTTGTTACGATATGGTGATCCCACTCAAGACCAAACCAAACTCAGAGGCATCATTACTACTGTCAGTGCTCAAATGGGTAGTGAGACATGTTCCAGTTCTTGCTCCTAAAACTGTTTTTGACAGGTTTCCACCTGAACACGTGCCTCTCAGCAAGATACACATTCCACGGTCCTTCCACGTACTGGCACCAACATCCCAATTCACGGGGAAGCCAGAAAGTTGGGATCCAACACTGGCCTGACAACTGGGTGCACCCACCAATGCTAGCTGTTTCCCTGGGTTCTTTCTTCTTGTACAAAACTCATTTTTGGGCATCTCTTTGTGCACAGGCTTGCAAGCACAGTACCCTGAGACAAGCAAAGGTGTAAGTGTTGCAGAGGAGCTGGCAGCTCAGTTCTGCAAATACACCTTCTGACAAGGCATAGCCCTGCTACCAAAGAATCTGAGCATTTGTTTTAATACACTTATCCTACCAGTCCTTCTCAGGAGTTGTCTCTTCTCCGCGGCACCTAAGTCCCAATTCACAAAGGTCGTTAAGTGAGCGATCAATACCAGCCTGAGTAACACGAGCAAAGAATTGAGCAAAGTACCCAGACTGGGCCAGCCTTTCTCCTCTCATCTGCTGACTGCTCCAGTACAGGATTTTGTTCATCTGACTCCACACCAAGCAACAAGGGAGTTTGCTAGGCCACAGACACCAGGCTGTGGAAGATCAAGAGGCTCTTCCCTCAGCACAAGTAGCTTCCTGGGGAGAAGGGGTGATATGCTGCTCTGGAGAACATCTCTGTATTCACCAAGAAGGGAGCTGAAACTATGAGCTTTAAACCAGTAACTACACACAGGTAGGACAAGGGGTGCTTAGCTGAAAGGCTTTGCTCATCACCTCAACAGCTACCCCCTTCTCTGCGTCCTTCAGACTGGATCTAGCTGCAGATTGAGAGTTGGACCATCATGATAAAATGACTCAAAAATGCAGCTTCATTTGTGGATATAACCAAGATGAACAGGGCATGAACCCAGCAGTGGTTTCTACCACGAGGAAGGGGTGATGATCTGCTCCACATCCTTGCATCAGCATGATAGCCCAGTGTGCCCAATGCCTGTGCATCCAGCAACTCTGCCCTGTCTCCCCCTGCCCCTCAAATAATGTTATTAATATTTTATGTATGTCAATTTAATTTTGTCTTGGTAGTAAAGGGCTAAGAGCATAATAAATAGGAAGTTTTAAAGTTTTATAGTCCTGTGAATCACAGTTGTGTTTGCCATGTACATGCCCTTACCTAGACTCTGTAGGGTGCTGGGGGATGATTCCAGTTGTTGACCAGTGGAAAAAACATCTGCACTTTGGCTTTTCAAGGATGGGTGCAAGACACACTGGAGACCATCGCTGCCAGCTAAGGAAGTGATTCAGCCAGAAGAGACATCTGACCTAGGACAGATGTGCTGATGTGGTAGAATGGCAGAAGGAACAGACAGACCAGGGAATCACTGAGCCCATCCCACTGTCTCCAGACCAGACCAGACCTCCAGCACTGGCTCAGCAGCTCCTGGGGCTTCTCCCAAACATCCTACCCACCAGCTTCATCTCCCCCTGCTGCCGCTGTGCAGCTCCTGCCCTACCTCCATCAGACCCTTACAGCACAAGGAGGTGCTCACTGTGGCTTCTGCAGCTCCCCCCACATTCATGGGACACCTAACTGCAGGGAGACAGTACAGACAGAAACGCTTTAAGCAGCTAAGAGGAAGCCGCTATGGATTTTGAAACATTTCTAGCACAACATCTAGGGTTTTAAAAGCAAAAGCATCACTTAGAGTAATCTGACATTAGACTGTTCAACAAGCGATGCCTGTAGCACTGTGCATCCTAGGGCTGTTTGCACTGAATATTTTAATTAACGCTACCCAGTACTTGCTTAACAAACTCACATGTTTATGAAGGGACTGATTTTTTTCCTCCTCTGCCTTTCAGTAGCAAAGATTTCCACAGCTTCAACAGGGCAATGTTACTCCAGGAAGGAGAAATTGTCTTCAGTCATGTAGACTCCATTACTGGGAGAAAGGTGTGAACAGCAAGCATGTCTGGCAGACGGATTCATTATACCACCGTGTCCTTTATAATGGGAAATGAAAAGCCCATTCTGGTAACTACACTTTATTATAATAGGTCAGAAGAAGTGAAAGGCATCATCTTATAAAATTAACTTCATAAAGACTGCCTTTAAAAAAAAAAAAATCTCTGCCAGTTTAGCCACTGTACCTTTCTTCAGAGATTTTTCTTTTTCTAGAAGAGACATGACTCCAAAGTCTTGTCCCACTGGCTTTCTTCACTTTTACCCTCTATCACAGGGAATAGATCTGTTTTCTCCTAATCAGTCCCAGGCACTTGTTTTGCCAGATGCAATAAATGCCATGTCTTTGTCAAGACAGAGAAAATAGTCAGCAAAGGAGTTAAAATTGAAAGAGACACCCACCCCCGAAGGTCTTCACAAGAAGCAGCATTACTTTCTTCATAGGAAAGTCAGAATACGGAGATAAATGCACTCGATAACCTGTTCTGTGCTCTCGCATACCTTTCAATCGCCTTTTCTGCTAGCTGCTTCTTTAGTGAAACTAAAGTCCAGTCTCTCAACTGATAATAATTTTGTGATTTAACAGCTTTACGCAATGTGTTTGACTGCAGTTCCTACAAGTGAAAGGCAAGGGATAGCCAGACAATAAAACACCTTTCACACTCCCAGTGCTGGCACCTGGTCTCACTCTGAATTTTGAGGGTTGGTATCTACCCCAACTAATTGGTGAGGGAGGGCTAGAAGTGACAGTCATTGCAATTTTAGGAGAATTTATAGATACAGACCCAAGGATAAGTTCTCAGATATTTTTTGAAAAGCAGAGGAAACAGTGCAAGCCCCAAAACATGCTACTTGAGATGCAACGCTGAGAACTGCATCCTTCAGTGGTACAAGCATCAGTTATGTCAAACTCTAGGCAGACTCTCAACAGTATCTATTCCTCAGGTTGCATTTGATTAAGTAGAAATCTTTTAAGAAGTATTTTTCTAATCATTCCCCCTTTGGGGAAAATAAAACACCTCCTTTAAACATTATACGCCAACTGCAGAAAGCCTTATTTTTAATATTAATGAAAGTTGTGGAAGGAGGATGGAATTCTGTGAAACAAATAGTTAATTGGCACTTCCAATGACGGCTGCATGGATCTAATGTGATAGATTTTAAAGGAGCCTAATTTTCAGAAATTGCCAGAGCTCCAATCTGTGAAAATGTGGCCTTTCACAGATCTCCAATTCAGTTTACCACATCTAGAGTTCCTTTTGAAAAAAAGTCTTGCCATAAAAGCTCCCCAATTTGGTAGCAAAAATTAGCAGCCTTCATGGGATATCAATCCTTTTGTCTCTCCTCCCCTAACTATGGCTCTTTAGAAAGAACTAAGGACCATTTGTCTTTTGTTATTTTTCCAGGTAGGAAAGATAAGAGTAGAATCTAATAAAGAAGAAAAATGGGGGAAAAAAACCCCACACCTACAAAAGCTAAATCTTCACACCTAGCCCAAAAGCAGCCCCTATAATTGAAAAGCATTTCTCCCTCTGAAGAAAATAACACCTATTGGGTCTCAAAAAAAAAAAAAATCCCTTGACAGTGCGAGGGAGGCCAACACCTCCAGCAGAAGATGGCAGGACATGCTGCTCTGAACCACTGCTGCACAGCCCAGCGAAGCCATCGGGTCTGCTGTGGAAGGCGTGCAGCACCTAAGGCTCCTGGAGCCCTGCAACAAGGCATTTATTTTGCAGGTGGAAGACGTCAGCTGTTAACCAGAGCATTCATGACTCCTGTACAGGGAAAATTAAGCACCACCTTTCTCCAGCCTGAGAATTAGAACTCAACGTCCCTCAATTCCAAAATTAAACAAATTTGCTTTGAATCTCCTGAAAACTATGAGCTTGGGGAAAAAAAATCTATTTGAATTTTACACTCACTCACAGACCTTTCCCAAGGGACTTCCAGGCCTCCTTCCTCCCAGGGATCCACCTTGCCACTGGGGATGGGCAGGAAAAAACTCCTGGGGAAGGCGGCTCCCCAAATCTGCTGGTGCTCGTGCTGCAGAGGACACGTGCGGTCACACGAGGGGAAGCACGCATGTCACCAACCACTTCCAAACCACAGCGAGGTCCAGCCCGCAGGATGGCACAGAGCCCTTCCCCGTGGTTTGCACAGATCGCTTGAAGCAGCTGGGGAAGGGCAAGAGCAAGGGAGGGAACACACAAGACAGCCACAGTCTGCCTTCGGCTGCTGGGAGAACAGGAAAGATGGTGTAGGGCAAGTCTAAGCACTGAAGAGATGGATCCATAAAGAATGATATTAAAAAGCATAAAGACAACCAGGGCAGAATTTTCTGAACTGCCAGTGCTGAGCAGGACGGGTACAACAGCTTTCAAAATTCACTATTCAAAACACACAACTCCCTTGTTTTGCTCTTTCAGTGTCATTAACACCTACTGCATATCCATTTTAAAAAGGAAGAGACAGCTCCTCGACAAAGCTCAAAACATGAAAATATTTGTTTGGGGTAATATATAAATATCTGGAAATATGTATTTTGATAATGTATGTATTTGTCTAGGGTAATAGACACACACACATACATACATACATATATATATATATATACACACACACACACACACAGTGTGTGTGTGTGTGTGTGTATTTATTTATTAATTTTTCTCCTGCCCAGGAAATTGAAAAAAGAAAAAAAAAAACAAGCACAGAAGGAAGCATGTTGGGAGACATCATCAGCTGCAGGGCTAGAAAGTGGCTTTTGAGCATGTGAAACAATAGAAGAGCCGCTCGCCCTGCAAAGCCTCCCACCTCCTTGGGCCCGGGGCGGCTGCTCTGCACGGCAGTGCCCGGCGGCATGGCCCGGTGGTCCCCAGGCTGGCCGTCCCCGGCGCGGTGGTCCCCAGCCATCCTTTCCTGGGCAGGCTAAGAGTGCCCCCTGCAGCCCTGCTGTCCGTGCCGTCTCTGCTGCCCAGCGATTGTTCCCGATTTCAAATAAATAAATAACGAAATACAAATAAGACAGGTTCCTAAATGCAGAAAGAGCTAAAAGCTCCAGAGCAAAGGCATCTGATTTAAAACCACAAAAAAAGCAATCTAGGAGGATGAAGTGTTTAGTAGCGCTCTGTCGTGCCTGGTTTTAGCCACTCTGAAGGGAAGGAGGGATGGCAGGGGTGGAGGGAGGATTGTGCGTCCCCCACCAAGCCTTTGGCTTTTGTTTTGAAGAAAAAAAAAAAAAAAAAAAAAAAAAAAAAATCACATCACTGAATATCATAGGTAAATGAAACGGATGTTCACGCATTGCTCCGAGAGTGCTGTCAACAGCGCACGCAGCTAGAAGCTGCATGTTCCTTGCAATATTAATCAGACTGCTGCTCTAGCCTTCCTCTCCACAGCACTGAGGTGCTAGACAAGACAGGAGGAAAAAACATACCAAAAACCTCCCCAGTCTCTGCTGCACTTGTCTGTCCTTGTGATATATGTAAGCCTCCCAGCTCCCTGAGCTTAACCCAGGACCCTAGAAGGCAAATAGATCTCCCTGGGTTTGTTTGCTCCAGCTTTACAAAGGTCATGTCTGTAGCCACACAGCGTCAGGTTTTGAAGTAGCAGTGCCCCACGTGCTAAGAACACTCGGCACAGTGACTTGGAAGTCCAAGATTTTTTGCCCTGTTTCAGTAGGGCCTCTCAGGGCAGCAATGAGGTGAAAGCATCCAAGCTGCGCAGCACGGGCAAGAAAAACCTTTTGCTCTTCTAGAGGGATTCTTACATTGTGCCTACCTTCACCCTTCCAGTAACATGTGTCCAAAGGCCAAGTCACAGCCTACCTTCAGTTAAAACCCCACAGCCCACCCCAAAACAGTGTTGCAACATAGAGCTTTCCTTGCCACCTTACACCTGGCAAGGGAAGAGCCTACCAGCCATGTGGGAATTACTGTCCTTACCTGTGGTCAAGCCAGGAGAACATCACACACTAATAAAGTACCTAGAATTCACTGTACAGAGGGAAATGTGTAGTTTCCTCCACAACAAACAAATCACTGCCCTGCAGCTCCTCACAAGGCAGTTTTCACTGCAAGGTCTGAGAGGTTTCCAAGGGTTAAGCGATTCCTCAACTCAGTCCCTTTGGAAAGAAATGCCACAGCCCTGACCAGATGAAAGCGCCTGCCTTCTGCTTCGACAGACCTGCACAGAAAAGCCACCCCCTAACACATTACTTCACGGTGCCCTGCAGATGTGAGTTATCACCCTTATTTTGCAGATGGGCAGAGCTGGACACCTATTGCCCCAAATACCTTCTGCAAGCCAGCAGCAGAGCAGGGACCATGGTCTGGGTCAATAAACAGAAGGTTCTCATCCTGGGAGCAGAAAAGATGCTGTATTTTACAGAGTTTCACCTCTTTTCTGGGATGCATCACAAGGCTTAACAAGTCACCGCACAAAAGGCAGAGGATACAGAGAAAACAGAGATCAGCCAGCACACAGGAGAATGTGGGCTGGCATCCTAAAATTCCTGTTCAACGCTCAGCACTATCCCAGGCAGGTCTCACGGCTGATGAGGTATTTCTTGCCAGAGAGGGTATTACAGGCAGCACAGTCCCACATCCTTACAGACATTACAGGGCAACACACCACTGACTAAGTGAGGTGCACACAGCAAAAGACTCGTGGAAGGGAAAGCAAGATGCAAGCTCTCCCTCCATGATGGGAAGGAGCTACACCGTCATGTGGGCAGGACAGATGGAGGAGGGAGCCAGCCCCAGCTAAAACCTTTCACACCAGCTGTCTGCAGCTGCTCTCAGTGCTCCTCCCCAGCCAGGTGTGCCAAGCATCAGGAAAGCTGCTGCATGCCTTTCAGGCAAGAGGAAAAAAAATACCCAACACTATGTCATTTATGCAACAGGCAGGAGATCTCCAGGCTCCACGGATGTCTGCTACGGGGTGATGGGCCACCAGGTCTGACAGCTCACAGCGGCTCCAGCCAAAACACTGCTTATGTGATCTCTGTCTCACCAGCAGAATTTTTGTACTGGTATAACCTGACAAGCCATTTGTATTTACATTCGGTAAAAGGCTTGTTTACTTCCACAAAGAAAACAAAAATTGTAGGATAGCAAGATCCCGTATGAAAATCCTATCAGCTCCAGCCTGGAGCACTCCACAGCCCTGACAGAAAGCGCTTCCCTACCTGAAGAGTTCCCTGATTTCCCTGACTGTGGCCTGGAACGGGATGTTTCGGACCAAGATCTTGGAAGTCTTCTGCTTCTTTACAGTTTGTTTTTTTCGTGATGATTTCACAGCAGGCCTGTGAAGTCAACAGAAAGGGCAGGTTAAGGACCACTGTGCAGCAAAGCACCCATTGCATTCTGGCTCCTTCAAAATCAGGAATGCAGAAAACATAGCCAGTTCACTCACATCAACATCTTCGTTGGCATCTTACTGGTGACAATGGAAATGTCATACAGTACACTGAGAAGGAATGAATTTATTTAAATCCTAAATCTGAAAATCAAAGTTTCCAGTTTGCTAACTGCAACCTCAGTTGAGGTTAGGCAGCAGCCCTGGACTCACATTTGCCACTAACTTTTGTTTTGACGTCAATTCTTCTCCATTCAACCATCAGGAGAACATACTATTTGATAGCTTAATGTCAGCTAATTTTGATTCTTTTCCTTGGTGGCTCAGAAAACAGCAAATAGATTTTTTTAATAGATTATTATTTAACTTCAGAATTATATTGCATTTGGGCATGATAAGAATTTACCTACTACAAAACACAGCAGCTTATTTCATAAAGCAAAGCACTCCGCATTGTAGGTTGGATACCTACTGAAGGGACTTCAAGATTCAAAATGGATGAAAGTGGTTTATTAAAGAACTGAAATACAAAGTGCAGACAGGGAGTGTCAGATTGCTTCTGGTCCCCAGGGATCAAATTTTCAAATAACTTTTGTCATTTAAGGGACACATCCTCCAGTAGGGTTTCCAAAGTGTCTAAAGGACAGTTTTTAGGTGCCAACATTCACCTTCAAACATCTGGATTACTTTTAAACTCTGTACTTAGAAGACTCTGTACTGAATAAAAACTAGAAGGGAAACCCTAAAAAGCAGAACTCAGACTCCAAGTAAATTCCACCCACAAGTAACCATCCCCTCTGCACCTGACTGCCCAAAAGAAGTGAAATCCTAAGTTTTTTTCAAGCAAGAAAGAAACCTGTATTTGTCTTGATTTGATCAGAATCGGCAGCAGAAAATTATTGTTAAGCTCCTGTTCTCCCTGATGAACTAGGGTAAAAGATTTCATTACCCAGCAAATACCTGTCTTCAAGAACATGAAATGTGGACTATCAGTTGGTTTTGCAATGCTGACCAAACAGTCACCAAAGCAGAGGTTTTAGAGGAGCCTTTTCCTTGAATGTGGAAGAAAACTCAAGTGCCTGGTTCTCACTTTGGGGTCCCACTACTGCATGCTGCTTAGGGATTTTAACTGGAGATATGTAATTTCGTGAGTGAACATCTTTGCATGAAATATTCGTCATTTCTTTCTTCAAGTAAGACTGACTAAAGTGACTCTGAGTAAAGCACAACAAAGACTGATGTGTTCAACAGTCAGAGCACGACTGATCACAGCCCTTATGATGCAGAGATGCCAGCTAAGAAGTGAAGAACCTACCAAGCATTACTGCAGCTTAAATGTAACCATGTTACAGAGGTGAAAAATAAGCTTTACCTGACAGCTCTCTCTGAAATTTTCACTTCCAGCTTATGGCCATCTACAGAGCAGCCCTAGAAGTTAAAACAAAGAAACAACAACAGAAAAAAAAGTTAAATAACAAAATCAAAGTCACAACAGCTTCCAAGCTTCCATGATACAAGCACAGCATTTCACATCTTGCTCTTTCCCTTCTCTCTGCCAATGTTTTTCTCTGTTGAACACCATTCATGTGAGGCAAGGTTTCTGATATGAGGTTGGAGACAGCTTGACTTACTGAAACAGCAGCCAACATCCCTGATCTAGCTGTCCATCAGCCTTGGCTCTGCAACTGAACTGGTAAAGACAAGTAATTTCCCTACTTTGGGCTATGGTTTCCTCTACCTCTAGACTGCAAACTCTTCAAGGCAAGGACTGTCTTATTTGTTCTGGAATGAGCCAAGGATGTCTTACCGGCCATCAGCAGGAATCAGTCTCTTGCTTACTGCGCCTCAAAGAACCTCCTACAGTTCAGCACCGAAAACAAGCAGCCTCTTGCCTAATCATTCCTGACAGGACATACAGCATGCAAAAGCTCTACGTCAAGAACCTGGAGCTCTGCTGCCCACTCCCTCCACAAAATATCCATTTTCCTGCTTTCTCTCTTCCCCAGGATTCTGCCTTTCAAAAGGATAAAAGAACACACATCTACCCCAAGACTACCTAGGCTGTGGAATGTGAAACAACCACCTGTTGAAGGTGGGACTCATGGATTGTGGTCATTGAACATGTCCAGATTACACAGAGCAATTCCTTCATATCTGCCTAGAAAGGGATCGCTCCAGCAGTCTGGCCCACACCACCCGGGCAGTGTGGACAAAACACCTTAATTTTTTTCTAGGAGCAGAGAATGATTTATTCCTTCAGAGTTCAGTCACACCCTGTGGCATGTGTCATGGAGAAGGCAGGAGGCTTGAAGACCCTGAAGCAATGGCAGAGTCACAGTGGGCAGAGCTGAACTCTCTGAAGCACTAAATACTAAGCAATAATTTGTTCTCATTGTGAGTTGGGGTCCGGGACTCTGTCACCTCTGCAAAGAGCACCCTGCAGAATAAACTCATTAAATTTCCATCATTGCACATTTTCTGCCACCTCCATATCATCAGCACTAGGAAAAACTCTTTTGCATGAGGTCTTGTCCTCTTACATACCCTTCCCTTACAAACGTGGCCCATTTTAGAGGTTTCTCCATTTGCAGAGTGTAACTCATAGCACTGACATTCTCCACTACATTTTGAACTTCACAGTTCATCCAAGCCTTTGCCCACCATCACTAGACAGAAATCCAGACCAACAATGCTTAAGCTTACCTGGAGCCGGCGCAGGGCTTTCTGGGCACTCTCTGGCTTCTTGTACTCCACAAATCCAAAGCCCATTGAAAGCAAAGTGCCTGTCAGAAGAGAAAGGGTAACTCATTAAATTAGTAGGAAACAGTGGTGATATTAAGTAGAAGATTTAAAACAAATTGGGAGCAAGCATCAATTGCCAAAACTGGGGGGACAGAAACTAGTACCCCGGGCAAAGTCTGCCCATGCCCCAGCACTGATGCTTCTCATGACTTGTTTTGAGCAAGACACTTCTCTAGAACAGCTTGTTTTGGTGCTGATGTCAGATGAGGTAACTGATGTTGCATGTAAAACAGTTTTTTTTGCTTTGCATCATTTCAGTGCAACCTCCTTAAATAAAACACTAAGCCCTACAAAACAACTGCCAGTCATAGTCAGGGTAAGCGATCCCATTACAGATACACAAACATTTGTTTATAGGCAGGACCTTTTCCTCATGACTGAAATGAGACCTTCATTTGGAAAAATTGTCAGCTACCCAGAGATGGGTGTGACTTTTGTTGCAGGATAACGATATGCAGGTTGAAGTTTGGTCCCCAGAGGAGACACTGCTAACCTGCGACCCCTTCAGAAATTCATTTTGGCCAACACTTGACAAGCAGTCAGTTACAGACCACTGCTGGGAGCCGAGCATTTGAGATCGGTTTCAGTTTGGACTGCCACGTGCTGTATTTCCCATCACCACAAAGTTCAAGCCCTGTGTTTCATTTAAGAGACAAAATGCCTTTGAGGTCTGCAAGGCACAAAAGGAGCAAGCACTTCTATAAACCTGGGCAGGCAGCTGCTGGTTCCACACTAAAGGAGGAGACATCTATTCCGCTTCCCAGACAGCAAAGGTTTGCAGCACCTACGGTCACACCGTGCTTCAGAGGAACACACTGACCGGTACAAGAGCCATAATTGAGGCTGGGTGAGGAAAGGAAAAATCCACAAGCCAAAACATAACCCTCAGTTTCCAACTTCATAACCTCAGTGTTAGCAGACTGTAGAGATGACCCCACAGTGACAGGCGGGGATCACTTTGGTAGGTGGTATGAGATCAGCCCACACTCAAGGGTTACTGTCTGGTCATGTGCATGACTACAGCCAGACATGCAAGCAGTACTGAAGAATTTGCTTTACATTTCTTTCAGTGGATCCAAGTTTTCAAGTATCCCATGCAAGAGGAGCCCTGTTAAGGCAAAATCCCATAAAGCTGTGCAACTCCCTAGCTTAAAATCCAGAACAAAGACACAGCCCATCTAGCCAGTGCTTGACTTAAGCAAACTCTTCCCTGACCAGCCACCCAGAAAGTGAGCACAGACAATGCAACAGGCATAACCATTCGTCACCACAGCCTGCTGGGTTCAAAGCTGGCAGGCAGAAGGCAAACGAAGCCCACTCAGCACAGTACTCAGCCAGGCATCCTTGAAGATCCTGGCCGTTATTGCAGATAAAACATGTCGTGTGCAGGTTTAATCATCACGGGGCACTGGTTCCTTTCAACTTGCATCCCACTCTCTTCTGTGATCCTGAAGGAGTTGCCTTCTCTATCTCAAGATCTCAAGAGAAGGCCGCATCTCCACAAATCCCACAATTGAGCTTAACCTTCTAGACTGAACCCCCAGGGTATTTTTGGTTGCTGCTTTCAGCCATTTCAAACAGGCACACTTCTCGAAATATTAAGGAATTCGCCAACAAGAACACAAATGCTCAGCCAGATGAATGCTAAAGCAATGCCACACCTGAGCCCTCAGCAACCAGCCGAGGGAAGGAATTGAACAGCAACATCTAGAGTACCTGCTTTGTCTTTCTTCTTGGATATTGTGCAGCTCTTCACAGCTCCCACTTTGGAGAATGTCTGCAAGGAATTTGGACACGTGATTCAGTTCCCTTTGTCATAGGCTTGCAACTCAACTTGAGTGACAATGTGACTCTCTTGCAGATCCAGGAGCTCACAGGCCCACCTCCCCCTAGCACCCACCTGACAAGCAGTCAGAGCAGCTGTGTCTTTTCTTACAAAATTATTTCTGTACAAATACACACACACACACACACACACACACTTTTAAAGAAATCAATACACACATTCCCCCAAATCCTCCACCACTACAGAAACAGTGCAGAGATCTGGGATGGCTCTGGAGGAACACTATGGGTTACAAGATGCCCTCAGCCAGGCAGGGACTTAGGGGTGGGTGACTCCTGTGATGCCCCTAGCACACAACACTTTCCAGAGACATGCAGGTGGAGCTGAAGGGTAACAGGAGCTGCAAACCGTCTATTCAACTCCCTTGTAAAACTGCAGTCAGAAGGCAGGAAAAGAAGACAGGACAAGTCCCAGTCCTCCTCTGAGCATTGACATTTGTCTGCAGACCTAGCTGGAGCAGGGTCTCTACATTGTCCCAAGGTAGAGGAGCTACCAGGACGGACAGACATCACACCAGTATGCTTGGGCCACGAGATGTGGCATTTCACATGGCTACCAAAAGTGGGAGAGATGAGAACTCCCAGTTGCTTTTCTCTATTTTGCTATTGACATCCCATACAGCTTTAGGAATGCTACAATCTCTCCCAAGTGCTTTGCTGAAGTAAAGCAGCACAGACAGCTCAACCTTGGTAGAAGATTAGATGAAAAGCACATTTTGGCGAAACCATCATTTATTTATTTATTGCCTTAACACACAAAGCAGCATCACAGCTGCAAAAGTGCTTGTCCCAAGGAGAAGCATTACAGGAAGCATGGGAAATGAAGAGTCTTAAAAGATTTCCTACTGCCTCCACCTGTCCCAAGGTGGAATTAAACCCCAACAAAACAGTTTCAGATACATTTGTCTTAATTGATGCCAGAACCCCCAAAGGGGAGATTCCCAGCCCAATCCAGTGCTCCCTCATCTCCAATGAGGTCATACTGGCTGCAGTGTAACTCCTTTAACCACCTTATCCTCAGCACAACAGGTGAACAGCTTGCCCCTTGCCTTCTGCAGCAGAGTAGAGCCCTTTCTTCTAGCCCATGCTGGGTGTGGGGGCTTTACTCCCTCAGGCATCTCAGTCTGGTCCTCAACCACACACTCAACACTCTCCTGATCCATCTGAGCAGACCATGCTAAGCAAAACCCAGTCCCCTCTCCTCGCTTATGTCTCACCTCCTTCAGTGTGTCTTCTGTGGTAGCAAAGTTCAGGTTTTTGATGAACAAGGTACATCCAGGAATGCTTTCTTCTTCCTCCTCCTCCTCTTCTTCCTCCTCTTCTTCCTGTGTTGCTGTTTCCTCCGAGCCCTTTACAGCTTCACCTGAAACAAAAAGAATAAACCCAAGTTTGTTAAGATTAACAAAGCCAAACTTGGGGGGAGCTTCCCACTACCCCAGTTAATAGTTACTACTCCAGCAGGAACAGGCCACTTCTCTATTGGCTCTTTGTGGGTAGACAGAGACAGTGAAGCAAGCTCACCACACAAGTATATGAACATGTCCCCATGAAAACTAAAATACTGCCTATTCTTTGGGTATAGGAACTCCAAAAACCTTCTTCCCCAGCACTCAAGACACCCTCACACCAAACCCAGCCAGACACCTGCTGAACTAGGCAAGCGGTCCCAAACTTAAGCATCCTTCTATGTTGCTCTGAAACCTCATCTCTTGCCAATACGTATCCACAGAATGTGAAATGAAAACTTCCCCATCAGCATGTGAAGGAATATGGTCTCTTAAGCCCAAACACATACGGAAAGGCAACAAAGAACTGCACCTAGCAGAGGCTGTGGTCTTAAAGGGCTTCACTATAGCATTAACACTTCCAGAGTTTATAGTCCATGACCCACAAACCTCACTCGGGTCAACCGCAACACGTGCTATATGGCACAAATCCTGCTTTGGGATTCTATAGACAAACCTGTAAAAAGAAAACCAAATAATCAAGCTGCAATTCAGCAGCTGGTGCAACAGCTTCCTCTGGGGCATGCAAGCCCCATGGTGGAGCTGTGAGGGCCTGCCCACAGCTGGGAAGTTAACAGAAGCCTGGGTACTGTAGAGTTTATCAATGGGCAAATCTGCTGGTATTTGCAGTTGGGTCTTTTCAAGGAGGGAGGCTTCGGCAACAGCATTTTCACACTCTCCATTCATATATCGATCCACTCATTTCCCTCTCTTCCCAACTTCTAAAATGGCTTAATAATTTCTACTGTACTTAATGTGACCAAGAAGCCTCAAAGCTACTGAACTTTCACACGTGCAGGAAGGTGGTGAGAGACCTGTTGGATTCCGCACTGAAGTGGGGGCTGCAGTGGAACTAGGCCCTTATTAGACATCAGTGAACACACACAAGCATGCACTCTCTCTTTCTCTCATATCCATTTACTCATCAACTCCTTTCCTTACTAGACGACTTGTCTTTTTGAGCAGCTTAATCCCCTACAGCACATCTAAGGCTGCACCCAGAAGGGGCAAACTACTCCTCTCCCTTTGCATTAACATCCCCCACAGAAATTCTTCTAGGCTTATTTCTCTCATTCCACAGGAGGAGCACCTGCATTGGGCCAGGTTCTCCATCCCAAGAGCTATCCTTCCCCACACAGCTCCACCTGGCTGCCCTCCCCGGCCCCAGCATGATGGAGCCCAAGCCTTTTAGGTCAGGTCCCTCCTCACTCCAGCCAGCAGGGTATTTGCCAACAAGGCACCGAAAAAAACCATCACCTCTGAAGGAGTTTTTTTGGGGAAAGAGGAGGGAAAAGATTCAGCAGTACAGGGGCAGGATGAATAGATGCCTCCATCTGTGGATGGCACAACACAACACGGCCACAAGTGCCCTTTGTGAGTGAGGCGTTCACTGGGCATCCCCTCCCTTCCAGATCCAGAGGCTGGCAGCAAGGACCATTATCAGCCCCAAGTAGCCTTTCAGGAGCTCCTGCACTTAAAGCCCTTTATCTCCAGGTAAGGGTCTCAGTTACAGGGAGATACAAGTGGTCCCCCACCTTCTCCTGGCTCCAGCCTTCCCCTGTGACCCAGGCAAAGCATGGCAGTCCAGGAAGAGACTTTCATCAGTTTTTCTTCCCCTTCCCAAAACCTGAGAGTCCTGAAATAGCTTCTAGCAAAAAAACCCTTCATAAGGTCATGCTCCTCCAGCCTCTTCTTTTTCTTTTTTAAAAGTATCTTGAGATGTTTTAAATATACAAGCAAGATTCTATTTTTATACCCCCTCGGATGGGGAGAAAGAGGGTATACTCAGGGAGGGGAGATCACGTCCTTACAGTGGGAAATCACCCAAAGCATACAGTGGGACTTGGCACAAGAGCAGAGAAATATGTACAGGGACACACAGCCTGTCAGTGGTAAGTCAGCCTCTCCATCCACTGCTGCCCAGAGGTCCTGTTGTTGCAGCTTGCTTGGCTGCTCAGGGCCAGGGACTGTGTCCGTGCACAGATGCTCAGAGGATCAGGTCCAGATGAGAGAGAACAGCTCTTGCTCTCCTGACAGCTGCTGCCAAAACCAGACTGGACCAAAAATCTCTTCCCAGAGCTCATGTTAGCCCAGCTCAAACTGGACCTGAGCACTACAAGCAGCACCTCTCTGCCCACATCTCATCCTGAGGCGAGCAGGGCAGGGAGGAGCACAGCATTTGTGTGACACGATCAACTAAAACAGCACAGAGAGGTGACAATAAGGGCCATGCAGACGACTTCGTGAGGCTGGTTCCATCCCCAAAGGGTCAGAAATATCAGCACTGCTCCTTTACACAGAAAAGAGTAGCGAAACAACCAGATACACCTCTATCCCAAAGTCAAAGTTCTTACCAGGCACAAGCCTCTCTTTGCCCTCCTCTTCTGGAGCCTCATGGCTTTTTTTCTGAGCAGCTGGGCCAAAGAAGACACCCATTGGAGCCCATTCCAGATACAATGGCACAGAATGAAACTATAAAGAGAACACAGGAGACAAACAAAGAGTGGAGGTCAAGGCCTGAAGAAAAAGCTCTGCTCTCAGATTTATTTTCCTCTCATTCTGCAATGGAAAACAGTAGTGGAAAAGCTGAGCAACTTTTTCAGCTGGCTAAACATTCTTTCACTGAAGGAGAGTCCAGCCTCACACAGGACACAGTCTACCATGTGCTGCTCTCCTGTATTGAAAAAGGTAAAAGAAACCCCCTCCAGGCCACCAAGGCTTTTCTAGATGTGTCACAGCCCGCTTCTCCAGTCTTATTCTGCAGGTTGAGAGCCACTGCCACACAAGGATGCACCAGGCATCTCCCTAAATCCAAGGGACAGAGAGTAACAACAGTGGCTCTGGGATAACTCACTTCCCTCAAGTCCTCCGCCCCTCACATTTGTAGCAAGTACTCCTTTCTGCAGCTTCACAACTAGCCAAGATCCACACTCTCCAGGCAGCTGCCTACCCCTCCCCACGCTCACCTTGGAGTAGGCCAGCTTGGTGAATGCTTGCTTGGCCTCAGTTGGCTCCAGGAACTCCACAATGGCCGTGATGCCTCCTTTTGGCAGCAGCACCCGGCCCAGGCTGCCGTGTTTGCCGAAGACATCCTCCAGCTCCACTACGCTCGTGCTGGCTGGGAGGTTCTTCACCAGTATCACTGTTTTACTCCGCTCACCAGCAGCCTGCCACATTTGGTGGGGGAAGAAAAGGGACATGGAACTTAAAAAAAAGCAAAACCCAGTATCTTACTCACTGAAGATGTCAGATCCAACACACTATGCTCTCAGTCCACATCAGCACTCCCCAGGATCCAAGAGGGCCAACAGCCATTTAGAAAACACTTCCTGTAAGATCCATGCCCCAGTACAACCTCCCTGTTCCAAAAATGCTCATGTATGGAGGTTTCAGCTCCAGATCCACCCTGGTGGGGACACAGGACTCCTCCTCTGCTTCCACCAAGCTGACCGTCACACTATAAGTTGATCATACTGTGATCAACCATCCTGAGAACTGCTGCATTTTCAAACAGAGAGAATGTTTCCTAATCCATATAAGGGTTCAATCCTGCAAGATGCTAAGGATTTAATTATTAATGTCACAGAGATCTGAGGGCACTAGGACTAAGCCATCATACAGAAGAGGTAGGCCCACACTGCTGCCTCCAGCTGGGCATCTCACCTGACTGAAGGAATCCAGGCTGACTCCATTTTCGATGAGGAACTGGCGAATTTCCTGGACCAGCTCTGTTTCTCCCAGAGCGACTCTGACTGCCACACTGTCTTTACTCTCCTGCAGGCAAGAATGTCAGTCACTGGTTGTTCCTGCTACTCTAAGATGCAGATGCAAAGGGAATCTGGCAGAGAGATTGAAGGTAAAATGCTCCAGCTCCTGTGAAGCTGCTGGAAGCTTTGCTGCTGGGAGTCAGAACGCTGCCCAAGACAAAATGAAGGTTCCAGGAAGGATCTGAGCTTTAGGATTTAAATTCCCATCAACTTCTAGTTATGCAGAAATGCAAAATTCAGCCACAGAAAAGCAGAGTGAGAAGGAGGGCTGGGAGTTTCACTTTGTCTTCCAATGACAAAGCGATTGTTAGGCTCAGATCCCACAGATCTCTCAGCCTGCATGGTGCTTGTTGATGCACAGAGGCTTTTGCTGCACAAAAGGACCAGGAAGACCCTGGGCATGAGACAATAGATAGGAAAGTGATCTCCCACCTCAGCTGATCAATAACCTAACTCACATGATCCAGCACTTGGCTTTTGGAAGCGTTGTACTTCTGAGCAATGGCATCAGCCACAGCGTTTGTCCCCACAAACAATGTATTCCAGTTGTGAGAGCTGGAAACAGAAAGAAGAGCCAAGTTCAGAGGCACACGGTCCCTTCACCCACTGGTGTCTCACTATTCAATGGTTCTGAAAAAAAACAACTTTGAATGTCACCATTAGCAGCCAGTGTAAAGTCAGAAGGAAAGAAGGGTGGAACATCCCTAGAGAAGGGACAGGATGAGGGAAACATGACTAGAGAGTGAACAGAAAGACAGCAGTGCAGGCAGCTCAGCTCTACTTTCCTAGAGGTCACTGGTCACGGTTCCATGGTTACAGCTAGAAGTTCAGATGTTGGCTCAGAGGAACACATGTTTTTTCAGCTGGTTTCCTAAAAGCACAAAGCCCACGCAAGCAATGTTGCATTCCTTTCCCTTCAAGTTAGAAAGTATCAGCCACTTCTTGCAAATTAACTTGTCACATGGAAAGATAAAGTTCCTACAAGTTTTAGATCCATGTGTACAAGTAGAGGAGAAAGACTCAACTCATCTGAAACTACTACCCTAAAGAATTACAGCATCAGACTAACTTTTATTAGACACCAGAGAAATAAACTCAAACACAAAGCCATTAAAAACCTAATTTCTCTCAATTTCTGCTGCTCACCGAACTACTAGAGCTACTTGGACAGAAAAATCAAGTAGGTAAGAGATAAAGGAAATGGAACTGCACAGCAAATGCTTTATTGACTGTGGTAATCTATACAGTCCCTGCAAAGAACCCACATGCATTCCTGCCACTTGGGAATTTGGCAAGTTGTGGTGTCTTGCCCCACTACAAGACACCTCTGTACCTGGCACTGCTGGCTTTGTCCTTGGCCTCTTTCCGCTTTTTGTAGGAGGAAGATTCTTCTGCATCTACATCTTCAATTTTTTCCTTTTTGATTGTGGATGGTAAAAGATGCATCATTCTACCCTAGAAGAAAGGAAGAAGTGGTCCAGCAGCTCTGCAATAACCCAGGAAAGTTCATGAACTAAGCAGAGTGAAGGAAATTTTCTGGCACCTTTCCTAGTCAAGCAGCCTAGAAGACATTACTGCAAGTCAGTGTTGCCACACAATGTGAGAGACTGAGACTCAGATCTCCTCCTCCACCTCTAGCTCAGATTTTGGTACCTGCAAGGCTGTTCAAACCAGGCTACTCTTCCAAAAGCAGCTGTGTTGCCATACAGAAAGGGTGGAGGGACTTAACCTTTCCAGCAAATCACAGGAGCAAACACTTGGTCATGTTACTAACAAACATTCCCACCAGCTGCAGTCCAACAGCACAAGAAAACCATCAGTCACTGTACCTGGAACACTTGCCCATCCATTTCTGCGTAGGCCTTCACTGCGTGCTCAGGAATCATATAGGTGACAAAAGCAAATCCTTTGGGTTTCTTGGTCAGTCTGTCTATAGGGAAATGGATGTCCGAGAGGGGTCCTGCAAAAGGCAAGGCTTTACCATGACAGATGTCCTTGCACAGCCATCGCACACTCTGAACTGGCACCTCCTGGCCAAAGCTGGGAGGAGGGGAGCCAGGGAGGGCAGAGCGGCTCTGGGTATCGCAGAGGGTGTGTGGCGAGGCACCAGCCTGGGTGAGGACCTGCTGGCTGCAGACCGACGAGGAGGGCCCAGCAAAAGCACCCCAAGTCCAGTTGTGCACCATGTGGCAGCTCACAGGACATTGACACATGACACAAACCAGGCAAGCTCTGAGCAGCTGCATTTACCTTCCGTCGGGAACAAAGACTTCCACTCTCTCCCTCCTAAGGACACTCTAATGCCAAGACAACCTTAAATTTGTTTAATTTTGAGCCAGAAAAGGAAATCTTCAAGCTTCCAGCTGATATTTCAAACGTGAACGTGAATTTGGGGCTTATCTCAGAGATTCACCTCTTACCTAGAGTATCTACATGCAGCAGGTGCTTTTGGTTATATTCTCCTTCTCCCCATCCCACTAGGACGCAGAGGCTAGACTGACTGGCAAGAGCTTTTACCACTGCACCAGAGATGAGACGAGAGGGCTGAGGGCAAACGCACACAGCAGTATGTGCTGCGAGCAAAGCAGCACAGAGCCAGCACCAGCTGCCAAGCCGAGCAGCCACATGCTACCACACCAGGCAATAAAGATGACAGGAGCCGGTCCATATTCAAGAGGTGTGGAACACAGAGCTTTGTCCATCCACACCCAGCATGAGAACCTCTGTGTGCACAAAGGAAAGATGTAGCTCTGCAAGTCCCAGTCCAAGAGCAAATACTTACCGTACTTGGAAAAGATCTTCTCCAAGTCCTCCTCAGTGCTAGTAAAGGGAAGATTCCTGACAAAGAGTCTCCCAGATTCAGACAAGTCCTCCTCTTCTTCATCGTCCCTCTTCCTTCTTTGCCATGTCTGGTTATCAGGTTTTGCTGTAACAGTTTCTTTGGGGGTATTCGTGCATCGGAATACCTCAATGCATCGTCCACCTAATCCACAAATACACACAGAGGCACATTAGATGCTTCCCAAGGCCATGGGCAACCAATATCAACATGGAAAGAGCCTGGACTTACAACAATAACACAAACAATTACAATTCCACAAGCTTTGAGCAGAACTCTGCCCAATTTATTAAAAAACCCAAAAAGGGTGGATGGGGCCTGCAAGAGATCAGTCTTCACAGAAACCAGGATAACATTTGCCAGACAACTTACAGTCTCTCTCTCTCTCTCTTTCAGAGAGCTCCAGCCTTTCTGCCTGTGCCAACCTAGTCCACAGGCTTCCAAGTAGGTAATTCCCATTCTGCATCAAAATTCTGCAGATATAATTTTAGTAGTTCCACTAAGGGCCAAGCTGAGAACAGGTTTCAAACACAAGCTTACAGATCATTTGTACGCATCCCTGCATTATCCCAATCAGATTTTAACAATATCATTTTTACACCAAAAGCATGACAAAAAAAAAGATACGCTTCAAGCACATGACAAAAAATGAGGGCCAAAAAGCAACACGCACAGCTCTGTCACTTGCCAATTCTATCCTGCTCCTGACACAGCACCTGGCTTATCCCGTGTCAGCTGAGCAGAGGAAACCACCCCCACCATCTGCCTGGGAAAAACTAAAATAACAGGAGACAGTTCTGCAGTGGACACTTCAGCAGCTGAGCACCCTGCCATCAACATCAGCCACAACAAGAAGGAACAAACAGCCCTTACCTATGTATTCTTTTTTTCGCTTCAAGGCCCTTTGCACTTCTGCTTCACTCTTCAAGTCAACAAAGATATAACCTTGGAGGAAGGAAAGGTTCAACTGAGCATCATGTGGGGAACACGCAACCACTAATTGGCTAATTAAGGGTGAATTGGGCTTTCTTTAATATAGATTCCTATAGATAAAGCATTCAGTTCCCATTAAAGTTACAATCCAGCCTGAAAATGGCCATGTCACACTGGAAGGCTGCCTTTTAAAAGCTTATTCTCTACATACAAACCAAAGAAGCCCAACTTAACAGCTGAAGTAGGCTTTCACAGGCATCTCCAAAAGCAAATAAAAGGTTTATCTGCTGTTAGGCTACGGAAGAAAACCAGCATATAGCAAAGTTCCCTGCCAGCTCTGCGGACCTGCTCCACACTCTTTGATGGGGGCCTCCAGCAGCCACAGCCTGTCAGACCTACCTTAGCTAAAGACCGCTCTGCAGCTGATACACACAGGTCAGCAGAGTCCCTGGGTGCCCCTGCAGCTATCCCAGAGGAAGAGGCCTTTCCTTGGCATGGTTTGGGATGTTTAGGGATGTTTAGGAAAGTTCTGGAGGCAGATCAAAGAAAAGGCTCCTGTTGCTACTCCTAAAGGAGCCCAGCCAACATTACTCTGCCCATGGCATCATCCTATGGACAGCAACTAGGGCAGGTGAGCTGCAAAGTCACAGAAAGGTCTGTAAGAATCGGGACACAAGCCAGCAATTTGGGATTGCAGGTGAAAAGAGCAGAGGTGTGATTGAGAGGTCCTCCAACTCACATATCCAACCCCCCCTTCCACATATAGACATTACCTGTACTTTTCCCCTGGGCATTTTTTCTTATCCGGATTGCCACTGGCTTCAGAGGCAAGAAGAATTCACGAATCTTTTGCTGCAGGAAGAATGATAATTTTTTTTAATAAGTTCTCATATACAGGAAGCAGCAGGTTTCAGATTTAGGTTTTTTATATACACTATAAAAAACACCATATGCAACATACAACATCTGTGCACAAAGCCAGTTCAAAAGTTTCCCTGACTGCCATACAACCCTCAAAACATCTCCATAAAGTGAAGATAGAAGCCTCTGCAAAGATCACACCAAGTTACACGTTGAAAACACCCTTGAGCCTCCATTCCCAGGCTCTGTAACAAAGCTTACCTCAGTGACATTCAAGGGGACACCACGAAGTTCCACTGTGTACGGTGTGCTGGCTTCTGCCAAGCTGCCTTTGTTCTGGACAGAAGGATTGGAGGAAAAAAACCAGAAAAGAGCCCAAGTGAAAAACAGTGAAAGTCAGAGCACAACAAGCAGGTCTTGTCCAACAAGCTGGGAGGCTGAAGAGTGGGAAAGAATATCAAGTGATTCTCGCAACTGCATCAGCCCGGGCAGGAGGTGCCAGATGAGGGTGAAAGGTTTGGCTGGGGTAGTCAAACCCAGTCACTAAAACCTGAGTTCTGCAGAACAGTGTTTCCTGCAGACTGACACAGGAGAAACAGAAAAGCTGAAAAGGGCACTAGCAGCACTTGTCTGGAAGCCCCATCTTCAGGAATTCAATTGGCACTGAGGAGATCCAGCAAACTTTTTTAATGGCTCGTGCCTAGTGAGCCAAGAAAGCTGGTACCCTGGGGGTCCCACAGACATGAAGTTTTCAGCTCATTCCTGGAGTGACTGACAAGACACATACTATCCCATAAAGCTCCTGCTTTAGATAAGACAAAAGTTTAATTTAGCTATACCTCCAGTGTGGATCCTTTTTTCTTCTTCTCCGCTGGTGTCTCTTGCTGTGTTTGCTGGGCTTTTGGCTTCCCCCCTTTATCTGTGCGGGTGCTGATGGTTTTTGCAGTGCCTGAATCTTCCTCATTCTCACTTTCCTCTTCCCCCTCCTCACTATCCGTTTCTTCCTCTGTACTGGATGAGGAGGAAGAATCCTTCACCATTTTAGATTTCAGATAATCCATATCCGAGAGGTCTTTGCTGGTAGCTGCCTTCTTCCCTCCTTTCTTTGCTGTCAGAGAGATCAGAGAAGTTTTGCATACAGATGCTGCTGCTCTCCCCCAAGCCAGGTAAAAACTGACAACTGACACAATCATGAGAATCACCTTCCTCTCCTCTACCCTTTCCATGGGAAGGAAAGGCTTGAGAATACCTGAGCAATCTTATCTCAGCACTTCCAGACTGACAGTCTGGACCACTGTTTTTCAGAGCAACAGTTTACACGTAAAATAAATAAGAAAGGAGCTTGACGAACTCCATGGCAAAGTATTTTGTCACAATTTTAACTAAACAAGCAGACTCCAGGAAAGGTTTTCACAACTGTCCTGTTTAGTTTTGCAGGCTAAAGGACAGAGGAAGCTGTTTCTCCAAAACACCCAATTTTAGTTACCCAAAGAGAGATGGGGAGCAGCAGGGAAACTGACATTCACTCCAACAAAACAGCATAAGAAAACACCATGAGGGAGGAGAAAAGCTCCAAAACCACATTAATCACTGGCACAGGGACAGTGGATTCTAAGAAGACATACAGATTGAAGCCAGATTTCTCAGTCTAAGTTAAGACACTACTCCACTTCCCTTCAGGAGCCTAGATACTGAACTCTGCCCCTTCCCATCAACTCTGATAGGGCCCAAGGACACACCAACGTTTCCACAAGTATGCATCAAAGGCAGACCACACAAGTTCACAGACATCAGCTGCGGGTTACTAAATAGCAGGAATGACAACCAGCTTGGAAATCCTGGAGATGAAAGCAGCTGCAGGCTAGGAAAGCATTTAAGGGAAAGATGCAGATGTTTGCCCTGTTACTCTTCCCTAGACATTGACTTAAGGACCCAGGGGAAAGCACAAATGCCATCCTCTTCATGTCAGAAATTGCATTTCCCACATTTCCCCAAACCTGAGAAAACAACTATACATCCACAACACACAGAATGAGCCTCATGCGTGAGAAACCACCTTCCCAATCACACTGACTCCGTTTGGGGGCAGGACTCCATCAGCAGAGCTGCTCTGACGTTCACCGAGACAAAGACAAGCAAAGGGTAATGGTACCTTTAGTTTCCTTCTCATCTTCAGAGGGTTCATTCCTGCCCTCCTCCTCACTCAACTCCCCAGACTCATCTGAATCAAAGTTGAGATAATCATCTGCTGTCTTTGATTTTCCCTTCTTTGGTTCCTCTGCCAAAGTGTCATTAGCCCAGGTGGCCACCTGAGACCGTTTCTGGTGAACCATCAAGAACTCCTGGAATGTTTTATCTTCTTCCAGCTGTTGAAAAAGAAAGCAAGCAGACAAGCTGTGAAGACACACATAGGAGAGCTAGTAGCAAGTTTGAATTCAAAGATATCATCTCACTTCCAGCAATGTAAAAAAAATCCATTAAAAGGGAGTCCATTTTGCACTGACAAGGTGAGCATTTAAATTGACTAAAGTATTTTCAAAACCTCTCAGCCCTGCTCTTTCTTTTTTTTATTTGATATTTAGAAAGCAATTTGCAGAAAAAAAAATCATTAAAAAAAGGAAAAAAACAGAGAAGTTAAACTTGACAAAACTTGCATGTGGTCAAAAACAGAACTGTTGAAACAATGCAGTGCGTGGTCACATAGGAGTAGCTGACAAATGTTAGGGTTGTTAAAACCATCACAGAATCATCAAATGGTTTGGGCTGAAAGGGACCCTAAAGATCACCTACTTCCCCACCTCTGCCCTGGGCAGGGACACCTTTCACTAGCCCAGGTTGCTCAGAGCCCTGTCCAACCTGGCCTGGAACACTGCCAGGGAGGGGGCAGCCACAGCTTCTCAGGGCAGCCTGTGCCAGTGTCTCATCACTCTCACAGTAAGGAATTTCTTCCTTATATCCAATTTAAATCTCCCCTCTTTCAGTTTAAAACCGTTATGTCTTGTCCTATCCCTGCACCCCTGATTGAGAGTCCCTCCCCAGCTTTTCCATAGCCCCTTTAAGTACTGGAAGGCCGCTATAAGGTCTCCCCAGAGCCTGCTCTTCTCCAGGCTCAACACCCCCAACTCTCTCAGCCTGTCTTCAAAGGAGAGGGGCTCCAGCCCTGCGATCATTTTCATGGCCTCCTCTGGACCTGCTCGAGCAGGTCCGTGTCCTCCTTACATAAGGAGCCCCAGAGCTGGACACAACACTGCAAGGGGGGGGTCTCATGAGAGCAGAGTAGAGGGGGAGAATCCCCTCCCTCAATCCGATGGCCACACTCCTCTTGATGCAGCCCAGGACACAGTTGACTTTCTGGGCTGCGAGCGCACATTGCTGGCTCACAGGCAGTTTTCTGTCCACCAATACCCTCAAGTCCTTCTCCGCAGGGCTGCTCTCAACCCACTCATGTCCCAGCCTGGATTTGTGCTTGGGATTGCCCCAGCCAATAGACAGGACCTTGCACTTGGCCTTGCTGAACTTCATAAGGTTCACATGGGCCCAATGGTTTGTTACAGTACAATCATACTGCCATGGAGCTGGTTAAATCATACACCTTGCATGAATTAACATGGCAAGCAGTATGGAAAAGAGCTACTCAGCTCTTGCTCTTAATACAAGCTAGCAAAAACATAGGAATTGCAATTCAGTCTCAACTCACCTCCTTTAAGTTTTCTGTTGGATCTTTCTTCTTTTTACCCTACAGAAAAACCAACCAAACAAAGAAAAAACAGCACATTTTTAGAAAGGCTTGTTAGAAGCACAGCCAAAATAATTTCTCAGGTAACCCTATGGTACAGGGAAGACAGATCCTAAGGCGGAAAATACCATAACCAGGACTCCAACATCTGTTGTCACAGCTACTCTGTCCCCCTCTCCACACACCAGACTACCCTTCTCTCTGAAATACATCAGAGGCTCAAGGAAACAAGCAAGACTCACTTTCTTTGTGCCCGTAGGAGCTGCACTTGCCACAGGTTTCTTGGTCTGTTTTTCTGAGGCAGGGGCAGTCTGGGAGTGTTTACTCCAAGCCTTGGGTTTTGAAGGGTCACCAAAAGACTTGCATAACTCAACCTGAAAAGAATCAATCAGATCTTTAATTAACATATATTCAGCAGTCTGGTTCTGTAACTGCTGGATAAACCACACTCAAGAATGTTTATTATAACCCTGATGGGATGGAAGGTGTGTGTGCAGAAGAACATACAACTCCACACAGATGTTCATTTTAGAAGCAGAGCTGCTACATGTTCATTCAACATGGGGAACAGTTTGTTGTGCTTATTTAAGTACAAATAAGTTGTCCTGTTTATCATGAGTCATCCTTGTCTGGAACAGCTCAAAACCTGACACTGTTGTTCCAACCAGCACTGAAATCACTGCTAGTGCCTGGAGACAGCCCATCTGTATAATCTTTGCTGGTTTGCTGCAGAAGAATTAATATTTAGGCTTTCTTGGCCCCTAGCTGTTCACCCCTAAGACCACCAAAACCTCCAATGACAAACTAGCTTGAGACTCAGAAGAAGATATTTTTAAAGATCAACTCACTGTGACTCTGGAAGTGTCTATGAAACTTCTGTTGAAATGGTTCAGTGCTGTTTGAGCTTCATCTTCAGACTTGTAGCCAATGAAGCCAAATTTCCGGAACTTGCCATCCTTGGTGAACTTCAAGCAACAGTCAGTCAGTGTGCCAAAGGCGGCAAACAGCTTCCGAAAGCGATCTTCCTTCATCTGGGAAACGAGGAAGGGCAACAGGAAGGCAAATCAGTAATGTAATACAATTAGAGAGACACTTCACAGACAAGACCAAAACAGAATTGTTTCTATCAAAGGGTTTCCAAAGTGCTGTAGGAACCACACTGTATTGTTGGCAACACTATAAAACCCACACACATCAGCCACCAAACCCCTTAACATCCTCCACAAATCCAGTACATGTACAGGTCTCTGTCTGCAAGACCCCTGCAGGTAAAGGGCACACCCAGCTCTCAAGAAGCAGAGGCCCCGCAGCAATGACTTGCCACCATCAAGCCCCCAGTTCAACCACTGGCACGGTGGGACTCCACGGGGGACCTGGATGGCAGCAGAGCAGCACAGTGGACACCTGCACCCAGCTCCCCGACAGTGAGGGGAGGACAGCGGCCACGAACAGCTCTGCTCCTCGATCCTGAAGGGCTACCAGCTGCCCTTCCCTGGGGGGCCGCCCCAGCCCATGCCCCACAGTCCGCCTCCTCCCACCCAGGGCATCTCCCTGACCTCTCCTGCGGCACTCCCTGCCCAAGGCCCCCCACCATCATACCCCCAAGGCCCCCCTTTGGAACCCCTGCTCTCCAACAAGACACCCTCCTCCCCCCACCCCGAACAGAGGCCCCTCGCTCCCATG
>NW_020799121.1:3179568-3197173 GCF_003259725.1 Athene cunicularia | reverse complement strand
GGGTATCGCGGGGGGAGGCCGCAGCGAGCCCCGCCGCCCCGCTCTCCCTCCTGAAACCCACGCGGCAGGAGCAAGGAGGAAAGGGTAACGGGACAGAGCAAACCCGTCCTCTTCCCGAGGGACAAATACCGGCACAGCCAGGGGATGTTGTGTTGCAGAAACTCCCACGGGTAAGAGAGGCCAAAAATCATGGAAGAAAAAACCCCTTGAGGGTCATTAAACATTGAGGGTCCTCTCCTACCTGAGTATCCATTGTTGGAGGGGTGAGCATATTTTGGGTAAGCAGGACTATTCTTCAAGCATCCCCTCTTGCTCACAGCCCTTCAGACCAGCTCTGCCTGTCTTGCACAAGGGACAGTGGGCTGGCCCTGAAATCTGGCCAGATTACACCTTTATTACCAGAGGAAGATGCTCAGGACAGCTCGCGGCTTTGGCACAGTCCTCGCTAGTTTTTCACCCCAGTTTGGCCCCACACCTGATTTACTCCAGGGGTGGAGGCTGCCTCTGCCCAGAGCAAACCACCCTGGCACAGACCTCTTCCACCCCCAAACAGCATGTCCAGGGGCCCCATCTCCTGACACCCCTCTGTAGTTGATCCAGCTGGCCGTGCCCCTCCCAAAGGCTTAAAGCAGCAGGGACAGGTGGCAGCAGGCTATTTGGGGGAGCCAGTCCTCAAGCAAGTTGCACCGCTGCTGTATCCCCATGTCCTTGTGGGACTGGGATGTAGGCTTATTAACTGGAGAGCCCAGCCTGAGCCTACACTCTCCCCTCCAAGTAAGCAGCAAGGGAAACACTTGCATTTTCCAGGGAAAGAGAACTGAGGGCAGACTCAGTGCACAGGAAACAAGAGAAGGTGGGATGCTGCCGGGATTGCCATCTGGTGCCCTGCTCCGAGGGAAAATGCACAGCACAAACCCCTCTCACCCCACAGCCCTGACTGGGAGTACCCAGGAGGAGATGCTCCTGCTCCCATTCACCTGGCCCTTCAAAGGGGTCTCTGTGAGGTGTCACAATACCAGGGACCCAGCTCCCTCCCGCCCTTGCCCTCTGCTCCTGCCTTGTCCTTGGCCAGGCTGTCAGGCCTGTCACTTGGGATGAAGGCTGGCACTGACAGGGCTAGACTCACACCATCACTAACACATCCAGACCTTGCCCTTGTCGCTCCCATCCTCTCCAAGACACTTGCCCCCCTCCTCTCCCTTCCCACCTCCTCCTCACCTGCTGCTCACAACCGGCAGCAGTGCCCAGCTCCTGCCCACACTGGCCAGGCAGCATTGTCCTTGCCTGGCCCTGCCTCCTAACCAGGCACTGCTAAGACAGAGGTGTACCCCAGCCGTCCTGGTGGGTCCTCACCTCCAGCCACAAATTCACCTGGGACTGCAATTTCCCTCCTACTAACCTTTCCTGCAATTGGGGTTGATTTTCCCCAGGTGAGAGTTTGGCCCCAGCACTCAGCTGCTGAGGCTGTGTCCTCTGAGGGTTTCTGGGATCAGAAAACGCCAGCTCTCCACTGAAGCTTGGGAAAGAGATGCTTAACTGAGCCAGTCTCTGGGCCACGTACATAATCTGATTCTTGATTACAGCAAAGAAGCCTCAGGGTTCATGTGGGGATATGGCTTTTGCAAAGTCCACAGAGATGGTCAGCTTTGTTAATCTCACTTCGAAAAGAACATATTTTAGCCCTCTCCAGATGCAAAGATTTAATATAGAAGCACAAGCTTTACAAATACTGACTTTAGATTTTATTTCCTTTGTGGTTTCTGCTCCCCAGCATGGGTCAATATTTTAAGTTTACAAATATGAGAGCTGGAACAACATCCTTTTTCTGAAAAAAATGAGATTTTGGGGGCATCAGTGAGATAAGAGAGTAACTTGTTCTGCTGCACTGTGGAAAGTCCTTCCCCAAGACAGGCTTGTTTCTGATCAGAGATCCCAGCCCTGAACAGACAAGAGGGAAACTGAGGCCCTGTTATGAGAAGGCTCAAAGGAGGTTTTGGAAAGCAGCACCCAGTGCTTGAATATCTATCCTGAAGATCATTCTTAACCCTTCTGCTGCTGGCACACACTGTACAGCCAGCTTGCACGGTTCACTGGGTGCGGGTCAAACAACCTGTGCTCCAAAGCAGAGACTGGGGAAGAGACTGAATAAATTGTTTATTGTTTTTCTTTTCCCTGTGGAAACTATTGTCCTTGATGATGCCAGTGTGAGATACTCCTGTCCATGTGCCACCAACTGTCCCCTCAGGGGTGCTGGACTGGCTCCTGGTCAGGTGTCCCCAGCAGTGGATGGAATGAATGCAGACAGCCACGCTGGGAGCTGGGTGGGGAAGTGAAAGGAAAAGCAACTGTGCCCAGGTTTTGTTTCTTAAACTTAGAGCAACGAGAGGCAAAGTGTAACTGGGAGGTGACGTGCCTGGCAAAGGTGACACAACATCAACCCACAGCCAGGGTGCTGTCCAGAGAGAACACCATTTCTGCCCTCCTGTTCCCCCAGTTAGATCCATGTTGGGGTGTCAGATGGGCTGGTTGGCAGGGTCTGGGTGATGACCGTCCCTTTACCTCACTCCTCCAAATCCCCCCCCACCTGGACCCAGCTCTGTCACCCCCACCACTGAGAGGTAGAGGAAAACGTGGGCCCTCCGCGAGCTCCATCCAGTCGACCTGTCACAACGCGTTAGGTGGCTGGCTCATCGGCCAGCCGGACAGGGGGTTGCACAGCGCCAAAGAGCAGGGGTCACCTTGCTGTAAAATGGTATTATGGGCTGCCTGCAGCCAAGCAGCTGAACTTTGGAAAACAGGGTTAGGGCAAGGGACCACGGTGTCAGGGGCATCTCTCAGTGGGAAGAGGCAGGTGTAGGCGGAGGGGCAAAGGGTCCCCGATATTGTGCTCCGGGAGGTGACTGCACTAGGGGTAAAGTGCTGTTGAGAAGGAGAGAAAGAAAGAAGCTGCTGCAGATCCTTTCTATTCCTAGGTATGATAAGAGAGAGGTCAGATGCAGTCTGCTGCAGTATTTGGAGAGATGCTTCTCTTGGTCTATAGCCCCCATGGTGTCCAAAGGGACACCAGAGATTTGTCTCCAATTTCCCCGGGTGCCACAGCACAGCCTGTCACTCCTGCCATCTCAGGCAGGCAGAGCTGTGACCCTGAGCTGGGACAGCTGCTGTGGTGATGAGCCAGCCTGCCCCTGACTGCCCTGGGCTAGAGGCAGACACTGCCAGCTCTGCCCAAGAAGGACGAGCACAGCCCCAAGGAGCCCTTCATGCCTGTCTGATCAGGAGCAACTCGACCACCACTGGACACTTGTGAAGGTGAACAGGAAAGGTAAGATCCATTGGAGCCAGGGTCACCCTTGCTGGGACAGCATCCCCCATGCAGCCTTGCCAGGCAGCTGTTCTAGTGCTTGTGGGATGCTGCTGAGCACGTTTGGGTGTTGTTAGGGGTGTTCTTAGCATACCCACACCCCTCCATGGCAGAAAGCACAAGAGGTGCTTAGTTTCCTTGATACTGAGAACTTGAAACCCTCCCTTTTCTTCTAGATGTGGATAATGAGCAAAATTCAATTCTGGGGAATTATTGCAGAGGGCTGTAACCCAGCTGAGGACCTTCTTCACCTGATTAACCCACAGATACCACCGAGGACAGGGATGAATGTGACCCAGCAACACTCACTGCACAAGGCACTCTACGTGGGTAATGTTATATTAACACCACCACTGAAAACACTACCTGAATCTCCTCGGTTCTGCTGCTGGAGACATTAGCTTTTGGGAGCAGAGATGGATGGACCCTCCTTGTATAAGCAAATTGTCCTGCCCAGTCCTGGAGAAAGGAAATAAAAGGCTGCCTTTAATGATGTAACTGGTGCTTGGAAATGCAGTGCCTGGTACACCTGTTGCCCCATGTGCCACACAAGGTGGGGCCAAGGGAGGAGCAGGAGAACAAACTGCTCTCCTGACAGACTTCATCCTTTGGCAGCTGGGACTCTGCCCAGCCGAGTCTGCTGGACCCTCTGCCAGAGGGAGAGGATGCTTTCATTCTTGCCTGGGAGATGTGATTGCTGCAGTGTCACTGTGGGCAGCAGGATTTCTCTTTCAACCAGAAAAACCCTTACCTGAACCTGCCACCTCAGCTACGGTGTCCCATGGTCCTGCTTTTTTCCCTCTTTGCGTCTGCAAAACGGAGACTGTGTCTTTTCAAAGCCTTAAAGTGAAACTGTAATGCTGAGTAACAAGCAGATGGTTGTGAGGATGAGGAAGGGCAGGAGAAATTTTTCCCATCTCCAAGCACAAATGAGCTGCTGATGGCACCTAGGCTTGTCATGAAGGATTTAGAAAGGGCTTGGAAACGTAGATAGTCCAAGTCCTTTGCATTACAGGAGCTGGGGAGCAGAGGGAAATCTTGTGTACAGACAATAAATCATCTGCCAAAACACAATTAATGGGACCACACTTGCCCTGGAGAGAAGCCACCACCAGAGCAGGTCTCAGACCTCCTTCCTTTCCCTTTGAAGCAGCTGACGCTTGTGGCTGACAGAGCCAGAGGAGATGATCCATGAGGTCAAACCCCTCATGGCATTGCTCTGCCCGTGGGCTGGTGAGGAGCATCATCACTAGCCCACACATCTCCAGCAACATCTCTCCCTAGCAGAGCCATCCACAGTCCCCCAGAGGGAACTGTGTGGATCTTGGCATGAGCACACACAAACTGCTGAGATCAGAGTGGCCTTAAAAGAAAGGTTCATCCAGTTTCCTTCCTGACCTCACCAAAACCATGGGAGATATTGGCTCTGCTCTGCTACAACTGCATCTGATCCAGGCAATTGCTGTCACCCACCGATGACATTGTTTCCTCCAGGTGACAGATAAGGTCTAGCTCACAGAATCATAGAATGGTTTGGGTTGGAGGGGATCTTAAAGATCACCTAGTCCCAACCCCCTGCCATGGGCAGGGATACCTTTCACTAGCCCAGGTTGCTCAGAGCCCTGTCCAACCTGGCCTGGAACACTGCCAGGGAGGGGGCAGCCACAGCTTCTCAGGGCAGCCTGTGCCAGTGTCTCATCACTCTCACAGTAAGGAATTTCTTCCTTATATCCAATTTAAATCTCCCCTCTTTCAGTTTAAAACCGTTATGTCTTGTCCTATCCCTGCACCCCTGATTGAGAGTCCCTCCCCAGCTTTTCCATAGCCCCTTTAAGTACTGGAAGGCCGCTATAAGGTCTCCCCAGAGCCTGCTCTTCTCCAGGCTCAACACCCCCAACTCTCTCAGCCTGTCTTCAAAGGAGAGGGGCTCCAGCCCTGCGATCATTTTCATGGCCTCCTCTGGACCTGCTCGAGCAGGTCCGTGTCCTCCTTACATAAGGAGCCCCAGAGCTGGACACAGCACTGCAAGGGGGGTCTCATGAGAGCAGAGTAGAGGGGGAGAATCCCCTCCCTCAATCCGATGGCCACACTCCTCTTGATGCAGCCCAGGACACAGTTGACTTTCTGGGCTGCGAGCACACATTGCTGGTCATAGTCAGTTTTCTGTCCACCAATACCCTCAAGTCCTTCTCCGCAGGGCTGCTGTCAACCCACTCATGTCCCAGCCTGGATTTGTGCTTGGGATTGCCCCAGCCAATAGACAGGACCTTGCACTTGGCCTTGCTGAACTTCATGAGGTTCACGTGGCCCCATCTCTCCAGCCTGTCCATGTCCCTCTGGATGACAAATCCCTTCCCTTCAGCGTGTCAACTGCACCACACGGCTCAGCGTTGTCAGCAAACTTGCTGATGGTGCACTTAGTCCCTCTGTCCGTGTCACCAACAAAGATGTTAAGCAGTGCCAGTCCCAATACTGACCCCTGAGGACACCACTCGTCACTGCTCTCCACTTGGACATCGAGCCGTTGACCGCAATTCTTTGGGTGTGACCATCCAGCCAATTCCTGATCCACCGAGTGCTCCATCCATCACATCCACGTCTTTCCAATTTAGAGAGAAGGATGTCATGCAGGATAGTGTCAAATGCTTTGTGCAAGTCCAGGCAGATGACACTGGTTGCTCTTCCCTTATCCACCCGCACTGTAACCCTGTTGTAGATGGCCACTAAATTTATTAGGCATGATTTGCCCTTAATGAAGACATGCTGCCTGTCACGAGTTACCTCCTTATTTTCCATGTGCCCCAGCATATTTTCCAGGAGGATCCACTTCATGATCTTGTTAGGCACAGCCACTCCTTCCCAGGGTGCCCCGAGCCAACCTTCGGCATCTCTCTTTAGTCCCCTAGACTCCCCACCAGCCTTTCCAATGGCTGCAGACGGGACCCTCTGTGAGGAAACCAGGGAGAGGGATTTTGTCTGCTGCTGCCCCTTGCCTGGTCTCTCCTCCATCCATCACCCCTTCCACCTCCTTCAGTTTTCTTTGTATTTCTGTATTTTTGTATGTGTGTAAATGGACTCAGGGGAGGGTCCAGGCAACAGCTGCCTTTGATCAGTGCAACATGTGGGAGATGGAGCACTTCAGGAATGCCGACTCCTGATCAAAGGTGGGAACACAGTGACAGCCAGGACTTGGCAAAAACCCATCCCCACTAATCCCTGCCGGGGAGCTGGGGGGTCGGATCAGCGACCCACACAGGCAGGCCAGACCTCAGCCCACTGAAGGGAGCGATCCATGCCCTGACGCAGGGTGAGGGGCAGGAGTGTCGTCCCGTCTCCCCTGGAGGACTCTGTCCCAAGCAAGGTGTTATCCTCTCTTCAACAAGGCAAGCAATGGGATTTCCACCTCCTCCTTCGCCCTTCACAGTCCCATCCCTGCTCCCACATGGTGAGTGATCCTGCCAGCTCACTGCTGTCCTGCCTGCCTGGCACGTGCCAAATCCCATGGCCCCTGCACCCCCCCAGGAGGGGATGCCAAAGGGAAAGCAGGTCAGCGACACCCTAACACTTTTATCACCTCCATAAAGATGAGGTGAGGGTTGAAAGGTCACTTGCTATAAAAACAGGTGGGAGGAAAAGGGAAGACAAATTACCCCTCTCCCGATAGATACCCAGAGTTTGGGGACAACAAGGACACAGCTCACATCATCCCCTCCATCCCAGGCACACGGGACAGCTTGATTTGTGGGCTTGGCCCCAAAATTAAGCCTGTCTGATGCCACCTTCCCCCATGGACACTCTTATCTCCTGGCAGTCTTTCTCCTGATAACCCCAGTGGGAAGCTGGGAAGCCCATCTGCATGGAGCAGGTGGACTCAGGCAAGGTGTGGGGTGAGGGCAAGCTCATCTCCCCCAAGCCATGGCCAGTCCCTCTCCTCCACAATGCTCACCTCTTCTGATGGGAACCAGGTTGATGTTTTCACCCAAGCAAAGGCTCTTCTCAAACTCAGCAAACACTCTCACACTCTGCTAGCAGAAAAAATCCCACCCCATGTTCCTCATGCTTCCTGCAACCCCTTGTCTTCACTCCCCCACACATCTTCCTCCACCCCATTGCTATTTAGGTATTGCATGGCTTGGCCGAGGCTCCTCTGTTATGTTAAAAAGGGAAGCTTTTAAAAAGGGCCGATAAGGGTTATTCCAGCAGGGTCACCCATCTCCCCAGGCAGGGTCACAGGTCGCTTCCTCGCTGCACGTTGCCTGATAATGAGTCAATCAAGGCCGGGGTTATGGAGACAGGATTTATCAGCAAACCCTGGGAAAATAAAGACATGAAAATGTCTGCTCGCGTACCAGGCTGGGCATCCACCAGGGACAAGCCTTTTTTGTGTGGATAGAGGATTTTGGGCTTAAGAACTAATGGGGCTGGCACAGAGGAAGGGGTGGGGGACAGGGACTGGGAGGCAAAGAGCAATGGGAACAGACCAGCAGCTCAGGGGTTAGGCTCCCAGCTTACTCCAAAGTGGTGATGCTCTGTGCTGTGATGTTGCTGACTGTCTCCACAGCCAGCTGAAGGCATGTGAAGGGGCTGCTACGTCAAGCGGGGATGGCCAAGATGTCCCACTCCAGACCAGGATGGGTGGTAGGCAGGGAGAAAGAGCCCAGCCCCAGTCCTGCACTGACAAGACAAGGCAGTGCCGTGCCTCGTGTAATTCCCCATGCCAGACCCAAATTTTTCTCTCTGCTGGTGTCAGCATAATGTGGGGCTGGGGGGTGCCAGGTCTCCCCAAAGAGTGAGTGAAGCTGAAGACCCCTGGGTAAGATTTGCAATATAAGTAAGATCCCATAAGGCAGGAGGGATGGCTTGATCAGCACTGACACATGCCAAGGGTCAAAGTCACATCATACAAGTCCCAGCCTGAAGGATTTACCTGACAAAATATCCCACAGACCACAAAGTGTTTTTTTCCCACCTGGTAACAAACCGAAGACCCACAGCCTCTGTCGACAGCCTTGCCTGCACAGCATCCTGGGTCTCAGCATGAAGACTGAAGAGCAGAAAGGGAAAAGCCTGGTGACACAGCCAGGGATGCAGTCACAGCCTCCCCTTTCCATCCCAGGCCTATTTTTATTCCAGCACTGGGAGCAACCCAAGGACCATGCCAAGATGCTCATTTTTATGTGGGTTATGGAGGTGGCCAGAGACTTCCTAAGCTGCAGAAACAGCCCCCAGTGCAGGGATGCAGCTGCCCCATCCCATCCCAAAGAGGCAAACCGGTGCCAGCGCCTGGGCACAGATGGAGGGAGGATTTAGGAGAGTGGAGAGGCAGCAGCAAGGGGCAGGGAGCTGTGGGAAGGGAGGGAAAAGCATTGGGCACAGCTCAAGTTGCTCCAAGGCAGCACAGGGTGACAGGTCACTGCTGACCCCTCAGGAGAGCTGCACACAGCAAACACATTGACAGGCAGCACAGGAAGGGCAAGACATGATGAGGGACTGCTGCAGCATGAGGCTGTGGGGCATCTCAGACCAAGGGCTTGCTACCTACCCAGGCTGAACTCCCTCCATGGCCTCTCCTCCACCATATGCATCTTGCAAACACTTTTCCCTATCAGAGAGGCTTAGCAGGGCGAATATTGAAAGCACCTGCCTCCCTTGGCTGGGAATCAAAGGCCTCGGTGCTGGGATCCTGCCGCTTGCACAGCACAATTATCCCTGACCAAATGCTGCATGCAAGAATGTAGGGCACCCTCTCTCCTCGCTGACCCTCCATCAGAGCACAATGCAATTAAAATAAGCAATGCCAGATGGTTTATTAGTGACTACAGAGCTGGGAGCCGACACTTGTTTTCTTGTTCCAGCATGAAGGCATCAGAAGTGGGCCTATCACAGACGTGTTTCCCCCACGAGCACATACACCCCCCCGTAATGGGGCAGGAAAGGTTGGATTTATTTGGGAACGCGGCTCTCTGATACCACAGTAATGAGTTCAGCAAGTGGAGAGATGGGATTAGATTAGGTTGTGGCATTGAGGTGGCAGATCAGGGAGAAATGGAAATTGTCACCTGGGTTAATAGTCATTTGTTTGTAGTATTAAAGGCCAAACAAGGTGCTGTGCTTCAGGCTGTCCTGGCCTCGCCGCTCACCCTCCTTACCAAGCAGAGCATCAGAGCTTGATGAGAAGACCATAAGTGCTGTCAGCTCCGCTGCATCCCAGGGTCATTTCTTCCTCCCACCCCATCTGAAGCACATGTCCCTTCCCTAGGCAGTCAGCCTTGCTCTAGCAGCCTGGGCAAGATGCACCAAACACTCGCATCTCAGGAGGCTTGTGTCAAACATTCTCACAAAACCCAAAGCGCATTCAGTGCCCTCACGCTTTTTTCCAAGCAAATTCTGTAATTTCTGCAGTGGGTGTGCTCTGTCTTCTTGGGCCAGACCAGCAAGGTCAGGCACCACCCTGCTGCTCGCTTAGCATGGGTTTGGTGGGAGCAAATAGGACTTCAACAGCAGGTGCCCCAGTGGAGGAGGAGCCTTTGTTAGTGAAACAGCCTGGCCTGAAAATATGCAAATCTGAAGCATTAAATAAAAGAGAAACATGGGAATTTGAGATGATTATTGTTAGTTTGTCTCCCCACACCAGCTTCTATGCTGCAGCTTCTGACCTGTTGGTCTTTGCAGAGATGCAAAATCTCATGCTTTTTGCCAAGGATTTCACCCCATGTATGCTTTTTGTACAGCCACAACTGCTCACATGATGAGCATCTCGACCATTCCTCACAAACAGGAAAGTTTGTCCCAAGCCTTTTATGCTGAGAACACCAGAAAACCCAGCTTTCTTGTCACCTACAGGCTGATGATGAGCAGGTTTGTTTCCCCAGAGGGATTCACCAGGCCCCCAGATCTGGAAGCAGATTTTAATTATCTGCATTTATTTGCCTGTTGCTATCACATCATTGCCACTGGCACTGGGAGGCAACTTTCGACTTGACCAGGATGCTCCCACCCCTGTGCCAGGGTCACTCTGAGCAGCCTCACCAAACTGGAGAGCTGCCTGCAGAGGACTCACAGTCTTCAGTTCATCTCCTGCCAACACACAGCTGAGGCCATAACTCTTCTTAGGAGAGCACGCTGCATCTCCCAGGTCTGGCAACACACAGAAGCTATTGCAGGAGCCATCCAACACTTCCATCTGCAGAGTCCTTTCCTCTGCTTTACTGAGCACAGTATTTTGGTCGGAAGGAACAGTTTCATCCTGCCTGGGAGGTGTTAATGCCCTCAGGGCAGAGTAAAACACCCCTTCAGTCCCTCCTTCCCCTGCAGCTTGGTCTTCAGCATCACCACAACCATGTCAGAGTGCCCATCCAAGCTGCTGCAGCCCCAGGGCTGCCCTCCACAGTGCTTCAGCCTCCCGTGTGTTTACCACCGCATGAACTGCTCACTGGACACCTCTGGCAGTTTATATACCGTGCCTGACTTCCCCGCCACTGGGAGGGGGAATTTTAGTGCCCTTTTAAGTCTGGTGAAGTGTTACAGCAGAGCAAGCTGGTGAGGAGATGGGAACAAGCTGTTCCAATGGGGGAGAGTGCTGCAGCCCTCCTCCTCCTCCGGCACACGGTCTTGGCAGGCTCCCTGCTCCATCCCCAGACGCTGATAAGTGGTACTGAGCTTCACACAGACCACAACAGCCAGGTGGGTTGAGGAGGACAGTGCAGGCTCCCCGAACCCCACACCACTCTGGGCAGAACAGAGATCTATCTGGTGGGGGTTTGGTACAAGCAGTTTGATTCGAGCTGGAAAGGATGTTCCACACAGGTGTATCAGCTCACGGGTCCCAGTGTGCGGGGAGAGGCACCAGGCTCCCGTGCTCCCCAACCTCATGCTAGTGGGGCTTAGGGGGTCCCCAAAGCAAATCTGCATCCTGGCTGCAGAAAATGTCAGTGCATTCAGTGCCCTCACACTTTTTTTCCTACACAAATGCTGTAATTTCAGCAGTGGGTGGGCTCTGCCCGACCACTGTGGTCTGGCACCACGTGGCATCTCACTTAACATCAGTTTGGCAGGAGCAAACAGGACTTCTCCAACACCAGGTGCCCCAGTGGAGGAGGAGCCTTTGTTAGCACGACAAAGCCTGTCCTGAAAACATGCAGAGATGCTAAATCTCACTTTTTTTACAAGGTGATGCTGCAACTGCAGCTTTACCTCCTGCAAGGACATCTTGTGCAGTTTATTTTTCTGCTGGCAAAGCTGGATGTTAGAAGTTGCCAGGCCAGGGACTCTCTGAGCGAGGAACTACAAAGAGAGCTGACACCTCTAATGAATTACAGTAATACCAGCTCGGGGTGAACTCTAAAGTGCCTGTTTACACAATCACTGACCTCCCTTCACCCGCTCTCTGGTGTGAGTGCCCCCCCTGCTTTGATGGATCGCAGCTGAATGGAGGCAGACCCCAGTGTTTATCATCTCCCAGCTTCGAGAAGGGAAGAAATAACAGTAGTTCCTGGCACGCTGGCCACCACCAGCGATAAAATGCCCACCCAACACTTGCTCCAGGAAATACCCTCTGCACCTTCTTCTTCTGTAAATCCTTTTTTTTTTTTTTTGGGGGGGGGAAGGCCCTGTACATAGGAGGTGGATTTTGCAGCATCAGGCACTGGGAAACACAGACGAGCCCTTCACATGGGGCAGGAGTGGGTGCTGGGTAGTGATGCCACAGTACCCTGCGGGGATGCTGGCCTGCTCTTGACCAGGAGACACCCTTTGGGGTGTTATTCTGATTTTTTTTCACCTTGGTACAGGATTTCCCTATGTCCTGGTGCTTGAGGGCTGTGCCAACTTCTGGGTCTCATGACTTGGGGATTGCTGCTGGCACAGCTGCTCCTTCTGACCAGCACAGTGCCAGGCTGGAGGGAATGGCTTCTTCAAGAAATCCTGAGCTTGGTGTGAGGGTGGGAAATGGTGTTTAGATCAAGTGAGGAAAAGCAAACAAACCAAAAAAGCCAGCAGAACAGCAAGCTCATCCTTCCACCACCTGTAACACTTCCAGCCAGAGCTCCCTCATGACCAGCAGAGATGTGGCCCCAGCACCGCGCTCTGTTTGAACCAAATCCTGCTCTGTAAAGGGGAGCTGGAGGTCGGTTCCCAGCTAAGGGGATGTCAGATGTCCTCATGCCTCTGCTTGGATTCATGCACAGTTGACCCCTTTCTCCCTCTCTGCTCATCTCTCCTCCAGTGCAGACAGGGCCTGGTGAAACACCACAAACATTTCCACCCTCTGGGCAATCCCATCCTGTCCCACATTCATCTCCAAGACAGACAGCTCTGTGCCTGGGCACAGACCAGCACATGCATGAGTAAGGGCTCTGTTTCTCTCAGAGAGAGAATCTCTCATTGCTTGAGCCCCTCAGACCTCCCTCCTATCCTGTGTCACAGTCATGGGAGTCCTGGGATTGGGAAGCAGCAGCAGCATCACCCTGCAAAAAAACAGGGGCTCAGGCATTGAGAGATCCCACCAACAGAAACAGCCAACACTGATGTCACTGATGCCCTGTCTGGCCACGCCATGCCCCACTGTATCCCAGCTCTGACTTCAGAAGGCAAAAAAATGGTTAGAGATGGGCTTGACTACAAGCAGCTGACAGGGAGGAAGCTGCTCTGTGCCACGCTCAGCCAGCTGCTCTCACACATGCCTGTGCTCACCGTGCCACAGCTTGTTTTAGCCCTGGCAGCAGTGAACGGTCTTTAATACAGCTGAGCTTTCCTTCCTCAGGTACTCAGAGGATGCAAACTTCAGTGCTGGCCCCTGGGGAAGATACTTCTCCATTTCCCTGCTTGCCCTCTAACCTGTTCATTTTGTTCCAGAGTTATTTTTGGAAGTAAAAGCTTTTTTCTTCACCCTTCCCCTGGCCCCCATCTTTCTGCCAACCAAAGTGGCATTTTAAGCTTCCTGCCCACCCAACCAGAAAAATGGTGGCTGAGGCAGGGTAGAGTTAAACCTTTCCATTCAGGAGGAAGCGGGAGACCTTCTTGACTCATTAATCTGCCTTCAACTCAACCACCCAAACAGGTGCTCTCAAAAGTCACTCTGGGAAGTGCCTGCCCTCCACATGGGTCCATGAGGGGAGAGGAGAGCCATGACTCCCAAAATAGGGGCTCACCCCATGTCTCCTTCCCTACAGCACTACAAAATCCACTTGATTAATTACACCATTGAAGTACCTACAGCTCCCCCATCATACACAAAATCCCAGCTGCACTGAGTCCTGCTTCCACTTGGAGCTGTATGACCCAAGAAGGTCCTACCACATAAAGCCATGGGGACTCAAACCAGGGTCTTTGTACCACCAAAAATACACACAGAGCAGGAAATAGCCCCTGCTTCATGCTGCTAACAGTCAGGGAATGGATGTCTGAGGCAAAGAGCAGGTGCCCAGTGACCTACAGGTACCAAAACCCCCAGGGTCACTTTATTCCTGGCTCACTGCTGGAGCTGCTCTGGAGCCGTGGGTGCCTGGAGGCACAGACACACCTGGGACACTCTGGGCATTGAAGGCAGCAAAGGTCAAGGCTGCTCCCACGCCAGCTCCCTGTCACTCATGGGACTGGGTTGGTGGCAGAAAGGTGCTGGTAGCCAGGGAACAAACCATGCTCAAGGGGAATAAGAAAATCTCTGAGCTGCTCAGCAGTAGCACAGTCCCAGCCATCACCCCTGCCTGGGGATTAACCTTTACCTCCACGGAATAAGCACTGAGAACAAAGCCCTAAAGAGCCTGGGTACTTTTAAACCTTCCCCATCTCCCAAGAAATTAGGGTGCTAGTCCCTCCTCTGCATGCCAGAGCACAAGGACAGGCACTGACAGCAGTTTGGAGTGTGATTAATTTTTGGAGCTCTGCCCCAATGTTATAGCTCAACGTCTGGACTGAAACAGTTTCCCAAAGGACACAAAGGCCATAAAAACCAGCAACAAGGGGCTAGTCCAAATACCCAGCTGGCTCAGCATCCTCCTCCTCACACCAGCAAGCATGGGGCACTCAGACAAGGAAGCAACATATGCATGGAGTTATTCCTGCCTCAGCTGCTGGTGGTCAGTGGTCTTGGACTTCTGAAGTTATCTCCAAACCACAGTGTTTAACATCCCCTCATAGACAGCCCTCTTCTTCCTGAAGGTTTCCAGTCCATTTTGAGCCCACTGATATTTCTGCCTGCTATGGCACCTCACAGCAGTGAATTCACATTTGATTACAGACCCTCCACTTGAGTTTTAGTCCCTTGGGTGGGACAAGGTCCACCCTGAAGGTCACTGGTATTGTCTAGCCAGGTATATCCTGGCTTGTGTCAGCAATAGCGTGGCCAGCAGGGACAGGGAAGGGATCTTACCCCTGTACTCGGCACTGGTGAGGCCTCACCTTGATTACTGTGTTCAGTTTTGGGCCCCTCACCCCAAAAAGGCCATTGAATTATTTGAGCATGTCCAGAGAAGGGCAACGGAGCTGGTGCAGGGTCTGGAGGGGAGACCTCCTGGCCCTCTGCAACTCCCCAACAGGAGGGTGCAGAGAGGGGGGATGAGTCTCTTGAGTCAAGGACCCAGTGCCAGGCCCCGAGGGAATGGCCTCAAGCTGCCCAGGGCAGGGTCAGGCTGGCTCTGAGGAAGGATTTCTGTGCAGAAGGGGCTGTTGGGCGTTGGAATGGGCTGCCCAGGGCAGGGGGGAGTCCCCATCCCTGGAGGGCTTTAGGAGTCGGGTTGACCCAGCGCTGAGGGATATGGGGGAGTTGGGAACGGTCAGGGTGAGGTTCATGGTTGGACTGGATGATCTTCAAGGTCTTCTCCAATCTAGATGATTCTGTGATACTTTGCAGTGAGACTAAACCAAGCACCCCATGTGCTTATTAGGATGGCTGAAATTTTCACTCACTGGCACAGATGCTAGCTGGCAAAAGGGAAAAGAGGATTTTAGCTTCCTGAGAGACACCAGGGCTGCCTTGGCATCAGCTTCATCCTCCCGCCCTGGCCAAGCCTGAGCTGTTCGTGTGTGTGCGGGCGCTTTGGGAAGGAGCCAACGGCGAAGCCTGAGGGCAAGACTGCAGCCCGAGGGACCCGAGAAGCTCTGCCCCATCCCAGGCTCCGGGATTTGAGCTGGAATGGCCACGCAGCCTCCGCTGTTGTGGCCCCGTCACTGCACAGACCCGGCGCGGAGCCGTCGCCACAAGATGTCACCCGCACCCTGCGCCCGGAGCCCCCGACAGTCCCCCCGCAGGGCTGGCGGCCTTCCTGAGCGGGCAGCCTGCCCGAGGGGTCCCCCCGGCCCCTCTGGGGTGCTCCAGCCTTGCCGCCTCATCCCTGGGACCATCCCTGGGACTGCATCTCAGAACCAGCATCTTCCCGTTTCCATGGAAACCCCGTGGCTGAAGCATTTCCGCCCGCCCCCAGTGATGGGCGCTGGACCACGGGCTGCTGCGATGCTCAGAACAGTACAACAGGATCAGCCCTCGCAGTCCCAGTCCTGAGCCCCTTTGTGAACTGGAATCATGTCCTTAAAGCTTTCATCTACTGAGATCTACAACCCAAACTTTTTAAATCAAAAATGAGTAGAATAAGTTGCTTTAAAACTCATAAGTAGTCTTTCTGGCTACAGAGTGCAACAGTAGGTATCTGCACAAGAAAATGTTCAACTGAATTAGTACAGAGGGGGTTTGAGTAGTATTATGCCAATTCAGAACAGAACACCTTGGTTTTGCAAGTAAATAAATTGGAAATTTCTTTAAAGCATGAACTCATCAAGGTATTTTACTGCAAAGTAATTAATTTGATTTGAACAAGAACCTTAAAATCAAAGATTAAAAAATATTAAAATGAAAGATTGCTCCAAACCAGACAAATGACAGGCTATTCTGCAAATACAGAGGTGTGCAGTTCTGTCTCGAGGTAAAATTCAGTTTGCTAAAGCAATATGCCAGAGAGCCTGGTACTGCCACAGTATTCCCAGATTGACAGGTCTGTATTTTTTCCCCACTGAAAATACTGGTGAAAACTGCAACCAGTGCCAACCTCCATGTCAACCCACAGACCTACAGCAAGCCTCAAATCATTTTCTAGTGACCCCTTTTCCTCCCCCAACCCTGGCAGGCAGTAGAAGACCTGCTAACAAGTAAAAGCCTCAAGCTCAAAGTGAAATACTAAAAGCACTCGGTGAAGGACAAGCAGGCACAGGTCTTTCCTTGCTGCCCACAGCCTCCTCAGCCAGCACAACGCTGCTCAGCTCTGCTCAGACCAGAGCAAGTGATAGCAGCTGAGGACCAAGAGCAGCTGTTGCAGAGAAAGGACATCAGTGGGGTTCAGTCAGGTTAAATCTAATGTAAAAATTATTGGTTTGTTTATTTTTTCCACTCCCCGCTTCAAGTCCACCATGAGTTTTGCCACAGTTGGGTGATCTCTGAGCCCTGCATGCAGCAGGGGAAGGGCTGGAGCTGAGGGAAGAATTTAAGTGCTCTGAATGGTTTTTGCTTGAGAAAACACCAACAGATTCAGAAAGGGAATAAGGCAGCAAGCAACTGTGCCCTTCACGCACAGCCAGGACAGATGGGGGCTGTGCTTGTTGGGGCTTTGCCCATCAACAGCTTCTCCTGGCTGCTGTGAAAAGCAAGTGGCTAATCCCTTCTTCACCCCTTTGTCTATATCAAAGATGGATGAGCAAGGGAAAGCAGAAGGGGCACGGATGCTGGATGGTTATTTCCCACCTCACAACCACCAAGCTCTGTTTTGCAGCTCAGCATTCAAATGGGGAAGCGAAACTCTCCTTGGGTCTCCAGGTTTCAGGGTGTTGTATGTTCACCCTGAGCTGCTCCTGCTCTTCTTCCACCCCTAGCAGCCCCACGTCCAGTGATGGTGTGCGCAGCCAGGGCACCCACTCACCCTTTCTCACAGTGCAAGAAAAGGGCCTCAAGGTGCTGGTCAGGTGGCAGATTTTAAACAGGAAATGGAGATTTATTTTTTTTTTTCCCCCTTTAGACCTGTAATCCAGTTGGAGAGCACTCTGCCACAACCCACAGGTACAGAGAGCTCCGAAAGATTTGAGAATTTCAAAGAAGGGCTGGCTGTCCTCTTCTACTTGGGACATCTGTCAGGTGATGTCCCCAAGCATGTGCCACCAGGGTCTGCAGAGACTGGCCACAGAGGAGCCTCAGGCTACTGACTGTGATTCCTGGCCAGATAACAAGCACACCCCCTTTCTGTGACACCCCCCCCCCCCCCCCCC
>NW_020799121.1:3172951-3179518 GCF_003259725.1 Athene cunicularia | reverse complement strand
CCTTGTACATTAGCACTTTTTTAAAGTGATGTCCACTTTTGAAATAGTACCTGTCCCAAGAGTGGTCACTTCATTTGACAAATGCCAGTGATGACAGCTGGACGCCACTTTACAAACTCCAGCCTTCTGCTCGCCCTCACTCCAGCCCTGCTTGCAGTTCATCCGCCCCAGGAGAGGCAAGGGCGGAGAGCTGTGTTCCCCTTTCCCGCCCATGAACACACCTTCCCTCAGTGCCCCACAGAGCTGCACCTTTCCCATAGAAGCCGCTGCTCTTCTAAGGAGTTGGAGGCTTTGCCTTGCAACCAAAGCCCCCCCAGGCAGAACGAGGAGCCCAGGTGGAGGCTGTACCAGGACCAACAGGAGTGCTTGAGAACAATGGGATTCCAGCGGAGTTCAAGCCAGGGAACAGGACCCACATGATCCCTGGCAGGGCTGCACTCAGGACCATCACTGCCCACTGCATCAGGGGCTTGTGGGCAGTGAGGGGGAGAGGAGGCTGAGCTCAACAACATGCTCAGTAGTGCCAATTACAAATGATACCTAAAACACCCTTCCTGTCTCCTTCCCCTTCTGCTCGAGCTGCTGACTCCTACAAGACACACTGACACAGCAGCAAGTTTCAGTCTCTCAGTCTCCTCGGTCCAAACAAGACCATGGAGACTTTTGGCTTGGGTATTTTAGACTGCATTCCCAGAACTGAACTTTTAATCCAAGCCATATGGCATAACTGTGCTAGCCCCTGCTCTCACCTATGCTGCTCAAGTGGGCATCCAGAAGCCTCCCCTGTGCCAGCAGAGATCCCGACCATTGCTGCCTGAGCCCCTGTGCCACCGCGCTCTCACTGCATGCAAACAGCACAGAGGAGCGCAAGTCATGCATTTAATAATGAAAGGCAACAGGTCCTTCCTTCTCTTGCAGCCCAGGAGAGAAATAATTTATCATCAAAATTCATGCTGGCTCTGAGTTACTTTCCAGGAAATTCTTCTGTGCCTGTATGGCAGCTGGAGAAATTCTAATGCAGAGTTATGTGGAGTGCCCAGAGCCACCCCGTGCCCACCAAGGGATGGGAACACAAAGCTACAACAAGCAATCCATGGTGCCCTAGTACGGTGGGGACCGTTGCCCAGCACACAGCCACTTCTCCTGGGCTGCAGACCAATGCAATACCTACAAGATCACACCAGCTCTTGGAAAGGGAAACAGGGATCCCAGAAGCCTTGAAGTATCACCATCAATAAAACCACACAGACCAGCAGCATTTGGGCCAACTGACCTTGTAGCAACAAACACACACTCTGGAAAAATCCCATCCTGGGTCTTTTCATACTCAACCTTCTCTGCAGCAATACATTAGCCTGTCTGTATAGGCTCTTCGCTGCCTGAGCCATAAGTGGGATGCTGCTGAGTTTTTTACAGAAGCAGAGGGGTCGGCTCAGCAAGGTCCCTGGAGGCTCCGTCCCTCACTGCTCTTTAGCTCGGGTTGCGTTGTTTAATGGACTGGTTTACAAAAAGCATGGCTGTTGTAAGCCCCCACAGTGTCTTATAAAAGTCAGCACCAACAATAAGCCGCAAGTTTGGCTGTGTAGCTTCATTGCTTTTCTTTGCAAACAGGTTATTGCTTGTAAAAGTCCCTTGCTGGAAGGAGCCAGTGCTCTATGAGGGCAAATCAATGATGCCTTTTGATATGTTAAATAAAAAGGCCCCCACACTCGATTTCTTTCCCAAGGAATATTTGATATTTGTTGCTCTGGGGTGTCCAGAAAGGAAGAAAATTACTGGCCCATTAACAACTGCCCCTTGGCCTGTTTTTCAGGATTTAAAACAATGTACTCAAAATTGGCAGTCAAGTCAGCCTTAAACATTTGTTTTGCCTCAGATTATTTGCAACACCCTGTAAACTCGGTGGCTTTTCACTCCCTTGCTAAGGGGATTTCTCCTATGCATTTTTCCATGTGTCTCCAACATATGGAGCAATAAAAAAATCTAGCTCATAGCTGGTGTCACGAAATATTTTGGGGTTGGGGGGGCCTTGGGGAGGAGGTGTGGGACTCAGATCAATATGACCTGGCTGAGACCCGGGCCTGAAGGAAGCTCATGTTTTTATGGGCCAGGAAATTGCAGGCTCAGCTTGGGCCGTGCCAGTTGTCCATACGTGTCCAAGTTTCACATCATAACTTGGGTCTCAGTGGAGTTGTAGAGGTGGAGGTAGACATATGAGGGGACAGATGGCAGCTGCATGGGAGGGTCACCCCCATCGAGGGGTGGACATCAAGAGATGGCCAGGAGAAGACAAGTTGGTGATTGAGGAAAACATCTAAGAGCCAGTCAAGGGAGGAAAAGAATTATTCTGATCTCCACCCCCCCACCCCACAATTGCCAAAAACCTGATGAGCTGGTAACAAGTTGCTGAGACTCCCCATTTACTAGAGGCATGAATGAGCCTGGAGCATTTCCCCATGCCGTTTACAAGCAGAGACAACCATCCTTCTGCAATGTACCAGCTCTCCACGAAGCTGGTCTACCCAGGCCTTCCCTGTCCGACAGGATCTACATTAAGGGTAGGGAGAGAGTGCTGGCAGAGGAGGTGGCATGTGGAAGCACAGAGGGAGGTGAGACCATATGATGAAGACTCACAGAGTTAAGGAACAAAGCTAACACACATTATCCTAGAGAGCAGAGATAGTGACCAAGGAGATACCTGAAGAACACTTGGAGAATTTTCCAGCAGGAGAAGAGTTCAGCTATGCCCAAGTTTCCTAAATACATTTTCTCTGCCTCTGCCTGAACATTTTAGCAGGCTCAGGGATTTCTGGATGTCTCACTGGCTGCTCTGAGATCTCAAATGCCCACGTGGGCACTGCCCATGAATTGCAGCATTGCTGGCAGCAGTGATCCAAACGCACCGATGCATGCAAGACGCATTAGACTGAAGCACACTGGGTGTGGGCAGCAAAGCTGGTATTTCCCAGAGCGCAGCATTCAACACGTATTCACTGTGCTGCCCACGTGTGCATGCTGCTCTCTAGGAAATCCTGCTGAGCTAAAAAAACAAAGGAAAACTTCAGCGAGACCCTCAAAAGCTTCCCCAAACCACAGTAGAGTGAAGACCCCGATAAGCACAGCTGGTGCCCAGCCTTCCCAGGTGCTCCCTCCGCTCCTACCCACAGATTATTCCCATTGAATTACAGTGCTGCGATTTAAGTTTTCCAGCCCACTGCCATTTCAGCAGCGGATGGGCATCCGAAAGCCCAGGCAGGCTGCCAGTGTATCTCAGCTGCTCCCCCCAACCCCTCACATAGGTGCTGCAGGTAACCCATGCACAGTAAATGCAATAAAAACCTCTCTCAGGCACCATCGGGTATTTGTCAGATAAATCCTCAGCAGGGCACCTCAATCCAAGGAAATGGTGCATTTAGCCTCCTATTTAAATAAAGGGCAGAAAAATTATCAAGCAACCCAAATTCTGGTGTTTCCCAGCTTTCTTCCTTTGTTACTTCAATAATGTTGTTGCAGTGCAGGTTTTAGGGGTGACTTGTACATCTCTGTAATGCTCCAGCAACAACCCAAGGGCTCTTGCTCAGGCTTAGCAGAGCAGGGAGTGAATTTTTTTCTACCTCCTCTGCCCAGCTGCATGGCCACCAGGAGCTCCAACCCCATCTCCTCTTGCCCAGGCTGTCTCAGTTATTCAGCGCACTGCCTAGAGTAACCCCATGAAGTCAAGTCTCTTTGAGCAAGGTCTCTCCAGGGCAAAAAACACATCTAGGAACAGGTTTTGAGCCAAACACTGGCCCAGTTAAAGAATCCAGGAGCCTTAGCCAGAAGTTTTCAGCCAAAAATTTCCCGCATAGCGAGGAGACAACTAGTTTCTCAACCTTGCTTCACTCCTTGCACTAGGCAGACATTAGAGGGTGACAAAACCCCACTGTCCTTTTGGGAAAATCCCCATCTACCTGCTCATTGCCTTCAGCTGCCCTGTTTGGTGATGCTCCATGCACCGTGCTGCTGGTGGGGTCTGGGCACGTGTCCAGGGGGAACAGCCCACATCTAAGGTCGAAACAGACCTTGGCCCACAGCTGATGGGCTCTGAGAGGGCACTAGGTACAAATACCTCGACAAGGCAAAGGGGAACACAGCTCTCCACCCTTGCCTCTCCTGGGGCGGATGAACTGCAAGCAGGGCTGGAGTGAGGGCGAGCAGAAGGCTGGAGTTTGTAAAGTGGCGTCCAGCTGTCATCACTGGCATTTGTCAAATGAAGTGACCACTCTTGGGACAGGTACTATTTCAAAAGTGGACATCACTTTAAAAAAGTGCTAATGTACAAGGTTGTCAGGTCCTGGCCTCAGGAGCAAGATTGGTTCTCTGATGTTTGGGGGAAAGATAAGGCGACGGCGCGATCGCCGGCCGCAGCCGCTCCCCGGGAGGGACGGCAGCCTGGGCTATTTCTGCAAGTCACTCAGCAAAGTGCACACAAATCTGGTCTTCCAGAAATGTTTGATCAACAGTCTCCTCCTCATATTGCTGCTACAAGCAAGTCACCCTGTGCTGGGAGGTGAGCTCCAGCCTACTCAGCTGGTCCACAGCATCTCCCAAAGCCTTTGCCCTCCATCTGCGCCCCATGTGCAGGGCTGCGCCGCACATGATGGAGCCTGGGCAGACAAGATTGGAGGTGACAAACCCTTAGCTAAAAGCAGAGTTGAAGCACAGAGCAAAAACTTTACAGAATTAGAGTTTCACATATTTCAAGTCACTCTGCAAGAAATCTGCAATGAGGGACCTATTTTTATAGAGCAGGCAGTAGCTTCCACTCCTGTTCATCATGCCAAGTGCTCTGCTCACCAAGGGCTGCTTCTTTTGAAGCATTTGAGAGCTTTCTGCTAAACCAATATCCCTCTGGAGGCCAGGAAGGAAGCTATAAACCTGTACCCTGGTGTTCACCACCCCCTGTCCACAGCCACAGAGCATGACCCACACCACACGCACTTGAGCCCTCACCTCTTCTTGTTGACTGTCACTCCCGCAGAGAAGTTGCCTCACCTCTCACTTCTACAGCAAGGCCACCTGAAAGCTATCTCATTTTAGGAGAAAGGAAATAAAAACCCCAAACCAGAACTCAACACATCCATTTCTTCTTCCTACTTTTACTTCTGAAGACAGCCAAGCCCCAGGCTAGAGGCTCTTGTGATTTTTAGAGATTCTCCGCTTGGCTTACAATGTTAGCTCCAAAACCATCCCAGCTGCAACAGGAGAGCTTCCCTTTGAAAAGCATAAACCAGCCTCTGTCTGATGAAGGCACTCGATGGAATCATCTTCTCTAGGGGACAGGGAACTGCTGTCCCTTGGTCACCCAGGGGCTCCACACACCTGCATCTGCCTGCAGCCTCATCCCAGGGCATCGCATCTGCACAGCGGGACTTCCCCTCCAAACACAGGTCCCTGAACACCAGCAGCACCCAGAGCAGAGTATTTCTGCCCTCAAAATAACACAAACAAGCAAACAATACCTTCCCACTCTACATACCCTTCTTCCCAGATAAAAAAACTCCACATACCTTGTGGAAAGCACACCTTGCTATCACCCAGACATCACCAGCATTACAGCAGCTACTGCAGTACCGGGGCTTACATAGGATTAACTGCCCCAGGATGGGGAAATCCTGCTCTTTCTCTGATTACCAGCAGGTTTGTTCAGCTAATTAGCTTTCTTTCATACACTCTTGGGTCTTTACCTGCTGTGCTGATAAGGACATCCCATTCTTTGTTAAAATCAGAGTGGAGGTCTTCTTACTTGTGCATCTGCTCTGTTGAGCCCTACAGCTGGTCTGTGCTGCACGGCTGGAAGCAAAAAATACTTAAAAAGCATTTTCCTTAAATGATGTAGTATTTATCATATGTAGTATAGCACATTACACTTAAAGAGCACAGACAAATGAAACCCGAAGAACCAAAATGATACTACAGAAAAAGAGAGGGCACTTTACTTTTTAATCAACAGCCTTTTGACTGTTGATTATTTTTTTCAAATTATTATTTCAGAGAAATTTAGAGAGGAAAAAAATTCATTCTAAGTCAGAACATGTTTTAATACTCCTATCCATGGGTAAGGAAATATATCTATTCATAATAGAAACACAATTGCTTGTTCCTTATTAATATAAGAAGATCACAATGGGAAGACAGAGATAGGTATTTAGCTATAGAAAAAAAGTGAGTTATTAAAGCACCCCAGAGAGCAAGCCCAGACAAACTGTCCTTCAACAGGGTGCCAAGATGTGCAGCCAGTGCTGTGAACTCGCTGTGCACTGGCCATGGAAGGCTCTGTGCTTCTGCAAGGAAAAGCAAAAGACAACTCGGAAGCTGAAGCCCGTCAAATTCCAGTGAGAAAGAAGGCACACATATTTAAGTGAGGGTGATTAACCGCTGGCACAGCCCACCTCAGGAAGTGATGGATTCGCCATCTCTGGATGTCTTCAAACAGCAGCTGGAAGCTCCCTGGAAGTCCTGTCCCAAAACCCAGCCCAAGGGCTGGATGTGACCTTCCCTGGCACTGTGATTGCTACCGTTCACCTT
>NW_020799121.1:3142133-3172901 GCF_003259725.1 Athene cunicularia | reverse complement strand
CCCCCAACACTTCTGAGATGTCTGTGAGCTCTTGATTATTCAATACACAAATGCATAATTATCAGAGGTGGGTTTCTCATCAAGAGCCATTAGTGACACAGGATGTGTGGGCATTGTAATGGGTTAAGAAAAGAAACACAGGTTTTGAGAGACCCCATTTCTTTTCCCAGCTCTGCCTCTGAACCGCTCTGCAACTTTATCAGAGTTATTTCATCTCTCTGTGGTTTTGACTGTCAGTTCTTCAACCTTTTGCTGAGTGTTTAGGGCAGAAGTGTCTTGCAAGATGAGTTGTATAGCACTCAGCCTGATGGGTGGGTTAGATTTTAGGGCTTTAAGACGTTGTTTATACATGAGTTTTCAAGGGTTACATACCTTCTGGTGGGGATAAGAAGTCCAGAGGTATTTAATTGCCAGCAGGCTCCATGAACATATTGACTGTACAAAAACTCATTAAATTCTTCCATCTGAAAACTTATTTTCATCTGGAACAAAAATAGGAAATTACATAAAGAAAAGGATTAGAGGATAGAGGACTACGAAGAAGGAAGTGGATCGGTGAACAGGCTATGGGAGAAACCAGACCTTTGTATGTATCTAACTTCAAATATATATCACCAAGGGTCGAGCATGAATCTTTAAGCTAACCTCCTCTGGGAGAAGGGTGAGTTCATTCAGGGCCAAGAAACCCAAAGGGCAAGGTTGCCATTACTGAGACATCTCCAGGGGATGGAAAATCAGGAATGATCAATCAGAACAGCACTGTGGGCAGAAAGATATAGAGGGGAAAAATCTGACTAAGGAGCTGGGCTGGATCTGTAGGCTTGAATCAGACGGAAAAGTCACACATTTCATAGTGATTTTTATGGAAATTGTTAACATGAAACATCATATACAAGCAAAACCTTTAACCAGCTGGACTGGGAGAGAGATGTCAAAGCAGAATTGCAACTTTTTTTTAATGGACATTTTAACAATCCAGCGGTCAAGCTACTGTATAAGTTTTGGCTTCAAGCCATGGGAACCTGTTGATGCATCAACACAGGGGTCTGTCCCACCACCAACAGAAGAATGGGATGGTGGAGGACAGCTGGAGCAGGCAGGGATGAGTCTGGGAGGGATGTTACACAGCATCTTGCTGATGTCTTTTTCCATCTTGAGCTTCAAAATTTTGTAGACTTTGTAGTTGTAGAGACAAGGTAGTGGCATACAGAAGGTCCATGGTATGGTTTTGATGGATTTTCACAATGTTATCAATCAGGGAGAGTCAAAAAAGCAGTTTTTTTAAAAGGCATCTACATCTGGGCACTGAAACAGAAATGTCCCAAGTTGGACACTTGTGCTGACCTTTGCCATGACTTGAGCCCTTTCTAGGACCCAAATTTCAGAGCTGACCTGAACATAAGCTGCAGGCGAGAAATGTTTTGATATTACTTCTCTTTCCTCTCCTTGCTAGGCTCAGCCCAGTGTCTCTGTGAGCCCTGAGTAGGAGGAAACCCAGCGCCTCCCATCACACCCGCTGGTCATCCCCCCCAATGGGCTGTTCCCCCTCCTGTGCCACCGTCCACCCTGCTCTGCTCTTTTTTTTTTTTTTTTTTTTTTTTTTTTTTTGGCAATGCTGCAGGGAAATATCAGAGGCACCCATGTGGCCTCCACTGGCTCAGAAAGGAGGTACTGGCTGTGGAAGAAACACCCAATTATTTAGCAGCTGTCAAGGTTAAGCTAAATAACCCCGGGATGGGGAAGGCTGGGCTTTGTGTGTGTGTGTGTGTATGAGCAGGAGAGGCAGAAAGCATCTTCCCTGAGGCAGCTGAGGAAAGCACAACCAGCAAACCAAATATATTGCACAAGGCTGCCCGGCGGGACGCCGGTTTTCGAAGAATGAAAAGAAGCCGGGGATGTCCTGGCAGACGCCGGGGCAGGGCCACAGGCAGACAAGCTCTGCCCATTCATCAGGGCCCGTCAGGCTCCCTGAGCCGGCCATGGGATAAATCAAACCGCAAGAGGGGAAGGGGGAAAAAGTGTCCGAGGGGGAGGTGGGGGGGCTGCAAACCGGGAGGAGAAGAGGGAATGAAAAGGCAGCGCGAGGGAGAGGAAAAACTAGATCAAAGGCAGAAATTCATCAGAGATAACGGAATTATTTATTTTTCCTGCTGCTAGTGGGGATTTTTTTTTCCCCCCCTTTGAGGCCCCCCAGGCCTTCTGGGCTCCTACGTCTCCAGCCAGTCTGTTATTCTCAGGCGTCCCATCACCCCACCCCAGCCACAAAGCAACATGTTCACTTCATCACACGGCTCTGCTCAGCACAGTGAGACCTTTTGATCTCCGTCTCTCCAGTGTTTATGTGTGACAGTGCAAGAAATGTATTTACAGTACACGGGGCTCTGTTAGACACTGCCTGCCTTCATTTGAACATTAATATTGGAAGCAGGGGAAGGGGCGAGCAGCTCTCCTTTAATTCACCCATCATTTATTAAAATGTTTATTTGGAAATCCACAGGCCCATTTATCTGGTTATTACTCAGAGCAGGATCAAATAATAACTCAGGTTCTCTGTGTCACACAAGACAAACCAAATATACGTTGGATGAGGTCTTTCAATGGCCCGCATATCCATCCTCACGCCTGGCACTTGGCCGGCTGTAGGGCCTGGGTGGGCTCTCTGGACCTGTAATGCAGCTTTTCATCTCTCGGTTCATAGACTCAGATCCAGCCTGAGCCAGCTGCTACAGCTGGCGATGTCCCCAAAAACCCCCCGAAAGAGGTGGGTGTCTGGCTGGGCAAGGGGGACTCTGTTTAGGGCTTTTCCCCCAGCTCTGAGTGATTCACACACTGCTTTTAAAACTGTCTCCTTCCATCTTCATCACCTCTCCCAGGAGCAGATGGGTGTCCACAAGAGGACCAAGCCATGGAGAACCACGTCAACACAGCCAGTTCACTGTCGCATGTTGCAGGTTGGTAGCAGTTGGAGAACTTGGAGTCACCACAACGCTCCTGTTCTCAGATTCTGAGGCCAGGAGAATAACCCTAACACTGTATTTCTGGAGATGAAGATAGTCAATGGCCACTCAGCACCTGTGGCCTCCTTCCTTTCTGCTCCATCTCCTTTCCAACATTCACTGCTCTGTCTCATACTTTCTATTTTGTTTTGGGTTGCCCAACACAACCATGTGATGAATGATGAGGTTTTGAAAAGTGCTAATTTCAAGCTCTCAACTGCTCTAGGCTGACCTGTAAGGCCACATTTGGATGGTGCAAGAGCCGCCGGCCACCACACATCTCCTTTTGGCCAGCTGTTGGTCTCCAGAGGCTAAGAGAACACTGAAGCCACTTTCAAGTGGAACTTGGTGCCAAACAAGTCTTGACCAAACAGCCTTCAGCACTGAAACAGCAAGGGAAAGATGAATGTGGCCCATTTCACATGGTAATGGTGGACTGAAGACCCAGCAGAGTTGGTCAGGTAGCACTTCCCACACAGGTCCAGAAGAGAAAATATTGGCACTTCAGGAACTGACTAGTTACAGACACTGGCTGGTGCAAGGAAAAGTAGATGAGACTGGACACACAGGGGCTTCATGCACATAGCTCCACGCGCTTCACACCCCTCCTATACTGCTGTGTTACTCTTGACTACAAAGGATAAACAAACATCAAATCCCAGTTCTTCTTTGATGCTTGACATTATGAAGTGTTTTCCATCAGGAGCTGTTTGCAAATTTTGTTTTAAAGCTGTGTTGTGTTCCAGAAGACATAACAGCCATCACCTCAAACTCAGATTGCTTGGGATCACCAATTAAGTTCTGTGATTAGAATTGTGAATGAGGAATAAAAGAATGAAGCACCAAGCCTAGAGACAGACATGTATTTGGCCATCATGTTGGGCAACAACTTGAGCCTTTCCCAGGCCCCACTACAGCACAGGCAAAAGTGTTGTAAATATGCAAAGGTAGTAACCTTTGCTCTGAGAGCCTCTGTGGTCCACCCACCTCCTGACAACACAGCTCCAGCATGGTGTCACTGCCACACACAGACTCTCTGCAGTCCCCTGTGGTCTTCTGCGGTAGTATTTAACCACGAGATCACTCTGCCTTGGTGGGTCCCAGGTGTTCCCAGTGCAGAGTGGTTCTGATGGGAGCCTCAGAGCATGCTGGATGCAGAGACATCTGTGAGATCCACATCACAGACTCACCAGCACATCCCCCTGTCCCCCATCTCCAAAGCTAAAAAAAAAAAAAAAAGCCTGCAGAGAGTTGGGCTTGCCCCATCCTGGGGTATGATGTTTTAAAATAAGTGGAACTGGAAGCTGGCACCATCACACACAGCATGTCCTGCCCTACCTCTGAGCAGAGACTGCCCTTAGGAAACATCCCGTCCGCTGGTAGCATCCTGCTGCTGACCCAGAGAGAGCACCGGCGCTCATCAGTCGGTTACAAATGTTCATTTTTAATGCCTGCTTTCTCTACATGTGGATTTAAGATGCATATGATAAGGTGTCATAAAAATATCTGACAACAGAGGAAACATTGAGCTGCTACACGCATATTCTTTTGACACTATTTGTAGAGTTGTCTTGGTTAAAGCCTGGGATTCTGTAACAGAAGCCACTGGCAGCAGGAGCACAGCGCCTTGTCACCTCCTGGGGGGCATGGTGCTTCATAACCCTGGTCCACCCTGGTCTGGGGGATCAGCCCCAGAAAATACAGACCAGTTCCCAGTTGAGTTGTATGTCAGGCTGCAACCACACCAATAAAAGAATTTGGAAGAAAAGATTGTTTTGGTAAAATTATATAATTTGGGAGAAAAATTTGTTTAAAAGAAAAAGGCATATTCATATTTTCAGAAGAAAGGGAATTTCTGTTTTTCAGTTCAACAGATCTTTTCTGTCTGAAAATGGATTTTAGCTATTTATACAGAAGTGCACGGAGACAAAAAGCAGTTTCAGCTTCAAGCATTTGCTACATAAGCATACATGCATTATACGTTAGTGCAATGTTTTGACTATACATTAAATCATTCAGGTGCCTTCCCCCTTTCCTACCTTATGCTTTGTAAAAACAGGTTGCATTTTGGCCTCCCAACTTAATGTACAGTCATTTTATTTCTTCCAACCTACTCTTTTTCCAAGGAGCAACCATTCATTTTGTCGTCTTCACTACAGAGATCCTATAGCGCGTTTAATCCTTCCTGTGCAGACACATACAAAACTCTCTGATAGCTCTGATACACAGCCCTCACAAAATAAAACTTAGTAATTAAGTGCTTGGAAAATGTTTATTTTATTTTTATTTTTTTTTATTTTACTTTCTCTTTCAGTCCTAACTCTGCGAGAAGGGGTGAGTCACAGCTTTGAAATCTGCACTGGATGCCAGCTGAAAACAGAGGCTTTACACGATCAAATTGACAGATGATTCAAAGGCAGCCCTGCTACGCACAGACCCATCCATATTCCGAGTTAAAAGAAATATTGCATTTTTAAGGGTAAAGAAACATATTTAAGAGATAAAGGAAAAGAAAAGTTTGGTCATCAATTATCATAATAAAACAGAGGAGGGGGGGAGAAATTCACTTTAAAGACATGTTAAAGCCCCCTAATCTTCAAAGAGATAAAGGAGGGCCGCTGCCCTCGAGTGAGCGACTCCGCCAGGAGGCAGCCATGGTCCTGGGGAGGCTCATCCAGCCACAAATACACCCAGGATGCACTTGAACTGGGTGTGCTCGGGTTCAGTGAATAATAGGAAAGAAGGAAAAAGGGGACAGAAGGACATAGTGGATCCAGTGGTGGGTGATGGCTTGTAGGGCTGTTGGGAGAGCCCCATGCTTTGGGGTGGCACCAGGAGACACAAAGGGAAGCCTCACTGCGTTATCCCTCCAAGCCCTGGTCCTCCTGCCAGGCAAGCATATGCACAGTTTGAGCTGAAAGCAGCTTAGAAAATGACAAAAAGTTGTGACTACCAACTGGCTGTGGTTGGACCTGCAGGAACAGACCTCATCCATAGCCCTCTGAAGTCAATGGTCTCCAGCTAAATTCAGATTACGCCCTTGGGGCATTCCATTGTCTAGGGACAACAGTCAAGGGATGTACCACAGTCATGTCATAGGTCAGGAGAGAACTACCACAGTCTTAGATCTTGTGATCCCTCTTGTGAGTGTCCAAGCCTGGACTCTGCACAGGATGATTTATGGAAGATGCAGCATGGTGGAAAACTGTAGACAGATTTCCTTCCTTTACAAATTTTGTATCTTGAATTCAGAAAGAGGATGCTTCAATATCCATGCTCTAAGCAGCCCTCATCTATGGGACCATTGTGGAATCCAGATGGAGCCTCCCCATTTGTACATGTTAGGCAGGCAGGCAGGCTGAAGGGATTCCGCAAGGGGAGGTTATGCCAGCTATTTGGAGAGCCCTGCTGAGGTGTGGGGTGAGGGAGCTCAGCACATCATGGTGCTCACTCCTCCCAGTACCCTCAGAGTGGCTGCCTGGACACAGACTGCTCAGGAAAATGGGAATCTGCTGCAGTATGCCTGGATTATGGATAATGCACTGTAACTGCATGACTGGATTATTACTACTAATACAGAAATGCTATCCATCCATTCATCCATCCATCCATCCATCCATCCATCCATCCATCCATCCATCCATCCATCCACCCATCCAGGTGGGTGGATGGTCCCATTAACAGCTCATCAGGTTTTCTGGAGTATCTTTCCTCAGTCAGAGGAAAACTGGGCCAGCTCCACCATGAGCCATCCAGGCCCATGTTAAAGCTTGGAAAAAGCCACAGCAAAGTTCACACCAGTTCCTGCAGCTGTGGCAGGTTCAGGGGATGAAGCCCATTTTACATAGATAAGCTCAGCTAAGGATATTAGAACAAAGCTAGAAAGAAACTGACCAAGGACACATGATGTATAACCCACCACAAAGCATGGAGGAATCCTAAAGCATCCAAAATGCATATAAATAAACTAATCAGAGCATGGAAATAGCTGGACACTTGCAGGTCTGACTTATTTATTTTGCTCCTCAAGCACATGATATGGAGATCAACCCCAAGGAGCAGAAGACTGCAGGTGTCCAAGCTTTGGAGAGCTATCCAGCAGCAAGGTCTCATCCTGCCCCACATCCCAAGACATATTCATGTCTCTTATCTAAGCTCTAGTGATCATTCAGCTTGATATGTGCCAGTCTCTCACCCCCATGGGCCCTCGAGGCTTTTAAATGTTGTTTCCAACCTCAGAGCCCACTGGTGTGAAGAGTTTATCATGAAGTTCAACACCAGAATTTTTCTTCAGTTTGCAAGCCAAAACTAACATAAACAGACGGCTCCTCATTCATTATTCTAATTCCACCATAAAACATGCCAAAAGCAGTTCTGACTGAGGTTTTAGCTGATTTACTGCCTTTTCAACAGGCAGTGTCTAATGAATTGGGTAAGCTCATGGGTCAGATTTATACTGGAGGAGCAGCTGTAAGGAGCTCACCATCAGCACAGCCTCTCCCAGCTGGCGTTCCTGAGCAGCAGAAATTCTGCTCGTGTGCCGAAAAGGGACATTTCCAAGATTTTCTTATTTCCCACCACATGGAAGGGGCTGCCTCCAAAATTTTTCTGTTAACATTGAAAATAGAAAGGTGAAGGAAGAGCTTAGGGGGTTCAGACTGTCCCCTGACTGGGGCCGAAGACTTTGCTTCAAGGTGGGGATTTGAAGGAGCATTACCTGCTCATCCAAGACACCAGGTGCAGAAAAGAGGCTCTGGCATGCATCACTCTGCTGAGAAGGGCACACTGTCAAGCAGCACACCGTGGGTGCTGGCACCGTGTCAGGAGGCTTGCAGGGGTGGATGGGCAAGGAGGGCCAACAGCCCTGGTGTCAGTGGCAGCCATGGCTTGTGTTTCTGACCACTTCAGAGAGCTGAAGCCAACACTTTCAGCCTGGACACACTTGCACAAAGCCATTGCTTCTCCCAGATCCATGTTTTTTCTTCACTACTGATGGAGGAAACCATTCCTAGCATCAACTTTGGTAGGCATCACATGTAGCTGTGAGAAGTTTCATCTGACCAAGAAACTCCAACAGATGTTTTATCAAAAAATTTCCCAGCCGTGTCTGCTTCCAGTTGCTCAAAAATCCCCTGGCAAGGCCTGGCCCAGTGAGTAGGATAACAATGCCATCTGTAGTACATATCACAGAGCCTGGCTTGCCTCTAACCCTCCCCACCAGAACCCCTCTGAGAAATAGTGCTGGCTTTGGATGCTCCCAGCTAGGTTAATCCCACTCAAATATAAAATGTGTGCCATTTTAAAAATTTTTCTACAGCAGGTTAAAAAACTCTTTCCCAGGGAAGGTGGTGCATGGAAAGAGAAGGAGTTCAGCTAAAACATTAACCCTTTGACATCCCATGGCAGGTCTTTTGGAGTTTCTTGAGGAATCCTTTTTTTTACTTGAGATGCTTCTATTTTTACCACAGCCAAGCTCACATGTAAAGACTCCTGAGCATCATATTCCAAGCAACATATCATCATTAGTTAATACAGCAACTTTGCAAGAGTATCAATCAGCTATTCTGCTTCCTAGGCTGCAAGAGAAAAGGGTGAAACAAGCCAAAAAACCCCAGTTCCAGTTACAAACATAATTTTCTCCCTAGGCAGGGCAGAGAAATTGAGAGCAGCCATTATCTTCACCAGGGAGAGCTTCCAAGTTAGCAGCATCATGCAGACACCCAAATGGCTCCAGGTGGTGTGAGATCTTCCACTCAGGCTCCAGGCCATGCTCTCTAATGCCAGGGCTTCACTAATGCCAAAGTGAAGTCTCCAGAGAGGGACACACAGACATCCACCTGTGTAACCCTCCTCTGGGAGCCCTGGGAGAGGTGTAATAGTGTTCCTTGTCATTAGGCTGATGCACACTCATGGTCCTGGGTTGCAGGGAGCTCTTGGTCTGATGCCTTATTCTGTAGCTCACTCCTGTCTCTGCATGAATTCACTGAAGGGCTGCCAGCTGGGCATCTTCAAAACCCCCTGGGTAAAGATGCAAAGGGGAAGAAGCCAGGCCAGGAGAAGGGAGGGCCATGGCTTCCTATCATTCCCATCACCAGAACCTGCAGGACTTCCTTTGATCCCCTCTCCTTGACCGGCAGCAGTGGCTGAGGGATGTCCTGGGAGCACAGCCCAAGAGCAGATATACTGTCAACGAATCCAGGAGGTCCCAGATCCAGCAGAACATGGTTCAGAGCACACTACATTGATTTCTCATTGCTCTATCAGCCAAACAGCTCTGACACAAGCCAGAAGCTTTTCCTTCCTTGAGGTGAGACCGCTGAGTGAGCCATGGCCCTGGGGAGCCTGGGAGTTGGATAAGCTCAAGCTGCCAGTGATGAGCTATTCAAGCAATGCTGTTAGCAGGACAACAAGGTGACTCTCATCCAGAGTATCCCTCAAAGGCTTTCAAGCCATGCTGTGCACCACAGCCTGCCTTCCTCACCTGCAAAGCACCTGAGGCCTTTGCACCACACTGTGCTGGAAACCATCTAGCATAGCTTGTTCCTGCCTCGTTTCCTCTGGGAGGCATCAGAAGAAACAGTGCTGCAGATATCTGCAGGAGACGCAACCTGGATTCCACATCAGGGTTGCAAGGGGAGGGATTTGCAGTCCTTCAGCTTGCTTTGACCCAAGTGAAAACATATTTCCCCTTGCTTCATGAGCTGGACCCTTTAACAGCAGAGACACTTTCACATTTCTTATTCCTGCTGCCCAGAGCAAGTCCACTCTGATTTATGGTTGGCTACATAACATTAAGACCAGAAATTTGGGTCCTTCTTGCCTCACTGGAGTACTGACAGATGCAACTTTATCCAAGAGTCTTCAGGCTGCTTGACAGGCGATGCAAAGAGAAGGAAAACAAAGCCTTATTTAGATGCTAGTGTTCTTCTGGCTTGACTAAAATCACATCTAAAACCAGTTCAAGTCTTTGAGTGAGGAGCCCCTGTGGATTTGTTTCAGTCAAAGATGCATCCACACTCTGTCCCCTTCTTGCAGGGACCACATGTCAGCATGATGGCTCTCAAATTCTCTCCAGTTGCTCAAGCCTTTTGCACATCAGCCAACAAGAGCAGGAGGAAAGCCCGTGCAGCCCCTTCCTTTCTCCTGCAGTGCCAAGCACCGCTGCTTTCCTGCAGCCGGCCAGAGAGCATCACTGCTCACTTGGTTGCCACGTACCCCCAGATCACACCCAGCCCTTTCCCTGTCTCCAAACAGCTTTAAGGTACCGTGCCTTGATGATCTGCCCAGATATCCATCCTTTTCACTAATAAAAATATTTGGGGGTGATTCTTTGCATGTCTGTGGCAGCAATAAGGCATTTTAGACCAGCATTTGCATTTTTCTATAGCTTGGGTGGGAGGGCATGTCTCTCTGACAGGAAGGGACTGATCTCCTGCATTGCTTGCATGATGCAGAAAGCCTCTTGCTTTCCCTCAGCCCCTCCAGACCAGGAACGTGCCCTGGGTTTTCTCTGCCTTCTTCCTTATCTGAGATGAGAGTTACCAGCAGCTCAGCACCATGCTCCCCCCAGGAGCTTGGGGAAAGCTGCAAGCCCTGTCTGTTAACGTCATCCTGACTCCACCACCACACCGGGTCTGCATTATACCAGCCACAGCAGCTTTGCCAGAAGAATCAACTTCTTCAGCCAGCAGCACTGATCAAAACCCCTCCATCCCCTGACTTTTGCTGTAGATACAGGGGGGAAAGGTATCACAGCGCATTCATTAACCAGGTGACATTCGAATCCAGCAACCTCCCCCACCTTCCTCTAGGCACAACCACTGCGATTTAAATTACATGGAGGGGTAGGATTTAGTGGGCTGCTGGGAGTGGACTTGGCGCACAGATTCCCATATCTGGAAGAGGTCTGTCCTTTGTGTATTGTGTTATGAGACAAAGGCGGAAGAAAACACCTGGAACACTGAGGCCAGGGTGGGGGAAGAGATGTTGCCATGACTGCTTGCAAGATTTGGGCCAGATTTGTAAAGGTCCTTGGAGGTTGGCCACCTCTGCGGGTGGGACCTGCACACTGTGACTTGGAGCTGTAGTCTGATGCCCATAGACCTGGCTCAGGCCTTGCTCTGGACAGTCAGAAATCCTCGATCAAACTCTGATGAACACATGTGGAGCAGCTCTGCATTACATTTGCATCAAGGCTGCTGCGTCCCGGAGGCACCGACCTGCTCCATATGTCAAGCAGAGTCAATCTCTGCCTGCGATGTGTTGGATCTGCTGCATACACGCAGACAGGACCACCTCCTTTCCCATGTGTTGACAGGACTGTACTCAAGCACCTAAAGATATATAAAAATGTGCCTGGTGGGATGGAGAGCAGGGCTGAACAGAGTGCCTGACTCCCACTGAACTCGCAGGCTTGCACCTTGCAGACCTGCTTCCTCCACATCTCAGCCAGTAGTTCATCCTCCAAAAACCATGGCACCCTTTTTGGCCAGGATAGGAAACTCTAGAAATGAGCTCTAATGAGCTTTCAGCTCTGCTCTACCCATGGGACACTGCGCAAATATCTTTTGCAGCCAAGAAGATGGATGTAACAGCCAAGGGAGAAGAGGAAGGAGAGGAAATGCAGATAAACCCTCTCTCCTAACTCTTCATGGGAAATCCCCAATCGCAGACTTGAAGAGAGGGGAGAGGTTTGTAGGACACGGATAACCATCTCCCCACTCTCCTGAGTCTGCTGTGATGCAAATGTGAAAGCAGAAAGTTGGAAAGTGGGTTGGAGTTACAAGGCGAAGACACCAAGCACCAGGGCGGGGTCCTGCCTAGTCTTTCCCCCAGATGCTGCATGAGGCAGGGGGGCAACATCACTGCTGGGTACCCCAGGGCCGACAGCAATTTGGGGGCTCCAAACAACAAGGTGCAGAGCAGACGCAGCACCTCCCTTCCTACCAGGAGGAAGGAAAAGCCCCATAAATAAATGGCGATAGGAAAGATATTACAGGTCCTCCCAGAAAGTGCCTGGAAGCCGCCTTGGAGTCAAGGCGGGGGGAGGAAGGGAGGTGAATGACAGCCTGATTTAAGACCTGCCTGAAAAGCAAACAAAAGCAATTGAAAACTGCATCATCTAGGAAAACTTAGTAGGTTGTATTTTCACAAGTGAGGACTGATGGTAAGACCAGCTTAATCCCCCAGTGGACTTTCCACACCTCCGCACGCCGGCTGACGGGGCCAGCTGTTTTGTCTTGCAGCTGATTGCTGAAATAACATTGTCGGGCTGGCGCGATTGAAACAGGATGGGCTGGGAGGGAGCGACCCGCGATGGAGGCCGTCAGCGTTAAAAGAAATGTGCTTGGTTTCCAAGCCACCTTTCCCCAGCCAGCTCTCAGTCCCCGGTAAGAGCCAGGGACACCTCTTGGACTTTGCAGTGGTGAGCAACGACGCTCCAAGCGTTCAAGCCTGGACAGAATCTATTCACAGGCAACTAGAGAAAAATCCCAGAAGAAGTCTTCCCCAGTGTTTTCAGCTAATTTAGGGTGAACAGGAAACACAGCCGAGAGGTAGAAATATAACTCCTGGCTTTATCTTTCCTTCTTGGGGACTGACCTAGGGACCCGCTGAGCTGAGCATGAGCTACAACTGAGCTGAGCACTTTGGCCACAATGGGCTGCCCAACTGCAGATACAGTGCTTTACACAAACAAGTTTTAGAAGATTACATCAGATACATGCAGACCAAAAAGCCCAACCCAAGACATTCTGAAGCTTTCTAATGACAATATTTCCGTTTGCTTTTGGTTTGAACAAAACTGCAGCATTCCTTCCTGCTAATTGCAGAATCCCAGTAAATTCCAGAAAAGGAGAGTAAAAAACATCGCCTTGCCCAAAACAGATGATGTTCTGTGCCCCCGACTCCCTCTTTTCCCCTTCCCAAAGCCTTCACTGAAATAATGAACAAGAATGATATTTCCTTTACCACCTTCAAGCTTGTTAACAGAGAAAAAACCCACACGTTTTAACCAGCTCAACACGTCTCCTGCACGGATCAAACATGCAAGCAGCAAATGTATGAGCCCCTGTTACTTAATCCTAAAACTTTGTCTGCATGTGGTTTACAATCTATGTCTGATGGTTAAGGAACAAAAGGCAAAATAAACATACTCTTACATCCATTTCTTTCAAAGTCATCTATTTTAAACTACAAGCTGCAAGAATATATTATATATATGAATATAGATATATAATTAAATGAATATGGGAGGTGGTTCACCTGGGATATTTGAACACTTAGGGCTGACAGCCTAACAAGTTCCTGCAAGGTAATAAGCCTAAATCTGGCATCTGGGAGCTCAGGGGATGTCCATTCGATTAAAAGCAGCTGAAGCATCTCTTGGTAGCTGAGCCTTAATGACCAGACTGTGAAGTTAACTCCATCAGCTTATGTAATTTGGTCAGAGAAATCATTAAAAAATACATTTGCAGCAGGTAAGGAACATGCGTGTAGCCAGTTACAGCTGCGTGGCTGATGGGTGGTAACCCACAAGGAGACAGGACTGATCCCCTCCACACTACAGCCCCTGATGCTTGGGAGGATGAAGCAGGGCTGTCTGTGCGTACGGCTGCCCGCACACACGTCTGCTGCTGCTGGTTCCCGTTAGCAGGAGCACCCAGTGCTCTCCGCATCCCAGGACTCTGATAAGACACACCATCTCTGCATCCCAGGTACTGCCACAACAACCCCCCGTCAAACATCTGGATTCCAGACCAAAGAGAATTTACTCCTTTCCTTCTCTGGAAGAGAAGATGAATGAACCTGCCCGGATGACCCGAGATTGTTCAAAGGGACAGATGATATATCAAGGTCTCTCTCTGCATCTAGGCAGTACGTGTAGAACCTGGTCTCAAGGCAATCTGTCCTCTACTTGGTCCCTGGCAAGAAGCAGCACCAGCAGGAGAGGATCCTCTGCTTCCTCCCCTTCCAGGAAAACCCCCTTTGCTCGGGGGCTGAAGTGGGAGGAGGCTGCTACTCATTTGCCAGCACAAAAAGCAGGTTTGTAGAAGTCACAATATTTTGCACAAATGTGGGTGAAATTTTCACTAGGAAAAATTTGGTTGCTTCCTTTCAATAACAATACTGTGCTTTCAGGCAGACAAGCAGCCTTTCTCTTTGCCCCCTCTGTTTCATTTCCCTTTGTTATGACTTCTTAGGCTGAGTTACCCTTTTCACTGACCGGTTAGCAAAGTAGCTATTTAGGAGCTTATATTTTGACTTATGAAAATGTGACATTAAAATCCAGCCCGTCAAATATTCTGATGTTCTCAAAGTAGGAAGTTTTTCAAAATTCAATCCCATGGTAATGTTTGATCTCTTAAATTCATGTCCATTTTTGCAAAGAACACAGATCTTAAAACAAATCAGCTTGGCCCTGCTTAGCTAAGCCAATGCCCTCTCTTCCTCACATGTTCAGGTCTTTGTGCAAACAGCAACAGAAAGGGTTGTGCAGTTCTGATCTTCTGAGAGTTTAGCGAGGAGCAAGGCAAACAAGGCCATAAATCACCGAAAAGGGCAAGTTACAAAGAAGATATTAACAACCATGGAAGTCAAACCTGGTCTCAAAGCTCACACCTCAAAGCTAGACCCCCCTTCTTCAACCTGAACTTCTAATTTCAAAACCCAAGACAGGTCTGCTCTCAAATACACACAGCCCTGCTGAATCCATCAAGCCCAACCCATAAAATAACTTGCTTTCCCTATCCTAACAAGCCAAAAAAAAGAGATGTAAATATTTATTCCAGCTCTATAGACTGGATTTTATTTCTACCACTAAGGGCACATCTTGAACTCCATTTCCAACTTTTCCTTAATCCAAATTAATTAAATTAAGCCATCACCTTTTCAACAAGTTAAAATTTCTCAAGGGTTTTGCAACTCTGGTAAAATGAAGAAAGTGTAAGAAATAAGTCAGCAAAGTATAAGGAGCAAAGCAGAACTTCAAATACCTGTTATGAATTCATCCAGGATACAAAAAAATGCTCTCAAGGTGTGATGAATTCAAGGCTTTGGGATTCTGTAACATCTGTACTGTCTAAAAAAATAAAAATAATTAAAAAAAAAAAAAAGAGTCTATTTCAGGCACATCATACTAATTGTAAAGTCTTCATTCATACACTTACAAGCAAAATCTGTTTGGAAGTTTTAGGGATGAGGGAGATCTCCAGTTCCACCCCAACACACAGGCGGGGGTTTTGGGTGGTTCTTGCTGCACTGAACAGGGCACAGTGAACAATGTGGGTGGAAGCTGTAAATGCACAAGGGAAACCACGACATCAGCTGGGAGGGCAGAAATGCTTGTGAACATGAGGTGAGAAGAAGGCCTGGGGAAGGAGCACCGTGGGGGTTATAGCATCGTTACTAAAATGCAGATGCATCGTTTTTTCCTCGGAGGGAATGGGAGCTGAGGTCCTGGAGCGCCCGGCAGAACCGTGGCTGTGAACATCTGCAGGCGGGAGCTGAGAAAAAGCCCCAGAAAAGCCATACAGTGCCCCAGGCTGGGCTGATGGGCTGCAAGGAAGCTTTGACATGTCAGGGAGAAATCTGCATCTCCCCAGCTGCTGGCACACCTCACCTGAACCCCTCTGCTCAGTCTCTTACTGCTACACACCTTGGCCTGCCCTTTCACTTCCAGCATATCCTCAGAACCAACAGCTAATCCTGCTGGTTTTGCCCTGACCAGAGCCGGACTTAACCCCTTTCTCAGCCCCTCCTCATCTCCAAGCAAGCTCAAAAGCCAAACACAGAGCACTTTGGGTCTTGCCGGCTGGGCCTGGCTCCAAAGCTGATGCATCTCCTCCAAGCTGTGAGCATCCCAAACGTGTGACCCCAGCAACCTTCCCATCTCCAGCCTCTCTCCACCCAACTTCTCAACGAATGGGGGGATGGCAAAGAAGCACAAAGCCCCAGAGCGTTGGGCTTCGCTGCACTTTAGCTGTGAATGGAGGGAACAGAAAAGCAACTGCCTCGAGAAGCAATTGCTTCCACAACCTTCACCTCAGACATCTGCCTGAAAAGTGGAAAAAGAGGAGGGGAAGGAATGAAGAAGGAGAAAACAAGAAAAACCCCCAACAACCCAAAGGCCCCACATCTAATTGATTTCCTGATGGAGACAGCTGTTTTATCACTTGCTATTTATTGAGTGTACCTGCACTGGAGAGCTGCAGCATTTATGCTCCCCAGAGGCTGCTCCCCCATTCCCCCCTCAGCAAGGACGATGGCCCCAGCCGCTTCCACTCGTGCTGTCGACAGCCCCCAGCCCTGATGGAGATGGATGAGCAGGTTCAGGTTGTTAATAGTGCCTTTTGCTGGTGCCTGCGTGTCGTGGCAGCTCACTCATGGTCCTGCCCTGCTCCAGAGCTAAGCACCAAAATAGGCTGATTTCTTCTGCCTAAGCTGTCCCTAAGCTATGTTGCATATGCATTGAAAACTCAGAATTTCTCATTCAGAAACCTAAAGCTACATTCATTTTCAGCTCAAGGAACAAAAAGCAGAAATTTTTCTCTGTGGTGGTGAAGGGGAGAAAATTAGTTTTTCCCCAGCAGCTTTATCTGCGATACATTCATTCATGTCTTCCTGATGCAGTGAATGCCCTGGTGAAAGTGTGATTTGCTGTTCCTTTTACCCCCAGTGCCTCCAGAGGGACAGCAAAACCATCAGGTCCCCAACCACTAGCAACAGTGCCTTTAACCCCGCTCTTTGAGAAAGGAAATATCCACATGGCCTTTGACTGCTCTTTCCCTTTTGCTTCCAGCAAATGTCCTCCCTCCCCAAATGGATTTGTGCTGGTAAACTCAAAGCATGAATTTTAAGCTGGAATGCTCCCTGAGGAGGGCACCTTCACATGAGACAGGATGAGATTTAGGCTAAACTCATCAGCTACTGAAGTCATTCAGATACATCCAAGGCTCATGAAACTCCAGCCCCACGGCAGAGGCACACAAAAAGCATCCTCTATGCAGTCTGTGCATGGGGAATTATTTTCCCTCCCCATTCCTTTCACAGGGCAGCTATAAGCTCTTCCAGCACACCAAAAAATAAAATAAAAAAAAAATTGAAAGCAGTGCTATCAGCCTGTTCAATCCATTTTCATACCCTGGGGTCTGCGTTATGTGGCTCAGTGTCTGCTCCCCACCATGCCTCTCCACCTCCAGAGCACCAGCAATTTCTCTGGCATTCCAGTGAATGGATTTACTGGTCATGTCCCAGTGCCCAGTCCAGCTCAGCATAAGAAGCCAGTGCTCTAGCATCCTGCCACACGTAACGACCAATGCTGTCTGCTACAAGGGTTCAGCAAGAAACCTTTGTTTGGGCTCGCAGGCCATCTCCCACTCCAAGGAGACATTTCTCTGAGCAGGCTGGGGAAGAGCTGACTACAGCACTTCAAAAGAAAAGTTCATGCATGGGTAAAGGTCCTTTAAAATGGGATTAAAACCTCACATTTTCATCCCATATTTTTTTTATGTTTCTAATCAAACCTATCCCAAGACAGATATAAGAATAACTTCAGCTCACTATTTTTCAGTGATAAGACCATCAGTCATGGGCAGTCTTTGGTGGATATTTCTTATAATAATTTTTTTCAATTCCAGAAAAACCACTCCACCTTATATGAAACACTTATCTAAGGTAAAAAATGTCCCATTAAAAACTTAAAGTTCGAAGCTTTTAATAAAAAAAAAAAAAAAATTATCTCCACAACATTTCAATTGTTGCATTTTCACCAGTTTTGCCTGAAGTCTGGCTACACCAATGTCTCTCCCCTCCACCAAAGTCCTAAACCAAAATCTGGACAAGATTAGCACTCCAAAACCCCCCACTCTAGCAGATCTGTCTATGATGCCCAGAAGCTTAACAGGGTCCTCTTTGCCTTCTTACCCCAGAGAACCAAAACCCTGTGTTACACTGCCCTTTAAAGCCATCATTTCCAGCGTGGGGCAGGATCACTGGAGGGGGTGTCCTGGAGGATTTTGTGCTCAGCAGCAGGTAGGTGGCCTTTGATCCCACTCGCCACTGAGGGCAGAAGGGCTGGTGGATAAGACTCTGTGGAGACGGGCTCCTCAGCCATCCCTCCTTTCCTAATTCCCTTCTGAAGTGCTGGAGCCACTGTCACCTCTCATTAAGAGAAGCGAATGCCCTTGTTCCAATTTCTAACCAGAGCAAACTGGATAATATTATTAATCCCAGCAGGAGGTGGCAAGAAAAGGCACCTCCTTGCTTCAAATGTTTGGACAAAAAATTTGCTCTCGTTAGGGCAGAAGTCCAGGAGATGTCGCCTTTGTAGGGCTGGCGGGACAGCGAGCAACAGGGCTTTGTTGCATTTGAAGTGGTCCTTGTCTCCTCTGAGAACGCACAGGCTGTAATTGAGGATGGGCAATAATCAGGGGAAGAGGGAGAGACAAAAAGTGAAAGGAAAGCTTCAGATCTCCCAGTGTTACACAAAGACAGATCTCTGTAAATCCATATTTTGCTGCAAAATACGCTACTGGACAGCTGGCCCTGCGTGCTCCCGAAAATCAGGAGCAACATGGTGAGCATCAGGCCATGGATCTCCTCAGTGGTAAAGGCAGGAACAAATCCTGTCTAGTGCTCAGGCTGAGGGATGGTACCCACTGTTCTGGGAGAGGTCTCTGAGGTCACACCAGGAAAGCTTAGTAGTGGGTAGAGAGACTAATTCAGCTAAAAAAGTTCTGACCTGCAAAGGGAGACCCATGGAAGAGACCCAGAGGTGTCCATGGGTCCTTTTGACCAGTAAGTGAGGAGAAAAAGGGGGAGGGGGGGGAGAGGAGGGGGGTGGAAAACCACCTAAATTGACCATGATATGTTCCTGTTTCACCTTGGACACACATCCATTTTTCCTACCGCTTTCAGGAGAACTTTTCCCTACATTGGTTATTTATGCTTGCCTCCCCATTTCTCCCTAGTATGCAGGTGACAAAAATGCTGCAAGGCCAGCCAGAAGCACGGCTCTGCTGCTGGGGGATGCCCAGTCTCAGGGACACCAAGAGGTGAGAAAAAGCTCATTCTTCCACAGCAGCAGATATTTTTCTGTAGCTGGCCACGTTCCCTGGGGAAAGGAGCTTAACTTGCAAGTTACCTACTACCAAGTTCAAGGATCACAGCCTCTCTCTGAAGTCACACCGAGGGCCGGACCAGGAGCATCCACAGCTGAAAGAAGGCGTGTGGTGGGAGACACAGGAGAGCCAACCCTCCTAACTCAGGGCTGCAACAACCCATGGGCTTTGGGTATCACACGGGATGCAGACAGCTGGTAACAAGGCCTAGCACCCACTGAACATTGCTGTTAGCTGGACCTGATACCACAAACAAAACGTCTTTTACACAGACACCACTAACTATAGGAAACTGCGAAGTGCAGCAACCCAAACCTTCCTCCTAACTCTACCATACTTGGAAAGGGAGAACCAAGAAGCAAGAGTTTGTGTGAAAAAAAGCAAAGAACTGACAAAAAACCTGTCCAAATCAAGCAAAAAGTGATGGAAACACCAACCAACAGAGAAAAATAATCACTGCACACCCTTCCTCCACTGGGAAGCACATTGTCAGCCAAAGAGTTTCAAGTTTGGTTCGGCCTCAGCTAAGGAGGAAGAAATCAAAAGTAAGTGTTCAATTAATTCCTCATTTAGGGCCAAATACCCAGTATATTGCTTCCCCCATTCCCTGAATCACCCACTGTCAGTATATTTAAAAACAGGTTGGAAATTAATGTTCTTCCTGTGGGTGACTGTCAGAAAAGATAAGAGATTTCTTTGGAGGGTCACCTTTTCATTATTGTGCTATCATGACCACTATGCGAAACCACAAAGCTACCCTGGATATGCATGTTTCTAGAAAGTGTTCAGTCAGATGCATCTAAGCACAGCACTGGGCTAATGCTGATTTGGGAACGGACAGGTTCCCACCCATTGCTGCAACGACAACACAGCTCAAGACTGCAAAACCAGCAGCAGGACTGGTGCTTAGTGCATTGGAAAAGGACAAAAAATGCTCCTCCAAGGAGAGAAACAGGCAGTTCCAGAAGGTGAGACACCTTATCCTGCTATCCACATACCTGAACACATGTCCTAGAAGAGCTCGCCTCACAAAACTCCACGAAGGTTTTATGTCAAAGGACCTTGGGCACCAAGGTCAATGCTGCTGTGATTGACTGTAAATAGCAGAGACCGGGCAGGTGACTGCAGTCAGACACTTCAGTAAAGATTATATTCATTACAAATTTCAAGCCAGAGCTGGCTCATTAGAGACACACTTTTCCTTCGCACAGGACTTTTGCACAGAACTTACACATCAGTATTTTGGTTATTAAAAGCTTGTTTTCCAAGTAAGGAAATGTAACAGTGTCATTCCATAAGCCTATTTATTTGTTTTCAATAGGAATTTGGGAGGAAAAAAAATTTTAAAAAAATCAGTCATGTTCCCAATGTTCCCTTTCAGCTTGAACCAGTTTTTAACTCTTCTACATTCAAAAACAGAGGTTATTCATTCACTCTTCAGTCTTCCTGAGTACTACAGAGACTCCCCCTGAGGGTAAAACCAGGCATTTTAAAAATAAAAAAGAAACACATGCTTTAACTCTCAGAAATCTGATTAACCACACAGCAGATCTATTGAGGGTAACTTGATGGGACAAACCTTGACTGTCATGGGACAAATGAAAATTGTCATGTTATTTTCAGAAAGCGTCTTCTAACATCAAGATCAAGCAGTGCCTCAGGAAACAGGATAAAACCTTCGTTCAACCCTGAGTTTTCTCTGAGCAAGTACCCTCCCCTCACCCATCCCTGCTTCAGTTTTACAGAAAAAAAACCCCAACAACAAGAAAAAAACACAACACCCCAAAAAAACCCAGAAGATTGAGCACTGACAAGCACAACCTTGGAGCTGCAGGACCTTGCCAGGGTAATTAGATTGGGCAATTGCAAAATTAGACTGCCCAACTGCAAAACGTTGAAGTAACAAGCAAAACTGCAAGCAAGTACCAGCTGCAGTGCACAAACCCCCCAGTTTATTCAGAGTACAGCGCAGTGTAGTACGCGGTGCTATAGATCCGAGCAGGTTTAACGCAGAGGTTGACTTCCCAGAGCCCCTCTCACCATCCATCCTGGCCAGCACAGACCACGTGCCCTGTTTGGTCCTGGAGAAGCTGAGTAGGATCCACACTGCGGGAAGAGCTGAGCTGGCCCCTAGATCTTGGCTTTCCCTTCAGCTCTTCCTCCCTGCAAGTGCTGGCCAACCTCTCTCCGTACAACTTGGCTTCCTTGTCAGTAAAATGAGGATAATGAATGATTTTGCCTTTCTTTCTGAGGGGCTGAGATAATTCAATTTTTTAAAAAATGATGAAAAGCAGCATTTTTGAGTACCAACTGGAACTGGAAAGCAATGGATCAAAGGAATTGGTCAAAAAGTTATTGATGGAGGCCTTCCTTCCAAAACAACATTTGGATCAAAATCAGAACATTTTGCAAGAACTTGTCGATTTCTACGAAATTTCTAAAGATGGTCAAAGCATTTGCCTTAACTATCCAGAGGCAGTGTTGGAAAGTTTAATTTCATTTTGGACATTATGTTGTTGGATCATTTTGTTCAAAATATATTAAAATATTTAATGGCATATGATTACATATTAACTGTCATAATGTATTTTATGATGTTAAATTTAAAATATGTATGCAAAAGTCCAAACAAAATATGTTCTCATATTAAAATGTCAGATTTTTATTTAAACAAATTGATTTTTTTTTTTAATACAGTCAGGAAGCATTTGAAACTTCCAACAAAATTGTTTGCTTTTGTCCAATTTTACTGCATGAAAAATACTGGCTTGTAATTGCTTTTCAGAATGTAGAAATTTAATTTCATTATTTTCAAACTAAAAATTGCAGTTCTCAATCAGCTCTCAAAGTACTGGAACTTCTCAGACTCTTTTTTTAAATTTTTTTTTTTAATTATTTTTCCCCTCAGAAGGAAAGGAGAAAGAAAAGACACTCATTTCCATCAACATTTTTGACTTAACAGTTAAGCAAAAACTTGGGGCAGTTGATAGAAAAGATTCAGCTTCTAGCAAGTCAAGAAAATGGAACTGGTGACAAACATTTTTCTTAAAAAGTAAAAAGTTTGCAAATGCACTCTGGATCATACGGAACATTGAAGATATTTTACCTTTCTCCGATGGTAGACAGTACATCTTGGTCCTCAACCAGATATGTCTTTACTTGGCAACTCCTCTTGTTACCTGTGGGAAGGAAAAAGAACAAATCCTCTTTGTGGTGTGTTTTTTTAAGCTTGGGAAAAAGAAAAAAAGAAAGAAGAAAAAAGGAAATACCCTTGTGCTATAGCTTCTCAGCATCTTCCGTTAAAGTCTGTTTCTGTGGGAGCTAATGGGCACAAGGCAGGTGACAATCCTCAGTTCATAACAGATGCAGACAACCCACTTGGTGTCTTGGCAAGTGTGGGGTTATGGCTCGCACATGGGGGAAAATGTGTATTAATATCACATGTGTGGTGGTGAAAGCCCTCCCACAAAGCTCTGGTTGCAAGATCATAGTGCTGTTTTCAATCCCTTATCTAATGCAAATGAAGCTGAGAAAAGAGATAAAAAAATGTAACAACTATTGCCTTGTACTAGGGTGAGTGGCCTGCTCGTGGATAAGATTTCACAGAAATGAAAGGCAAACTTTGCTCCTAAACACCCCCAAACTGCACAGTACTTCTATAGAATCACAGAATATATTCGTTCAGAAGGAATCTCAGGAGGTCTCTAGCCCAGTCTTCTGATCGGAGCAAGGCCCACACTGAGTTCAGACTGGGTTGCTCAGGGTTTGTCCAGTCCGTCCTTGAACATCTCCAGGGATGGAGATCCCATGACCTCCCTAGGCCCTCTGGTTCAAGCAAAAAGCTACAGAAAACCCTCTCCCTTCCGCTACATGGTCATATCAGTACATAGTTTTCCTTCATGACTATTTTTTTTTTCTTTTTTGCATTCTTTGATCTGATTGGGATTGTCAGATCCCAAGAATACCAAGTACTGCATGACAAGACGCTCTACATCTTTCTTGGGATGGAGAACTGATGTAACAGCAGCACTGTACTTTCACCCAGTCTAGGCAGCTTCAGTTTTTCCCAGCTGATGATTCAGCTACCAAGCAAAACAAAGGACATAATGTGATGGTGTGCTCACCCCTCATCTTCTGCCAACATTGCTGTTAAGTCAGTTCACATGACGTGTCTCTTGTCCAGAGTGCATAGTGAAGTTTTTATTGGCATGGATCTGCTCTGCCTGCATTACTCACCCACTAGCAGAGCTACAAGGCATTCCCTGATGGAGTCACAGCACGGAACCAGACTTCTGATTCTATTCTTGACTGTTGGGTTTATGGCACCACCAAAAGAAGCTGTTTTGGAAAAATGTTCCGGTGACTTCATAGCAGCAGCAGTCAGGGCTGTGTTGGGAGGACCCACACTGTGAGAGAGCAGTTCCCACTCTCCCTCGCTCAGTCCCTCAGCTGGAGTCATGACCTTGCTTCCTTTTTCCACAACCAGGCTCACGATGCCGTTTGAGGACTCCAGCCTTAGTTGGGGAAAATCCAGCCTGCTCCCACCAAGCAGCTGACTAATGTTGGCACCACCACTGCTGCTGCTTCTCATCACACCTCTCTCATTCTGCAGGACAGAGAGAACCTCTGCATTGAGAACCTCTAGAAATCATGACATCCTAACACTATTGTTTATATATATCCATATAAATATACATATTAAAAATATATATATATATATAAAAGAGGTAGGATAGTCATATCCCTGTGCTTTCAGGCAACCTCCTTAGTTGCTGTTCCCAGCCTTTTCTGGAAAACAACTTGTTATTAACCAAAAAAGGAGGGCAAGCCCCAGATGCAGTGAGTGGAGGCTAGGAGAAGGAGGAGCTTCAGTAAAGTGCTGAACTGGAGTTCAGAACCAAAGAAAACCCAAGTGACAGCTTCCTAGTGACTTCAGCCTGAGATATCACTTGTCTCAGACCCCACAGAAATCTGCTGCCTTGAATTTAGATAAAACAGGAGAGCCATTATTGGCCCAAATGGTTCACAAGGTTCTCCACCTTAAATGCAGGGGGGAAAAAAACCCCAGAATGTTTGTACTGAATGAGTTTAGAGTGGAGACCTCTTTAATATGTCTGAGGGTTTGAAATGCGGACAGTAGCCCCAGATGATGAACTGTTGGTGAGCTGAGTGCAGGTGAACCCCTCAAGCTATGAAGGAAAGGCCACTTCGCTCCGGGTCCTGGTTGCAGAAATAACAGCATCCAGGGCCAGGCTGTCAGTAACACATGTGGGGTGGGTGAGCGGGTGTTTACACTGGATATAAATGATCCTCACAGTCTGGGCTGGAGGTTTGATTGCCTGACAGTTCTACCATACCTACAGCTCGAGTGCACAAGTTCTTGAATGTTTTCATTATTTTTTCATTTGTAATTTTATTTCATAATAGTAACAAGACACCCCCGGGCAATGTGTTTCCAGGGGATTATTGCCTTCAGCTTTTTGCTTTATGACACATGCCATAATTGCCAAGAAATGTACAACCTGTCATATCTCATTACTTAAATGTGGGTTATATATCCATGTATTAGGTTCGATGGATAGACCAGGGCCATAAAATTATATGGACATTTGGTGGCAAAAGTAACTTTGTGCAAGCAGTTCCCGCGAATGGCTTGCAGCTGGACTAGCTCAGTTTGGACCCATCCTCAATTTCAGAGCTCTTACAAGTTGTTTTTGCTCTTATTCTGCCCACAGAGCCATTGCAGAAGGTGCATGAACTAATTCTGTGGTCTCACACTCCTCTGCTTCCCCCTTAGCTTGGCAAGGTTCACCCTGCCTGCAGACACAGCCAAGAAGGCTCCTCCAGGCAAGCTCAGCCCTGGGGTGACTCACAGGGAGTCCCCTGAGGACCTAAAAAAAGCAAGTACCAAGTCAGGATCCTTCTATCTTTTACTACTCACTGCTTATAAATAATCATTCACAAGACTTCCTGGAGACCTGTGATGTGGATGCAGAAAAAGGAGAGAACCCAGAACTTTGAGCTGCTTTCTTCCAAGTAATGGTGTCATTCTGGATTTATTTTATAGTTTCAATCAGTCTGGGCATCTGGCACAGGAAGCCAAATGTCTGAAAATGGGTCAAATGTAGACAACCTCGCTTTTGGTCAGCTGCCAAGGGACAGGAGAGCAGTAGTCAATAAGTGACCTGCAGGTGACGTTCTCCTTGGCCAACAAGGTTAAATGAGATAGGTGGGACCCACATTCAGAGTGGCCTTACAAGAAGCCCTCAGCAGTCCAGGGTGCTTTAGCCAGAGCTGTTGCACCATAGCCAAGAAGGGCTGGTGGTTATGAGCTCTTCTCTGGTGCTTGCAGGGATGCAAACAGGAGGCCATTCATGGGGATCCAGTCATTCCCAGCAGCTGTACTGGCTCTAGCTCCCAGCACTCCACTGCCCTCAGCATACCAGGAAGTTACATCACCCCCAGGGCCTGAGTCAACGGACAGACTCTGATGCCTTTTCCCGGCAGCGCACCAGGCTGAGGTTACGGCTGCCTGCAGTCTGGTAACTCCGGAGAATGTCAGCACTCAGCTAAGCACAGAATGAAGCTCAAGTAGAAGAGTATTTATGTACAACTCCAACATACAAATGATCTTCAGATCAGAGGTTCCTGACCTACCACCTTGCAAAAGAATCAAGTTCAAACTGAAGACTAACTCTGCAGAGACAGTAGGCTAGAGAGGACCTCTCTGAAAGGCTACAGGGCAGATAGCCCTTCATTATGAGGGGCCCAAATCCTTTCTGGGTTGGACTTGGTGATCTTAAGGGTCTTTTCCAACCTAAATTATACTGGTGGATCTAAGAGATGGCATAAGCAAGCAGGAAAAATCCCTCATATGCATCTGACTATAAATGCAGTTATGAGATGCTGTAGAAGACATTCTTAAGCCTTTACCATACAACTGCAAGTGCCTGTCTCTGGCTGGGAATACTCACAATGAGGCTCTGAGAGCTGGACCACCAGGAAGAGCATTACCGAGAGGTAAATTGAGATTCATGGTTTGTCTGGCAGACTTCAGTACAGCACAAGTCTTGCACTCGGCTCTGAATGACAGTTCTGTACTAGACTGGGCAGCACACACAACTGCAGGCTGGTCTTTCAGCCCAGTCCATCCTGGAGTTTTCCCAGGACCACGGGGAGGCTCAGTCCCCACTCAGACTAGGATGGAGATTTGTTTTTTTGTTTGGCTTGAAATAGTCTGCATTTAACCACAGAGCCTAGAAGAATCCATGAGCTAGCCCTTTAGAAACACAAGCATGAAATAAATTCACAACAAGGCTTTTAATCTCTAGGGAAGTTCATCTTACCTGAGTCCTGGAACAATGTCACGATGTCCCTTTGCGGGGGAGCATTGGCAATGGTGTTCGCAGCAGCCTTTCCATGTGCTGTGCCTTTAAGCTCGCTATACTTCTGCTCCCATTTCCAAACAGCAGCCTTTTTGTTCTCCAGGCTGCTGCAACTTGCAGATATGTACACCATGCCCTCTTTTGCAGAGATTTTTTTTTTTTACTCTTTCTTGCTGTTCTCCATAGTCTGAAGTTAAATACATTCAGGTTAAAAATACATGGCTGAGGTGGGTTTTTTCTAGACCACCTCCTCCCCTCTCAGAAACCAAAGGTACTTAGTTGAGTAGGATCAGCCTCCCCCAGGCGACAAAGGCAATTTATTAAGACATAAACTACAATCATTCACAGTCAAATGCTCCTCTTGGATATATGAAGACAAATTCCCTTTGCTGCTATCCTCAGATAGACACTGCAAATGAAGTGCCTACATCACTTCTGCTATACCTGCTCACACTCGTTTCCCTTTATTTGCTGCTCGAGAGAAGCTAAACATGAATCTTGGTCTTCCCAGTAGCTTCTAAAAGTTTTTTCTCCTTGCCAAGTTTCCTCCCAGCAGGCAAACAGCAGCCACACAGCCCCTTTTGTGCTCTAGGGCTCAGCTAACAGGCCCCACCTGAGTCGGCAGGCAGGAGGGGTGCCCTTGACCATGCTTGGAGGGCTGGCACACCATCAGAGACGGCTTTGAGAGGGAGCTGCTGCTGTCTCTGATGGAAAGGGCACCTCACCAAGCCCTAGCGCTGCGAAGGAGGAGGGGGTCTGCAGGGCAGGGGCTTGGGCACCCCACAGGTACCTGGGCTTAGGGTGCTGTAGGCTCTCAGGAGGATGCTGCTTGCAGGTGGGAGCCAGGGCATAAGAGATTGGCCTCAGGGGGAAAAGCTGGGTTCTTCAGATTTCTGTTTGAAAAGTACAAAATGTAGACCTGAGTCTCACTGAGTACGCTGTCTGAGGGGTGAAAATCAGACCCTACAATTTTAGAAATGGGATATCCTCACTCCCATTCTGTCTGAGATGTAAAAATTCAGATGCAGGCACAGGGTGTGGACAGGACCCAGCTGGAGATGTTCCCATCCTGGCTCCTCACCACATCACCAAAACCTCCTCGTTCCCTCCCCTCTGCCTGTGGAAGGGGACATGTCAGTGTTCCCTGTATTGCAAAAATCAGCCGAAGCCTCTAGGACACTGCTGACAGCAGTGTAAATAGGCTTTAAGGGATGCTCCCATACCTTATGCTGCTCTTAAGGGGCAGCACCTTCCAGGGCAGTAATGGAAACACCATCCAGGACCCTGCGGTGTCCAGCACCCTGCAACATCTGAAGCCATGACAGCTCTTGTTCTGCATCTTGGGGGCTCAGACAGGGCTCAGTGGGGTGGACACAGGGTCCCCTGTTGGCTGCTGGGTCAGTGGCTCTGGATGGTGACAGCCATTGGCATCTCTTTTGGGCCATAAAACTCTTCTGGGGGTCACACAGAAAGTTAATAGAATTCTGTAGTCACCTGGGGACAGGTTCAGGTAATGGAGGAAGAAAAAAAAAAGAAACCACCACACCAAAAAAAAAGGTAGGAACAATAAATCCTTTGCAGTGGCTTCTCTTCCTCTTGCTCTCAGTTTTCCTCCCGCTTCCCCCCCACATTATTGTACTGGTTCTTTGTTTTTTCTTTTGGTTTTCTGACTTTTCTATATTGCTTTCTTTTCCCACCCCCCCCTTTTATGCACCTGTGTTTTATCTGTGCAAACCATGGCCCACATTTCATTTACACCTTACTTGGCATGTGTGTCTGCTGTTTATGCACAATGTCACTGTCTAGGTTGAGGTTTGCATGCCTAGTTGATGTGCTCCCATGTCTTCTTTTTTTTGAGGAAAAAATAATAGTGTTCCTTAGTGGTGCCTTCATGTTAAAAATTCTCATACGATTTAAAGTCTTATCTAATGCTCTTTTTCCCTCCTACGTCAGGCGCTGGCCACTGCAAAGGGACACGCAAGGACCACAGTCCCAGTGCATGGCAGTGCGGCACCACTGCCCATTCCTGTCCTAATTAGGCCAGTGCTAGAGGAAGGGCCTAAGGTGTTAAACACCTCCAGACAGGTCTGCAGAGGATGAGATGACAGCATGTTTCTCCTCTCCTGCAGCATCTTCTCCTCCTGCCCGGCCCTTTGGGAGCACTGCAATGGGCAGATCACCCTGAGGAGGTAGCGTTTTGGGCTGCTGGCAGACTCAGGAAGCCTTCACTTATACTTCCATCATGTTTCCAGCCCTGGTAGGAATGCATTTATTTATAAATGAAAAATGAGACTGTGATCTCATGTCTGGGATGAAGCAGGTCCTGACAAGTCACGCAAAATGGTTCCTGTTACTGCAGGGACCAGAATAGCAACATCAGCCCAGGGCTCTGCGAGCAGACAGATTAGCTTCAGAAAAACACTTTGGGAATATACCCTGGGAAGAGCAGAGTATTTTTGGTTTCCAAAAGGTCCTTATGTATTAAGATAAAGGGGGAGAGTGAAGAGGAAGGTGGGCAAAATCTACTGTGCACAGTTCTTCCAGCACCCTTGAAAATACATGGTGATTCTCCAGCCCCTCTCTCTCCCTTGCAAGTCACAAGGCCCTTCATGGAGGGAGGACCCTCCATCAGTGCCAGCAGTTACACAAAGTCCATTTCCTTTACAAATATCCCTCCGTTCCCCGAGCTTGCCTCTCAGTTTCCCGTTTCTTGCGTCAGGGTGATACTCATGTGGTGATGCTGGGCCCCGGCTCATGTGCAGTTTCATCGCTCCTGGCCACGTCATCATGAGCAGCACCAGCTTTCTTGGATGTGCACCACCAAAACAGCACACATCTTGAACAGGTTGAAATGCATTTAAAGTAAAGCTAGGGAGTATTCTGAAACAAACTCCCTGTTTCAATTATTCTCCAAAATCTCGAGTCTGAGATTCCTTGCTTGGGGAAAACCTTCTCACAGAGAGGGAAACAACCCCGTGGGAGGTGTAAGTGCCCATCAGCCGTGCCTGGGGGCCGCAAGGCAAGTGCGTTTCACACCAAACCGTGGGAAACCCCCCCAAAGGCAGCTGTTCCTGGTGCGGCCCAGCCCACGCGAGATGCCGTGTGACAGGGACCGGGTGCTGCCGAGTGGCTGAGCCGCCTCCGGGCGAGGGTGAGCTGCGGCAGGGCGCGATCGCACCCGCGGCGCCGGGCCCGGGGGTCCGCGGGTGCGATCGCGCCCTGCCGCAGCTCACCCTCGCCCGGAGGCGGCTCAGCCACTCGGCAGCACCCGGTCCCTGTCACACGGCATCTCGCGTGGGCTGGGCCGCACCAGGAACAGCTGCCTTTGGGGGGGTTTCCCACGGTTTGGTGTGAAACGCACTTGCCTTGCGGCCCCCAGGCACGGCTGATGGGCACTTACACCTCCCACGGGGTTGTTTCCCTCTCTGTGAGAAGGTTTTCCCCAAGCAAGGAATCTCAGACTCGAGATTTTGGAGAATAATTGAAACAGGGAGTTTGTTTCAGAATACTCCCTAGCTTTACTTTAAATGCATTTCAACCTGTTCAAGATGTGTGCTGTTTTGGTGGTGCACATCCAAGAAAGCTGGTGCTGCTCATGATGACGTGGCCAGGAGCGATGAAACTGCACATGAGCCGGGGCCCAGCATCACCACATGAGTATCACCCTGACGCAAGAAACGGGAAACTGAGAGGCAAGCTCGGGGAACGGAGGGATATTTGTAAAGGAAATGGACTTTGTGTAACTGCTGGCACTGATGGAGGGTCCTCCCTCCATGAAGGGCCTTGTGACTTGCAAGGGAGAGAGAGGGGCTGGAGAATCACCATGTATTTTCAAGGGTGCTGGAAGAACTGTGCACAGTAGATTTTGCCCACCTTCCTCTTCACTCTCCCCCTTTATCTTAATACATAAGGACCTTTTGGAAACCAAAAATACTCTGCTCTTCCCAGGGTATATTCCCAAAGTGTTTTTCTGAAGCTAATCTGTCTGCTCGCAGAGCCCTGGGCTGATGTTGCTATTCTGGTCCCTGCAGTAACAGGAACCATTTTGCGTGACTTGTCAGGACCTGCTTCATCCCAGACATGAGATCACAGTCTCATTTTTCATTTATAAATAAATGCATTCCTACCAGGGCTGGAAACATGATGGAAGTATAAGTGAAGGCTTCCTGAGTCTGCCAGCAGCCCAAAACGCTACCTCCTCAGGGTGATCTGCCCATTGCAGTGCTCCCAAAGGGCCGGGCAGGAGGAGAAGATGCTGCAGGAGAGGAG
>NW_020799121.1:3096422-3142083 GCF_003259725.1 Athene cunicularia | reverse complement strand
GTGGGGGGACAGGAACGGAGCATCCCCGGCGCCGGCGGCGGGGCGCGGGCCCTCCCCGGGCCGGGGCCGCTAGAGGGCAATAGCGGTATGTCCCACGCAGGCTGACAGCCGGCCGGGGACGGGGGCTGCTGGGGGGCAGCGAGGGATGCGCAGGGACACATCAGGGTGTCTTTTTTTCCTGAAGACAAAGAAGGAAAAAAAATTTTTTTGAACTTTTCTGCTTGGTTTAAGCACTGAAGGTGGGTGAAGGGAGAGGCACCTTTAGCATCCGTGATACTATGGACAACCACAAGCTATCGCAGTTCAGAGCCATCACTCCAACGCAAAACGGAGAGGTACAGGCACAGGTGAGCCGCCTTTTATCCCCTGCTGATTAGGCTAATTTAGGGAAAACCCATTTCTGCCCAAAATAGGCAGGTGTCAGCAGTTGGCCTTTCACCTTGTTAGAAATATTGGGGCCCCTCTCTGGTGTGCCTCTGATTTTCATGGTGATGCATTTCCTTGCTCCCACAGTATATCCTGTCACCTCTCCATGGGACATTTCCTTTGCCCCAGGCCTGGAAGTTGGTTGCTCCTGAGTACGACCACCCTTTGTTCTCAGTGACCCTTTGAGAAGGGGTCTGCTCTGCTGCTCCCCAGCCACCACATCCTCATCGACACAAAGGGGGTCAGGGGAGAATCACCCCAACCCTGCCAGCTTGTGCCTGGCCAGTCCCCAGCTCCATCCCCTGCTCTGGGCGCATCCCCTGGGTGCCACCAGCCCCTCCGTTTATCAGGCTGGGGCGGTGGGAGATAGGGAGGGAGGACGATAAGCCCTCAAGTGGCAGCGTGCTGTAAACATTCCCACTGGTGCTGTTAGATTAGAGTGCTGGGAAAATACCTCCAGCCCCCTGGCCCACCAGCACAGCAGGCTGGGGCTGGGGGGCTGTGAGCTGTTGAAAAGCTGTGTAGGAGCTGAAGTGCTTCGCTGGTAGGCTGCAGGGCTGGCTGCTGCCTCCCGGGGTACCAGGGCTGACAGGGGTCTGACCAGCAGCCCTAGGAAAGCTCTTTTAGCATCTGACCCTGCAGTCAGTCTCCTGCATCCATAGGCTTCACTGCCCTTTTTTCCCAGCTGGTAAAAAAACTTACTTCTCCCTCCCTCTGTCTCCCAGGTCACTGGTGGCCAGAGCTCTCAGCTGGATGCAAGCACACTGCTTGTGTGTTTTAGCTCTTTTGCAGGAGCTCTTTCCACGCAGATCTCTCTTCATGTGTACCTGAAGGACTGGCACAGAGTGAAAGGCTGTGGTCCTCCTTTCATAATGATATGTGCCCATTTTAAACCCATTTTTCATCAATAAAAACAACTGATTTCATCCTGATTACTGTAATTTCATGTGGAGTAGGGAGTGGAAACCCTTCAGGCAACTTGTCATCAAGGAAGAGGCTCTTTTTTTGCAGCAGCTCCTGTACATGGACTCAGCTTAAGGTGAGACCCTGTCACCAATCTCTCACCTGGCACTAAATTTATCTATATTCACATTTGGAAAGGCTGATGGCTGTCAGGTTTCCTAGTACTGCCTCTGCAAGACTAGTCTTAGCAAAGATATCCTCAGTCCCAGGGAACACCATCAGTGGGCTACTGCTAGAGCAGGGCTGGGAGTGCCCAAACTGAAAAACCCCTTCACCTTGCACCCCAAGACCATGCAACTTGCAGGTTTCAAAGCCAGGTGGTCAGAGGGTTCACAGAAACCTGACACAGCTCATAAATGTCTCAAAACAAAGCCTTGATGGGTGTCAGAACAGAAGAGCATTACCTGGCACCAGAAGAGAGCTGTTCCCTCCCAAACATCTGGTGCATCAAGACTGGTCCACAGATCAGAGGGAACCTACCCTGGGACGCTTTTCCCATTCAAACTGAAAAATTTTGAATGTCACCTCTGATTTTTCTTCCTCCTTTCAGGAGTTGAATTCAGCTCCCCCAAAGGACAACACTGGGATGGACGGCCTGTCTCTGAAGTGATACTGTTGTAAATGGGAGCAGACCAGATCCAGACCTTGCAGGCAAGGACAGGGCTACACCAGCACATGGGACATACAGGGTGGCATGTGTCACCAGAGATGACCAGTCCTGGCAGAGGAGTGGCACCTGCTCAGTAACAAGCGATAGGACAAGAGGTAATGGCCTCAAGTTGTGCCAAGGAAGGTTTAGACTAGCTATTACAGAGTCATCTGGGTTGGAAAAGACCTTGAAGATCATCTAGTCCAGACAATACTTCTTAGGAAGGATTTCTTTGCAGAAGGGGTTGTTGGGCATTGGAATGGGCTGCCCAGGGCAGGGGGGGAGTCCCCATCCCTGGAGGGGTTGAAGAGCCGGACTGACCCAGCGCTGAGGAATCTGGGGGAGTTGAGAATGGTCAGTGTGAGGTTCATGGTTGGACTGAAGGAGCTTCAAGATCTTTTCCAACGGAGTTGATTCTGTGATTCTGGAGGAAGAGCGCAGCCTTCCCTGCCACCAGCAGGCCAGGGGGCATGGCCTCACATCCCCCTTCCCAGGCAGACAGAGCTGCAGCTGAGAATCGTCTCCAGCTGGAGCTGGCATGACAGCCAAATGAAGGCCAAATGAAAATCTGTCTGTGGGGTCAGTACCACAAAAGCCAGGAGAAATAGGTTCTCCTAAAGCAGCACTGGAAGGAGAGGGGGCTGTACCCCTGCAGAGCCCATGGTTCCTGTGGCCTCTGCAGGGCCTCTGCGTTGCAGTCTGGGCCACGGATTATAAATCCTCAAGCACTGGGACTGACACATCTGTGCTGGGGAAGAGAGGTGGGAAACAGTCTCCTGTCCTCCCTCCCATCCTGATGCACCTTTGCAGTGACCAGGGACTGATCCAGGCATAGTGTCACCTTTTCTTGTGCAGCAAACCAGCATGCAGAGGTGACAACATGGCCAGGTGATAACTGGGGTACAGGAGCAGCACTGGCTCTGCTGGCAAGAGTCACTCAGAAGGAGAGGATATGACCATGTCCTCACAAGAACTGTATATTTTTCACCTTTCCCTGCATCAAGCAGCATCCCTCTCTCCTACCCACATTTCTGTTTCCCTCCTGACTTGCTGAGGATCTACATCACCCTGGACCTTCATCTCCAAGGGGTGAACAAGGAGCAGATCTTCTGGTTGATGAAAGCTCTTTGTCCACCTATTCCTTTCCTCTTTAGCCCGAGAAGGACCCTGATATGCACCAGCAGTGGAAGATCAGTGCTCAGCAGAGCAGTCGCAGCAGCCTGTGCATGCCGCTCAGAGGCAATCTTCCCTCCTGCTCCCATTCCTCAGCATCTCCTTGGCCTTCAGGCAGCTTTCGAAGCTCACAGGCAGGCAACACCAAGTCATGGGAACCTCCCACTCCCACTTTCTCCCTAATATTTCCACAGTGAGTAAATCTCCATCCTTTTAGGGCTCTCAAATCTATTATTTTTACATTTGCAGTGGATTCCCTGGCCCTGTTATTAATGAAAACCTCCAGGAAAGCTCCTCAAGTACAGCTTTGACTTTCTGCCCAGGACCTGTGGACAAGAAAAAAAAAAAAAAAAGGCAACATTAATAAAGCAGGAGGTTTCTATTAAGTCTGAGGGACTGGACGCTCTGGCTTTCTTGGATGCTGAAATCCTCTAGTGCAGGATAAATCTTATACACTTCATTTTCCCAATCTCTCCTTCAATATATTTTAAGAGAACGTTGCTAGTATCAGAGTAAATAATGTCCTAACTGCAAACGTGGGGTCTGCAGAGTGGCGTGGGGTCAGCCTGTGGGCTGTGGCATTCTCCACTGTGGTCTGCTTGTGGTCTCAGCCCTCTCTTCATAATCAGGGGGTTGAGTTCGGAGAGGTTTTAATTAGCCACAAATACAAATAACAAGCGATTCCTCAGAGACTGGGGAAGGAAGTGGGTGAGCTAACGTTACGGAGATGTGCACTAAGTCACAAAATATGCAAATCAATGAGCTCTGTAACCAACACCACCTTGGTGTGAGCAAACCTCCCCCAGCCCTCTTTCCTTCTAGCAAGACATGTTTCCCATCTGTCTGTGAGGGAACTCTCCATTTGTGGGCTCTGCTGTCTTCTTCACACAGCACCTGCTTTTTAGACCTCTCAGCTCCTCCTGAAGATGCTGGATTTCCTTGGTAAAAGCTGTTATCTGGAAGCATGTATGCCAGCTTTCCTGCAAAAGAAAAAGGAGCAAGTCCATGGGGTCCTATGAGCCCAAGGTCAGGCTGGGAGATGACTTTCCCTTGCTTTTATGTCTTTCACTGCTTCATGGAGCATGCTGAACGTGAGCTAAATGCAGCAGCAGCAGCAGCACGGGTGGGTGAGGGAGTGCCTTTGTGCTTTGTTTCGGCACCAACAGCTCACACGCAGCCACCGGTCTGCAATGGATGCTGTGAGCAGGGATGCAAGGGTTGATTTCATTTGTATCTTGGCACCTCTTTCACCTTGGATTGCTGTGCACTGCTGGAGATGGGGCTGCTGTGCTCACAGGAGACATGAGGAACTGATTGTTGCCTCGGGCTGCTTTCGGGAGTAAATACGAAGGACTTTGCTAGCTAGAAAGACATAACCTTCCTTGGGAGCAGGAGCTTGCGTGTTCTTCGCAGTTGCTCATGCTGGTGGTTTTAACCCAGCAGGACTCCTAGGTGTTGCTATAACACAAATGCTGATGCTTTTTGATAGTGCCAGAGTATCAGAACTACCTTTCTCCTGCTTGAAGAATGCCAGGCCAGTCCCAATCTACAGAGGCAGCAGAGTTCAGCCAACGTAAGGCAGGAGCCTTGAACTCACAGCATCCTGGTGCCGACACATGCAACCAAAGCTCCCTGCAATAAGTGGTAAATGAGAGAAGGGGATGGCACAGATTCAAATTAATAAGATCCAGTGTAGCTTATAAGGCAGTTCTGGGGCTTGAGAAGCCAACTGTGAAGGGCTCTGGCCTCAAGTCGGGAATGTAGGGCTGGAAAGCACCATTTAGACAAGAGGCACCAATCCACAGGCAGTTCTCAGTAGCCAAAAAAGGGATATTTTCGACTATCCATCAAGTTCAGAGGCCACCTAGTCTGCAAACACATCCCAACCCTCTCTACGAGATCAAGGTATGTAAGTCACAAAACAAATTTAAATCTCACTTTGAAAGCCAGAGTGGCCCGGCCTTGTGACGTGCTACGTCTGTCCTACGTAACATCCAGAAACTAAGGTGTAATCGTATTTTTATGGATACAACGGTTAGAAAAGCCACCTTCTCCAGCTGAACTTTCCTCTAGTGGAAAGATGCATCCAGAAACGGCGCTGGGACGGGCAGTGGTAGCTGTTGGATGGAGATGACGCATTCTAAGGCTGGAGCAGCGTGGATCTGATCCATTCCTAGGACTGCCAAAACTGCAATAGGTCCTTGTGGTTCCCTGACTGTCCAGGACTGGGAGGGGCTGAGACACAAGTCTGTAAGCAGTGCTCTGCACAAAGCACGGGGGTTGTGGGATGGATTGACAGTTGCTGTGATTTAAGATGTCGTGTGGCTTCACACATACAGCTGGTAAAGCTCCCCTTCATTTCCTCAGTAACCAAATGTGAATCGTGTCCAGGGCTCTATTGCCATCCTCCTGAGAATCAGCAACCTAGCCTTCTGATGCTGATGTGTGACAGTAACAGCATCTTCATAGTGCTTGTCCTTTTTGCCCTCCGCTTTACTTGATCCATCACAGGTCAAACTCAGCACCACCTGGATGAAATACATGGCTGCCTCCTTTTGAAGATGAGGGTCAGAGGATGATGCTGTGAACAACTCGCCTCCTTGGCACATGCAGCATGAAACGGGTCCCTGAACAGATGATGTAGCTTTAGCGGAGGGAAAGCATCGCACCACGCCCGTGCAGTGGCTCAGCCAGGTAGGGCCAACAGTGTGGAAAGACATTTCCTCTCTGCAGGCTGCGCTGCGGGAAGCCCTGCAAGGAGCTGGGTACAGGATCGCTCTGGCTCCATCCCCCCACAGCAGTTTTACAGGTCCCGGCACGACTCGTATTCAGTGTAAGCATGTGAATTTAGGGGAGGGGGCAGAGAGAGAATAACTCCCTGCGAGTGGCCAAATGTAATAAACACAGTCAGTAACCGCTTTTCAGAATACACACATAATAATATGTGGTATTTATATTTTTACCACCCCAGTGGGACTTTGGCAAGTAAATCGGATTTTCCCACCCTGACCCAAATAAACATTCAGGAGTGGAAATAACAGATTACCTTTGCCTGAAATAACCATGTGCTCATTCCAGGGGGATGTCAGCTGAGCAATCCTTTCTCCTCTGGACCAGTTAGACCTTGCAAAGTTTCCCCCTCTTCTCTCCGAGCTCTGTAGGGACCCACTCACATTGAGCCTGATCCAAATTCCACCAAAAGTTGGTGGAAAGTCTCCATCTGGCTCATGTAGATTTTTAACACTCCCTGGGCCATTTAAATGCTGAAAAGGATGGGTGGGTGGGTAGAGTCCAAACAGTTCTGGCCTTCCTCAGAAAGCTCTTTGCCCGTGTTTCAGACCCGATCCCTGAAACGTCCCTCCATTAGGGATGGACACAGGGGAGTGATCCCCAGAAAAGGGGCCCGCGGCCCACCCCATCCCTCCTCTTCCTCCCACAGTAGGGTACCTAAAGGCTTTTAAAGGCCACAGGTCTCCCAGCTGCCCAAACAGCCATACATGTTTTTTTTGCATAGCCATCAGTGGCCTTCTGATGTCATGAGCTACCTCACCATGTTCTGTTCTGGACCCTACAAATCCAGGCCACAGCAGTTGGGTCACATCCAGCAACATGGTGTCTGCTGGGCTCCTGCACCGGGAGAAGTCTCTCAAGGGCCACCAAATTCCCTGGGGACTGGAGGTGGGGTTTGTTTGGCCTGAGGACAGGAAGGCTACCTGATGGGATGTTGGAGATGAAGCCAGACCCTCCATGGCGGCACATGAAGAACAGCAACAGATCAAAAAGAGATATTGAGAGAGGCAGCAGTTGCTCTGGAGAAGCAGGAGACTGCAGGTCTGCTGGGAAGAAGTGCTGGCCTCCAGCATGAAGGCCCCTTCATTAGTTCTGTTCAAGATTGGGCAACAAAAAATTTAAAGAAGAAAAGCCATTAAAACAAGAAAGTAACAGTAAAAAAGCTTTTCCTCTCTCTTATTTTGTACTTTGGCAACTACGTCTGGGCTCCTCTGGCCCCTCCTGGTCTGCCCAGCCCAGGAACGCCACGGGTTCATGGGGTGCAGCCCCAGGGCCTTCAGGACGGTGAGGGGCCAGGGCGCTGCGGGGCAGGCTGAGGGAACTGCTGCTCGTCCTGACGGGGGTGAGACACTGGCACCGGCTGCCCGGAGAAGCTGAGGCTGCCCCCTCCCTGGCAGGGTTCAAGGCCAGGTTGGACGGGGCTTTGGGCAACCTGGGCTAGTGGAAGGGGTCCCTGCCCATGGCAGGGGGTGGACTAAGTGATCTTTAAATGGCCTTTCCGACCCAAGGCATCCTGCAAGTCTATGATCCTGTGAGGCCATCTTCTCCTGACTGACCCGAAAAAGTCACCTGGGGAACGGTGCTTTCTTCTTCCCCTTCCTTTCTTTTTATGTACCAAAACCAAACCACTCTCCTCCTCCTTCAGCCCTTCATATAGAGAAAAGGTTGAGAATTAAAGCAAAATTAGGACTTTTATATAACAAAGCATATAAAGATATATTTGCTTTAGGATTTAAATGATCTATTTGCTTCAGGATTAAAAAGATGTGAGGATCCTATTCATTAAAATATCCTCTTTTTTAGGATTAATGGATATAAGGATATATTTGCTTTAGGATTAAAGCAAAATTGGGATTTTTTTTTTTTTTATATACCAGACCACTCTTCTCCTCCCTCAGCTGCTTTATACAGAACAAAGTTTGAGAATTAAAGCAAAATTGGGAAGTACCAGGATCTTTTGTCTTCTAAAGGCACTTTGTAACTGTTTGCATGGGATGTGCACATTGTGCAGTGGTCTGGTCTGCACCTTCCAAGCAGGCGCAGTGCCTTCTGCTGACGTGTGGCACAGACCTGCATTTGCATTAAGACTTTCCCGTTTGCTGCTTTTCATGTTGTCTGGAGACACCAAGCCACAAAGTTGCAGAGGAACTATTTCTTACCCTGTCTTACTACTACAAATGAGTTCCTTCCTGGTGTTTCTGAAGTAGACATTTAATTTCTTTACAAGGTATGGGCTTAGCAGGGTGACCCATGGCTATTTGAAAACTAAGGTGGTTGGTCTGTGAGGTCCCATGGAAAAAGGTTGCCTCCTGTTGTTACCTCCTGAAACCTATGCTGTACCTAATGTAGGTGTCCTTTAAAACCTTCAGGAGCTCTATGAGTTTCAAGGCCCTGGGTGTGATCAGAGGCTAAGATCAAAGAATGAAAATGGTTACCTCTGTGGTGTGTGGAGACCTCAGATGGTTCATCTCAGACTGGTGGTCCCCTGCCACTCCTAGCCACTGCTGAGGATCATCATCTCAGTTCAGGTTCTGTAACACTGACAACAGGAACAGCTGTCATCCCCTTTCCTGCCTTCAATCGATAGTGTCCCAATCTCAGCGTTCGATGGCATAAATTATTTATCCCTAATTGGATTGGATGCTTCCTTGATCTCAGTGAATCAATTAATGAGTATTTGCCATAAGAGTTCTTGGTGCCCTCCAGAGAGACTTGTCACAACAGCACCAGTGGAAATCTGCTGGAAATGTTGGGAAGAGCAGAAAGGAAATCTCTTGGGGATTTTTTTCTTTGGACAACAAGCTTAGTTGCAATAGCTGTCAGAGATATGATCTGGAAGAGGAGTTGCATAAAACCTTTCCCTGAAAACCAAAGTTCCTTGAGATTCACATGAAACATGGAGAAGTCTTAAATCAGCATTGTCCACTCTGCATCTCCATCACTTTCCTCTTCTGCCTGTGAACAGCTATCCACCCCTGCTGTTATAACCTGAAGCTACTTTTCAAGAGCAGCAGCCATCTGTCCTATAACTCTCTTAATATGCTTGGTGTTGATGATCAGTGCAAGGATACCCTCGCACTGACACACTGCTGGGTAGCAGCGATCCACCGTATGCCAGCAGCTGCCTTTGATAATGAAGGATCTTTGAGAATTTAAATGTTCACATTTTAAGCTCTGACATTATTTATGCATGTGTTAATGGTTTAAAGAAGCAATCCACTAGAGAAAGTCTCATTTGTCAGGAGCAGTTCCTCTAAATTTCATCATAACTGAATTAAGGCAACCCAGAATGGAGCAAGCTAGAGTGAAGACAGGAGCACTGATGGATGGTTCACACTGACTGCTAAAATGTTCTTTTGAAGGCTCCTTGAGCTGAGGTTCTGCAGATCAGCATCAGTGACTCCCGAGTAGAAGCAGGGCAGCTTGAAGAAAGCTGAACAGAATTCCTGAACTATTGTGCAGAGCCACACATCAACGCAATGCCCGACAGTAATGCTCCTCATCCCCCAGATCACCCATATGCTATATGATATCAAATCGTGGGCTGTCACGGATTGTGATGACTGAAGAGACTCAGATATCACCTTCAGAAGTGCAGCACAGCTTCTAGAACTGCATACTTAGAAGAAAATCCGCCACACTTCAGTTTCAGGAGATCTTTACAGTTCAGAGCCTTTTCTGCATTTTTAGCAACAGGACCATGAAATGCCCTTGCAGCCCTACTGTTTCTGATTCCTTTATTCTGGATAACTTGAATTGCTTGTAAAAATCAAAGCAGTGTTTCTAAAGAATTGCTTAATGTTGCTGCAACTGCTAAAACTGAGAATCAGCAAATATACTTCAGTGAGGTATTCCTGCAGGCTATGAGCAAGGAGGGCCACGGAGATTAGATACTAACCAGGCCAGGCCTAGCAGTGAACACAATAAGCAAGTCACTCCTAAAGTTATCTGCAAGTTTGGGTCATCTATCAGAGGAAACTGAGAAAGTTGAGGCTCTTTTGTGGCAGTCAGGGCAGAGCAGGTCTAAGTGCAATGCAGGATAAATGGCAGAAGGTGCCTACACCGGTCTGGGTTTGTTATGAATCAAAGTATCTGGTATGAGTATGCTGAGACTGGTCATCTTGGGAATATTTTAGAACTTCAAAATATAGGAAACGGGATCTTTGTCCTACATCATGGCAAGTGCAGTAGTGATGTGCATCAAACTTGAAATGCCATGTAAGGACATGTGCCCACAGTAGCAGGAGACCCCTTAGAATAGCCAAGAAAAAGAGAAGAGACTCACCCAGGCCCACATGGTTAGGCAGCCCTGGGACCTGCTGATCTCATTGACTGATATCCCCACTGACTCGAGGCAAGTGGTTGCATCATGTGTTTATGTGGAGCATTGTCACCAAGCAACACCCAGGGGGGCAGACATTATTCTCCCTATGGGGGAATATTTTCTGTCCCATCATAAAGCTTTTTGGCACCTACACTAGCCTTCTCCATGATGATTTTCAGCAGATGTTGTTCTAATGAATAACAATGTAATCTCAGTGCCTTAATATAGTGCTGGGATTTGATAAGTCTGAAATTGCTGTCATCATTGGTGTGAGGATGATCTGGTCATTGTTCGGAACTGTCCTCCTCTGATGATTACATGAAGGGGAATGTATTTTCTTCCCTCTACTCCCACTCTGCTTCCAAATTTAAAGCTATTCAGACATTAGATACTTCTATTTTTCCAAGGACTTAATAAGAGGCCAGGATGCAGGTGTTCTGATAAGGCCATGACAAATTGCAAGTGGAGAATCCATATTAAACTTGACCGATTACAGGATACCAAACTCAGCTCTGTCTGTAGAAGCATAATGACAGTCAGAAAAGGGCCCCATTTGTTTTGCTAAACCAGCTGCTACCACCACACACCATATACTGGTGAGGGCAGAGTAGATGTCTTACAACCCAAACAAATATTACAACTCAAAGCTAAAAAGCCAGAGACTAAATACAGGTCTTGGGGAGGAAGCAGATGGGTGAGGGGATGGTTTGGTTTATTGGTATCTGGTGATATAACCAAGCCTAGATCAGAGGATAGACTAATCAGCAGAGGGACCAACGAGACTAGGCAAGACCCTGGGACAACCTGCCTAGCAGAGAGGATGGTTGAGCAGAATGGGCATCACTACGGGGCTGTGCAGCTCCCACCTTTAGGAGGTTTGGGAACAGATGCTCCAGGCAGCTCTCACTGTCAGTGCTACCAGGATGGGCTTGGCAGCTCCCTGGGCAGCTCCCGCGCTGTGAACAGCAGGGCAAGACAGGCCCAGCTGAAGACTCTAAACTCCATCCTGCTTTTAAAGGATCTAAGGACCATGCCCACATGGCACATGCTCAGGAAGGGAGTAGTGAGCTACAAGGGGAACTGAAATGGGAGAGTAAAGGGCAGTCCAAGGGAGGGGAGAAGTGAGGAGATGCAAGGGGAAGCTCTTTTCTAGGAGAGGAGATAGGGGAGGGAAAGGCAGCCTAGGAGCAACAAAACTTGCAGCAGCACTGCCTTGGCAGAGGAGTAGAGAACCTGGGGGCAGAGCAGGAGGGAGGACAGGGGTGAAGTGCCACTTGTGAAATCATTCAAGCTAGTAAAAGGAAATGTCGTAACACCAGCTTCTGCTGCACTGGAAAAGGAATGACTACAGACAGCTGGATCTACCAGGGAATTGAATTCTGAGATCTAGAGAAGCATGGAGGTTAGAAGGAACACCTGGAGGTCTCTAGTCCAATGCTTGGAAGCTTGGCCTGCCAGTTTCTGACCAGGGCAAGGTGAAAAACTTTTATCCTAATCTCTACCTTTAGTTATCCCTGTTCCACCCTGTCTGATGCCTCTTGTCCTACTGCCACACACCTTGGAGAAGAGTTTATCTCCATCTTTTCTATATCCACCCATCAGCCAGTCACAGACAGCAATAACATCTCCCCTTAGCATTTTCCTCAAGGCTGAGGAAACCCAGTTCTCAGCATCTCCTGTACATCACATGCACTGGATTCCCCCATCCCATCTTGGTGGTCCTCACTGGACTTACTCCACTATGACAATGTTTTCCTTGTCCTGTAGAGCAGCAAACTGGATCCTATACTCCAGTGCACCCCCTCTATCTGGGGAATAGTCACTGCCCCCAACCTGCTGGCTACGCTCCTGCTCATACAGCCCAGCTCATCTCTGCAGCAGGTACACACTGCCAGCTCCTTTTAAGCTAGTTGCTCATCAGAACATTTCTGCAGAGCTGCCTAGAAAGGTTGACCCCACACTGTCCTATTACGGGGCTAAGTCCCTTCCCAGAAGCAAGACTTTGGGTTTGTCTTCGTTGAAACTTCATGAGATTCCTGTGAGACTGCCTCCATTCTGTAGACACCCCTCAAAAAAGGCAGCTTTGTTCTCCAGGATTTCCCTCCAGCTTGGTGTTGAGAAGAACAAAAACCAGTTTGCACCAACATAGTGACCAGCTGAGGACTGACAGCCTGGACCAGGGCTGCCAAAAACCTGTACCCTGAGAAACACACCTGGAAGTGGAGTGGTGAGAAGTTTGGACAAAACTAGTGCCTGTAAGATTCCCACCCTCCATCACAGGCTAGGATCTCTTCCCCTGCAATTCAACTGTTTGAAACATCAGTAAAACTGGAAAAAAAAAAAAAGTCAAAACCCATTTTGGTTCTGACCATATGAAACACCCTGTCCCTATTTTGCAGTGTTTTGCTATTTGGGGTGAAATCCCCTGATGCGGGGGAGCCAGTGCACTGGCAGCTGAATTGCTCTGTCTTGAGCCTAGGATTCACCCTAATGCAGAGTGATGGCAGCTGGGAGCAGAAGGTTTGAATTGTCCCAATGGAAAAAGTACTTTGTGCCCAGTTTCATTCCTTTGCTGCCAAAAATCCCAACTACTGAAGGAGGTTAGGGGCTGAGGACACAATATCTGAAAAAGTATCTTCAGAAAATAAGGAGTGGGCTCATAACCCAAGGAGAACACTGGCTCTGCTGGTTTTGGATAACAGTCCATGTCACCAGGCCCTTCAGACTGCAGCAGAGGACTGCGGCCACTACCCCAGAGACATCTGCACCCTCCCCTCCTGCATCCATGGCAGAGACTGGCCAAAACCCATGACCAATTTAACCATGGCTCAAGGTGTAATAGCATTCATGTGCTATTTTTCTTTAAAAAAAACTCCTTTAGATGGTATTTTCTGGCTGAGGCTGTATCTCCTGATATCTGTTACATGCAGCCCAACACTTACCCGGTCTGTGGGGACTGTTCCATATCTACCAGCATTCACCAGCTTCAATCTTTCAAAGGTGAGAAGCCATAAAAATATGTACACAACAGCTGAAGCCCCATTTCATCCCTGCGAAAGCACCTTAAGAGGAAGCATGTCCACCTGCGTGTAGCTCTAGGGTATGTTCCCGTTCTGCATTTCGTTTGTACAAAAACTTTTGTACATCACCACATGAAGCCCTGAGCCCAGATTCTCCTTCCAGACTCCAGAGCTGTGACTTATTCTGGAAACCAGCTACTAAAATCTCACTGTCCAGGCTTGCTTCCATGTTGCCAGCTTTGCCAGCAGCCATTCTGCACTGGTAATGGCAGGATGATGGAGGAGCCAGCAAACAGCTTAGAAATGCCTCTATTATCCAGGGACAACAGAAAAGTGGAGATTCATCTAAGTTATACAGTCCTGGGGACTGGGGAAACACTAGCTGTGCTCCTTTTCTTCCGGACTCTGCTGGACAGCTAAATCCCATTCTAATCTTATGAAATATCGCCTGTTCTTTATTTATATATCTGATGTATTTGCTGACGGCCAGAACAGACATCTCTGTGGCTCCCTCTTTCTAACCCCGCGATCTTTGGATCTGAAAACAGCCCTGATAGAGCAGATGAAAACGCAATAGTAACTCAATCTAGCTTGCTCGGTGTAAAATGTAATAAAAAGGGGGCCCAGAGCCCAAGCCTGAGGCTGTAAATTTTCATCCAGCACCATGCCTGTCATCCTACTCCGACATTTCTTCTGCATCTCTTCCCTGCTCTGCCTGGTCCCACTGCTGATACTCGTGTGCTGTCACTTTGCCTTGCTGATTTAGGCATTTCAAAGGAGCTGATTGGCTTTAATTAGATAGATACTCTGGCAGGGGCAAAATGACTTAAAGGAAAGGCAGAAAAAAATAGGACAGACTTTGCTTTTTCCAAAGCCCAGGTGACTGAAGGAAGGGACGCATGTTTGATACAGAGAACAGGCTCTGCTGTGCTCCATGCAGACAGCTGGAGGGAAAAGCCTGGCAGCACTCATCTCTGGCTTGTACGCAATATGGGAAACACCACCATAAGAAGCTAATTATTTCAACTTAACTAATGGATTCATTATATACTGGGGAATAAAAAGCCATATGTATTACATACTGTCCTGACTTCTCAGTCTCGCCTCTGTGTCTGCTTTCAACTAGCTTGTAAATAAATGGATATGAATAACAAAGCCTTACCTGCTGCCAGCTCCACATCTTTCATGCTGTTACTTTGCTATCTGTTTTCATCTCTCTTGTCTAGAAACAAATCAATACCACATCAGTTCGCACCTTGTCCTGACTGTACGTTGTCATCAGAAATAGCTGGTGGCCAGCGGGGAGGAAGCACTGGCTGGTATGCTCAGCTAGGGTGTGGGATATTGCAGCTGAATTCCCTGGGCTGCCACAAACAACTGCTGTGACCTTCTGCAGGTTGGGAGGGCCAGAGCTCTGTGTTGCTAATGGCATTCGTGGTGCAACACGCCAGCTCCTTGGCTAGGAGCTCAGTGCCACCCCACCAGCTGAGGTGGAAGAAAAAGGCTCCTATATGGGCTCAGCAGATGGGAATAGAGGCTGCAGCTCCAGGTGGGATGCAGGCTTTGCAGAAAACTCTCCCAAAATGAGTTTCTCTAATTGGAGGGAACAAAAAATCCTGTGGAAACCCCCACAGGGGGGTTATCTAGAACAGATATTTTTGTTTGCTTGAAGTTTTCCTGGCAGATCACCACAAGGGAAGGGGGATGACACTGCTCAATTTAGTCTTCCAAATTACAGAGCAAAAGAGTTAAGGGTTGGTAGACTCTAGATAGACAGTGGGTGGAGATAGAGATTCCATTTTGCAGTTTCCCTACAAGCACTCCTTGCTCACCTCCCTAATACCTCCCTCACATCCTTGTGCTGCCTGGAATCCCACAAGCAGAGCATCCCAGCCAGACACTTCCTCCCTGGGAAGAGTCAGGGACCCCATCCTGCATCCCTGGGAGTTGGGGGAGGCAGACCCAACACCAGCCTTGCAGAGAAGGGGGACCCCTCCCCTCCCCTCCATCCCCACCAACCAGAGCTGGCAGTCTAGGCTCCTGCATTGGGTTATGTAATCCTGCAGGTCTTCCTTGCAAATCGCTGACTACAAACAGTGCTCAGAGCCAGGAGCTGCTCAGTCTCCAGCAGCACACCCAGGCTAAGCACCAGCAGTGAGGAAACAGAGAAAACACAGCCCTGCTTACCATCCCCTCCCTTTATAAGATCCCTTCGCCCCATCTGAGCTCTTCCGCAGCAATGGTGAAGATCCAGGGCTGAGATGCTCTGCACCTGCCTGCAGCATGCTTGAGCCGTTATCTGTGCCCAGGCACAGCTGTAATTAGGGTGGAAGCTGGGAGATTGAATGTCCGAAATCACATCATCTCTATTGCTTTGTATTAAAACAACCCATGACGCATGCTGCAATAAATAGGCAGACAAATAGCCATTTTAAAATGTGATCCCCGCAAGCTGTTTCAAAAAGAAATTATCTCAGCGGAGTGTTAGCTAGAATTACCCCCATTACTCACTTCTCTTGTGCCTCCCTTGCTGGAAAAGCCCTGAGCCAGCATCTTCTGATTTATGGTGCTCAAAGACACAGATCAGAGTCATTAGGGGAGCTGGTTTTAAAATACTTCATTTATAGAGACATGGATATGAAAGTGGGCTTGGCCTCAGATTTGACCTCCAGTGCCAGTAAAATTATATTAGTGGGTACAACGTATCTTCCAGAGTCTAAATATCTGTTATCACCTGGAGAAGGACAGGCTGTACATGAATTGGGATAAAGAGGCAACTGGCCCTGCAGGCACTGGTGAGGGGAACATTCCTGCACCAGCATCTCCTGCTGCTACAGGAAAATCTTCAGTCCCTATAAATAAATACCTGTGCTGTCTTCCACAAGGATCTCCTGCCTTGAAATGTGAGCGCGGCTCCAACATCCTGAAGGTGATGCTGTGTTACCCACTAAAGAGCTGGTACAACAGGAGTTTGACTTGATCTCTGAAACTTGTTTTCTCGGTCAGATCCTTGAAGTCTGAACTAAATAAATGAGAAGTATTTCTGAAATGCTTTCAATTCACATTTAATAAATGGTCATAATGTTGACTAGCCCATTTGTAGCCAAGAACTGAATCAGAGTCATTAGAATCATTTAGACTGGAAAAGACCTTCAAGGTCATCAAGTCCAACTGTTAACAGTGCCATTCTGGTTCAAAAACAGTATATACAAAGTGAAAAAAAATCAAGGTATTTTCCTCACCATCTTTCTTACTCTTGTCTTTCTACCACATAGAAACATCTCTCCAGAATAAAAATGTTGCCCTGCTTGCACTGGTGAAGAGTGAGTATCCTCATAGGATATTGGTCTCTGAGATTTTAATTTCATGGCATTAAATTTTAATTTAAAAGCATTTTTGGAGTTTTCAGTTGGCCATATAACTTCACTTTGTTTGAAAAACATGAACTTATAGTGAGCCATGCTACCGTATGCCTTTCAGTATAGACTTTTACAATCATCCCATGTAGGAACCTGAAGCTGTGGCTAGCCCGAAGCTCCTTGCCCTTCATCCCTCCAGGACACAGTGGTTCATCTTACCCCAAGTTGTCCAGTTCTTCCCAGGTAGATTCTCATACCTGTACATGTGAGCTCACAGGGTATCAGGAAAACAAAATCCTACAAAAATGTTCTTCAAAACTCCCTTATTTCTCAGCACACTCTTTTTCCTCTCTTCTTACTGCTATGCACAGGCAAGGGCTTTCAACACCACCTCTTTCTGCGTAAAACTGCATGCACTTCAAATCTATTCATTTTTTCCTTTTTTTTTTTTTTTTTAAATCAAAATGAGGAAAAGAAACTCCCTCCTTTCTTTTAAAATGCCTCACACTAAAGTCACACTGAGTGGTGAAACACTGGGCTGTGATGCTCACTGCACTGGGTGCACCGTACCACGTGCTTGCCTCCCTCCCTACCCGTGAGGCTGGCTACTGGCAGGGACAATGACAATATTTGGGACTTACTCCATCCCACTTGGCCATTTCCACCTTGTAAAGAGCAGGGAAGTGGGTGCAAAGCACAACGGGCTGTGCTGTGCCGGAGTGCCTCTGGAAGCCCATTACTGTTTTATGGAGGTCACCCTCACCTAATTATGCCACTGTTCCTCCCAGCCCCAGCCTGACCCTGCCTGATCCTGAAACGGATTAACATGTCTTGGTCACTTGAGCGTGTGGTGTGTGTCTGCTCGGGGAGGGCAGCGGCTGAAGGTCTGGCTGTATCTCAATGTTATTTTGACCTCGGCCGTTTTTTTCCATGGCGAGTCCTTCGCAGACCTGTTGAATGGGGCTTTCATTTTGCTGACCCCGGGGGTCATCTGTTTTCGGAGCATGAAATATGGCTGCCGGTGGACAGGAGGGAAGAGATAAACTTCACTGAGGAGCCTTAACAGGCCAATGAGCCGTGACTAATGATGATTGTGGTTTGTCTTTCGAGGGCATAATTTATTGGGCTGCTGACCACTTAGTGCACTGGCGGGGGAATTAACTCTTTCAGGTGCGGCGCCAGGCGCAGGCTCACAGAGTTCTGCCCAGGAGGGGTCTGTCTGCTCGTTGCTCATCTTTCTTCCCTTTTGCAGGGGGAGCAGGCATTTCTCCCCACATCTTTCCCCGATGCGATGATTCCTGGCTGATCTTTTTATCTCACATCCCCTTGAAAAAATGGTTCCTGAAACAGTTCTCTGAGCAGATTTCCTATTGTGATGTCTTCCGTGAAGCCTCAGCCATTTCTTGCAGGCAGAACAGGGACCATGAAGCACAGTGACCCTTCTAGACGGGGGACTGTTGTGTTCCTGGATAGCAGGCAGCTGACGCGAGCCACAATTGCCCCAACAAAGGAGCTGGCGTGTCAAACATTGCTCTTACATCTTCATCACAGGGCTCCCTCAAGGCCTGCAGCTTTCTCCTGGGACAAAAACTTCAGCCTGACAGCACGTTCCTGGCAGCACTGCTATCTGTCTCTGTCAGCCTGCGGACAGACTGGGGCGGACAGGCAGGGATGCTCCCTCCTTGCTGCGGTGAGGCAGCCTGCAGAAGGATGGCATCAGCCCCGTGGCCAGCAAGGTGTGCAAAATAGGGTCAGCACTAGGATCCAAGCCCCGATCTCACTTTTTTTTTTTTTTTTTTTAGGCTGACACCACAAAGATCTCATTGGAAATAAGTAATTTCATGCACATTGGTGTTTGTGGGGGTACCTTTTCTCCAGCATCCTAAAAGCTGGATGATAAGAAAAAAAAATCAGAGGTTCTAAGAGTGTCCTACAGCCTTTGAGTTATTTTAATGACTAAATCATGCTTTTATCTGCATTGCTGCACTGCCCACTGAGGTCAGCCACCCTGGGTCCAATTAAGGAGGCTCACTTAGTTTGCAAGTGCCTCAGTTTCCCCACCTGAATATACAGGGCAGGGGGAGGATGCCAACACTGACTTTCAATGAGACGTGCTTGAAGATCACCAGGGTGAAAAAGATACGAGAGGTGTTGGGAGAGAGATCTGGTGTAGGTAAAGCAGCTCACCTTTCCTCCTGCCAGAATATGCCAGCACCCCACACTTGACTGGTCCCTGATAAGAGCTCACACAAGCCCCTGGCTGCAGGCTTGGAGGGGGGGGTTCTTGTCTTTTGGGGTGTTCAGTGCAGAACCATCAGTCTTGGAGCAGTGCAGGGGCAAAGGGGACAGTGCTTCTGGAAATCACAGGTTTGGAGAGAATCCTGAAAAAGCCATTTTCAGATGAGCCATAAATTGAATCAGTTGATCAAATTATCAGTCAAGTTGCATTTTAAACACTGACCATAAATTGGAATGAGAGTGGTCTCCTTTAGATAATTCCCCTGAAAAGCACAGAAAAAAAAAAAATATATATATATATATATCAGAAAGCCTGGGGGAAGACTGTAAGAGTTCCCCAAGGGCTTACACAGGTCCAAATCTATTTCATCCATTTACATATTAAGAGCCATCCTGCCAGAGGAGCTGCCTGCCTTTGAAGCACAGGGGCTATTTCTGCAGCAGCACTGTCCAGCAGTGGGTGTCCTTTAGGGTGTGAAGACTTCAGCAGGACCAAGGACCACAGGCCAGAAGCCACAAGGTCTCCCCCAGAGCCAACAGCCACAGCATAAGGTGTCCACAGTGGCTGGCTGGGACGCAGCAGGGAGATGGGATGGTAACGTGACGGCAGGTACTTCTCCATCCCTCAGCATTAAACTTCCCTACCCTTCAGAGCAATGTTTGAGAAGGGCTCTGGACGTTTGGGATTGGTTTTCTGCTGATTTACAAGCCAAAGGACAAGTCATAAACTTTACTCCCTTAATTGCTGTAAGAACACTGGCATAGCCCAGATCCGAGCTGCAATACTTGCACAACCATGTGCATTAATACACCACGCAGTGACCTGGCACTCTGCAAGTTCAGCCATGCTGTAACTCATTATTAGCAAATTAAACAAGATATTCTCATCCTATGCAGGCCTTCTGGAGGTTTCAGAGGAGGTAGAGGAGGACTGCAGCTCTTCCAATAGTCACCTGAGAGACCATTTCCATGGAAATTGGGAGGCTTAACAATTCAAAAGCTAGAGCAAAACCAGTGTCAGTTATAAGCACCTCCTAACTCAGGTGAGGGGTTTGTGTGGGGTGCTGCAGCAGCTGAAGGTGCTCTGTAGTTAAACTGGTTTGGGGGAAGGACTCTTAGGAAGATTATGAGTGTTTTATATTAATATTGCTGGGCGAAATAGATATTAAAAAAATGTAGGTAGAGTCTAAGAGCTTCTGCATGTGCATGCAGGTTTTCAGACCTTTTTTAAAAATTGCTTTTTGAAAACCAAAAAGGTTCCATGGTTGTTTGTTTCTCTGTATATTTCTTGCAGAAAGAGTAAATGTTTAGAAAGAAAGGAAGAAAATGCCTCCTTCCCTGCCCATGCAGAGTGCTGGCACCTCCTGCGCTGCCCTCCCAGCACCATCCAACCCGACATTCCACCTCCTGTTTGATCTCCCTTCACAAGAGACCTTCCTCTAACTGTTATTGTTATCACTAAATAGTGCCCAGGCAGGAGAGACAAAATTACACCACTCAGCCCTTTTTCTCCCAGGTGGAGGACCACACACGAGCATGACCAAGAGTGCAAGAGCAACCTGTGCCCTGCAAGATGGGGAGAGAGCAAAGGTGCACAAGATGTGTGAGAGATGGCAGTCAGTGTGGCAAGTAATGGAAATAAAGATGTGAGAAATGTGATACTGAGTCAGCAGAGAGGAAAAAAGCAGGGAGAAAAAAAAAAAAAAAGGCAGCAAGGCAGGCTGAGAATGTGAGCTCACTGCATCCCATGGTAGATGCAGACCTTTAGGGCTCTGCAGCCACAGTGATTAGCAAAGACATGATCCAGCCTTTGCTGGCCTGATGCAGGGTAAGAGGTCAGCAGCAGGCTGATAAAACAGAGTATCTTCATCTCCCCTTGGGGGGTGAGATGGCTAAAACCCGGCTGCAAAGGTCTCTGAGCAAACAGCCTTGCAGTCCCCAAAAGGCATCAGTGGCCACTGGGCTTAGCATTGTCTTTGCCCCCCCAAGCAGACCCATTTCAGGGTGGATGTAGATAAGTCTTAGAAAGAAACAGGGCAGCTACTTCTTCCTATGTTGTGCTCAGATGCTGTGGTTAGAGAGTTTAATTTGGGGAGGGGGAGTGGAAATTGTGCAACTTTGTCCTTTTGAAGTGATATTGTTACCTGCTGTCACGAAGCCTTAATGGATGGGAAGATGGCTCTTGGCTGGGCTGAAATTCCCGAGCTCAGCCTTGTAAAAGAGGATCTGAATGTAAAAGAGAGGGGGAGATGTTTAACAGAGCCAAGACCTGGGGATCAAGAGGAGAGAGGAACATCCCAGCACATCAGGTTAACCCTTACACTACTAATTCCTACAACTCTGAAAGCTGATCTGGATAAATCAGAGCTAAGAAACAGCATGGAGTAAAGCAGGGAGGTAAAAAGTTGGGGTCTTTAAAAAAAATACACTTCAGAAACATCCCAGTTTGTTTTTTAAAAGAGGAAATGTGGTTTGTCTTACCCTGAAGCCTCTGCTTTCCTTTCCCATGTTCTGGGGCAGCAGCACAGCTCCCAACCCCACAGCCAGAGGGTGACCAGCATTGCTGCAAAATCATTAACTCTGCTGCAGATGCTTTCGCTAGTTTGGATAAACAGCCTGCTGTTGTTCTGCACATGTGAGTTACTGTAAGAGTTGGTGAAAGGTTCTGGATTTATAGCCTTGGAAAATGATTTATTTTTTTAAGCCCACAGCTGATAATGCTGGGGAAATGCCAGTGTGTGATTTCCCTGTACCGCCTCTTGCTCAAGCACTGCATCTCAGAGACGCCAGCTGTACAGAAGGAGGATAAATGCTCAAACAAAAAAAGCCACAAAATCTGCTGCTCACCATGGCACTAAACACTGTTTAAGCAGGTTGATGTCCATTTGCACAGGCCCAGCCGATCAGCTCTGTTTTCCATCCTAAACCATCTTCAGATAGGAACACAACAGGCTAGGCATGGGCTGGATTAAAGACCTCTTGTCCCAAGAGTAGATCCTCATCAAACAACCAGCAGCCACCTTCTGGCACTCAAATCTGTCCCAGATGCTTCAGGAGAACACTTTCTACCCTCCTTCACCTGGGCTAAGTGCTGTTTTGAGGTCAGTCTCACAAGCGTTGCAGACCATGCAGTACCCACCAGTGGGACCCAAGGATCCTCCAAGGCCTTCAAACAATCCCCCATCCCACCAGAAAATCCTGCCTTCAATAATGCTGTCAAGGAGCAGGATATACAGTCTCAGGATCATGCTGGAGAATCTGCCCAATGTCTGATTGGTGTGCAGCCTGAAAAAAAAGCCTCACACTTGGCACCAGCACACCACAGGGATGTTATTGCTTTATCCACAGCATTTTTGCAGCATCATTTTTGGGGTCTTGAACTGTTGGAACTAAGGCACAACCTCCCCTAAGTCCAGCCATATCTAGAGACACTTTTACCACAGGAGTTTGCCAAATTATGCTCACTGGAGGTTACAGCTACACAAAAACCTTAATTAACACCAACGTTGTCTGACCTGCCTCTCTCAGTATTCCTCCTCTGCCTCTTGGGAGTACTGGGAGGTGTCAGTCTTTAATGCCAAGTAATTTCACAAACCCCAGACCACAGCACTCGTGTTAATGTGGAAAGTTGCTGCTACCCCTGTAGTTACCTCTAACTCCAGTCTCTTGTGGGATTTGCTGCTTTAATTCAGAACATGGGTTAACATGCCTTGGATGTAGCCCTGTCCTGTCCAGACATCTATAGGACAGAGACAACCACTTACTATAGGAAGGGTCTCCCTCCTCCACCCTTTTTCATTAATTAGGGATCCAGCAGAGAGAGCAAGCAAAAAGGTGAAGAAAGTCTGTCCCTATCTGTGAAGTCCTTGACGGAGGAATTTACACTCAGCAGGCTCATGCTCTGAAAAGGAGAGCAATCCTCCAGCATGCTCAGCCCAGCCCCCTGAGCACTGGTGGGGTAAGAGCTGTCCGTGTCCTCCCCGCTCCAGGACAGACACTCTGAGGAAGGGCTATAGGCTATAACACCCCTCCTTGCCTGATTTAGTCAAGACGGGAGAGCAGCTCCATGTCCCCTGTCACTGCTGTGGCTACTTCTGACCTGGCCACCCACCGTACATCACTTTGTGAGGGAGGGTATTCATATTTTGAGGGATGAAACTCAGAACAGGAGCTGAAGTTTGAGAAGTAGTGTGGCATTTGGGCCAGGACTTGCAAGAGGGGAGCAGGGTATGGACCTGATGATTAAGTCTGAAGTCCTATCCAGCCTTGATGGTAAATAATTGCAAGCTGCTCCATTGACCATCCCAGCCCCCATCAGAAATGCTGGGCATTAACAGTTTGTTATGGCCACCCCAAATGTTGGTTCATCTCTTTGGTACCAGCTGGGGTAAAAGCTGGAAAAACAGCTGTGGGATCCGCTGGAATGAAACAGGTAATAACATTTGGTGCTATAGATGAATAATCAGAGGTTACCAAAGTCCTCATTAAGCAAACTAGGGTTGTCTTTCCAGCAGATGGGTTGAAGGCAAATGTCTCCCTTTACAAGTGCAGTGTCTAGAAAAAGAATAATCCTAGCCTGTTCTAGATAAGAGAAGGAGTAGGTATGTCTTAAATATTTCTATTACTTCAAAGTTCATAAATCTATTGGTTTAAAACTGTCAACAAGAAAGAGGAAATATGAGCTAGAGACATGGTTATCACCAGGAAAGGAATTTCCTCCAAAGGGAGAGCAAGACAGTAAGTCCAGGAAAGAGGGACAGATAGGGAAATACCTCTATGAGATGTTAGGAATCCGCACAAGCCTGATCTATGAATATCTTTTCATTGACTCCAGCAGACTTTTCTTCAGCACAAGAGAAGGATGGTCAGGGAAGATTAGTTTTCAAATCATAAAAAAAAAAAAAAAAAAAAAAAAAAAAAAAAAAAAAAAAAAAGAGAGAGTATTAGAAACTGTATGAGATTATTGGTATTATTTCATTGGGTTGGTTTGAATTTTTTTTTTTTTTTTCAGACAGCTTTTGAAATATTTCAGGCTTTTGTCAAAGAAAGCTCTTTGGCCAGATGGCCTGATCCCACTTTTTGGTAGACAGAGCTGGTGCCCGCAGGAAGAAAAGTCATGTGGCATTGTATGGTCTGCACAGCACAAAGAAAGGGTGGAAACCCATGGGAAAGAGAAAGGAGACTCCAAGGAAGAAACTTTTTGTCTCAGCCTGAGAAAGGGAGTAATGCAAAAGGAAAAAGGAAGAGGGGAAAGCAAGGACTGAATAAATGAGTCCTGGACTCTGGGCTGGACACTGTGCCTGCTTTTGGTTTATGAAGGCTGAAACAGAAGTGGCACTGACCCTCAGAATCATCCAAACCACCAACGATGCTCAGCTGTGCTGCCATAACATCAGTATCTCTCCAAACACGGCCCCCATTTAAGACCATCCACTCTGAACCCACTGACACTGTTCATCCTTCCCCTGCTATTGAACATACCTGGGACATTGCTGCTCAGAGCAAAGGAGACCTGAAGAGCCCAGATAGTGATGGGATAAGGGCATGGCTTATATCAGGAGTGCTCAGCACCCAATCAGGAGGTGTCTGCAACTATTGGAGCTGCCCATGGAGTGAGCATTGTGACTGTCATGGCTCCAGAGGGCAATGGGGTACCCCTGTGAAGATGCTGAGGACCAAAATACGTGCTTTCCTACAGGTGTAGCTACAAATCTTCAAAAGATGTAAAGCAGCTCTTAACCAGAGCTCTGTCTGGGCAACCTTCTAATGTTAACGGTACCAAAAAAACGGGCATTTAAGATACCATCTTTACTGTACTCATCAGGCTTGAATGGTCATGGCCTGCCCTCAGCAGAAGGAACCTCCCCATCACCCCTCTCTCCGGACACAGCGCTGCCTGGTGCGTCTATTCTGGGAATATGCCAAAGACTCTGGTTCCCAGAGCTGTCAGAGCGGCACTAAATCCACCAAGAACATGTTCAAACAAACACATTACAGCAGATAAAGGATCAGATAATTTGATGTCTCTGACTCCTACCTGGGAGCAACATAGCAGTACAATTGTACCCTGCCTGAATGTCATCCTTTCTATATATCTGAAAACGGTTCTTTAATAAACCCCATCCTTCCCCGCCCCTTCCCTTCTCTTTTTATCTAATTCTGCCTAAAGTCACCATCCTGTCTTAGGGCAAAGTTCCCACCACTACCAACCCCTCCCCTCCTTTCTCTTGATAACCCAAGCATTTTTAGACTGATTCGCATGTGCTCTGCTCTGTGGGTAAGCAGTAACTTGCTCATATAAGAATGTTTACATTTGAATATAAGTACAATTACACCAGCCGATCTAATAGTCTTCTCTGTATATGTTACTGAGTACTTAGGGCCATTTTTTTGAAAGCCATTATGCTCATGTGATTTTCCTCAAAGCCTTTCGAAGGGATTTTGTTTTGACAGCAGGGCATTAAGGGGGTGAAACTGATAGCATAAGTACCACTTACAGACTTTGATCAGCTTGGGTCATAATTCTCTTGGAGAAAGTCTTGTATATATTAGAGAAGGAAATTAATTTTATTGCCGTGGTGGCTTTTTTTTCTGCTGGTAACATCCAACCACTTGTGCTCAGATTTTTTTTTTTTTTTTTTTTTTGCAAGCCCCCTGTGTTTGGAGATGAAGTACGAGTTGGACTGTCCTCCTCCCAGGGACAGGCACTGGAAAGAGGCTGCCAGCATGTCTTGAGCCCTCATCTCAGTCCCCAGGAGGAGGATTCCCTCCAACACCATCCACAAGGTAGAAAGACTTGCAAACCTCTTCCTTTGCATGCACTGGATTTAGCTGTTGTATGGATGAATTACAACAAGAATATACTTTTTTTTTGTCTGTAAATATCCAAATATAAGCAGGTAACTGGACCTCAAGGATACTAGGAAGCATCATTTTGGATGCCCAGTTCCCAGGCCAATTGTTTGAAAAGAGCTACATGAGAACAGCTAAATATATCAAGTGTTTCTGCAGCCATGACAGAGAAGATGATCAACTTTTGCCTTCAACTCAGGTAGTACACTAGAGAAGAGAAGAGAAGACAACAGAACTGATTTGCACTGCAGATTTTGGAGTGAATAGATGTTTTCTTACAACTGGCCATAAGTCAAGCTCCCTACTTTGCACCTTCAGGTCCTGTGCACACAGGGGAACAGTTGACACTGTGTTTGGCACAGAAATACATGGTCCAGGCTAAGACAACTACCAGTGACCAGCATTACACCATTGTCACAAGCTCAGCTAGTGAGCCCTGGGAGCTCAGATGCATATTTAAAGCAGGGTGAGTAGACAGGGGAGAAGCCATGTTCAGCAGGAAGAGTTAAACTTGGTCATTGGAGCTTTTGACCAAATGAATAACACCAAGGAACAGTTCAGTCAGTGGGGAAATGGTGTAGCATCTAAGCTGGGCATAAAAGAAACAGAGAACAAGTGATTTCTGAAAATCTCCCTTTGTATTTTTGCTAGTATTTTTGTTGTCCTGTCAGGTGGTGTTCCAACCATCACTTCTCCTTGGTGCCACTCAGTGAAATGAAGGGACAGGAGAGCATGGACAAGCAATCTCCTGGAGCCATCTGCAGTTGTCACATATCTCAGCAGCACCTTGTCAGCAGGTAGGAGCTGGCTGTGATCTGTAGCCTGCAGTCATCAAGGATGTTCCCTCTTTAAAGACAAGCTGATGATGTCACCCAGCAGTGCAGAGTTGTGTGAATCTGTTCCTTCCTCCCCAAAAGTCTTCTATCAGACAGTGCCTTGGTCTCTTCCACCAGGGAGGAGCTAACTGCATATGCTCACTCTCTCGTATTCACAGTAACACATTTCTGCAAGATGGTTAAAGCACAATTAATCCCAGTTAACATAGACTAGACATCACTCAGACTGCCAAAGTTAATGTTTAGTCTAACCATAATGAGAAGATTGATCAACTCCTCAAGAAGAGTCTTTCTGCCTCCTTAGCCATCTCTCTAGAGGCATCAGCCTTTTGCTAAGGACAGTAGAAAAATCACAAACAGTGGAAGCACTTGCCTTGCCTTTGGCTAGAGCCAGAAAGATTCCTGTCTTCATTTGGTATCCATACAGTGATCCAGGAACTGCATCATAAAGAAAAAAAAAACAACAAAAACCCCACAAAAAACTGTAAGAAAGACCTCTAACTTGGCAGAACCACCCCCTGAAAGGCAGAAGTGGCCTGTATTACCTGTGTTGGTCCATTCAGGTGAGCTACAACTGCACTTCAGGCCAGATGAACAAAAAGCTCTGAGGACTTTCCTTTTAGTGATATCCCAGCCCATGTTGCCAGATAGAAGATGCTTATGGGCTACAGCTTGAACAAAGCCTAGATGAACTTCTGAACTAGTACCACATGTAATAGACACCAAGAGATCCTCTATTGCTAGGAGCAGTAGTAAATAGATGCAGAAAAAATACTGGGATCCCATATCATTTGAAGTCTAACTGAGACCTAACTTTGGATCTGCAGCTATCTAGCCCTAATTCAACTCACATGTGAACATTTCACATTAAGGGAGTGCTTTATTTCCGACTCAGGTTAGCCAGCCAGCAAGAGTGAACCTTGGTCTGAGATATCCCTGGAAGCAGGATGCTTTTAGCAGTATTGGGTCCTTTGACAGGGCGATACATCACTGATGGGTACTGAAAAGAATAGCCCCTCTTCATCCTTACCCCCACTTCCTGCCAAATCCAGATTGGAATCAAGAGTGGAAATGTTTGTGCGTAGCTAGTGAAGCTGGTTGGAAAATTTTTGTCAAAACAGATTTCCATCAGAAAACAACACCCTGTTGGCTTTGGCAAATTTTTGTTCAGGAACAAAGTGGAGAGAGAAAAAAATGTAAATGTCAGCGTGCCCTTTTGACATTTTCCCTAACGAAACAGATGGACTTTCTTGCTTCGAAATGGCTTTTCCTTGACATTCATTTTCTATATTCAACTCAAAACAAATCAACTTTTCTACCAAAATAGAATTTGTTGACTACTCTAAGAGGCTTTTTTCTTTTGAACATTCTAGGATACCAGCTTTTCCTCAATTCAGGATGGGATCGGAGGGAAAAAAAAACCCTTTATTTTTTTCTGTTGAGTCAAAGATTTATTCTTCATAACCATCCAGGACCCTGCCATCCTCTCACCTGAATTCCTCTTTCTTTTCTTGCTCCTCCTGGAGTGACACTTATCTTCAACATAACTATTCCCTGAATTTTTAGCACTAGCGTTACCTTTCTTCTTCTCTTCTCAGTCCTGAATTGGTATTCAGAGCCCTTAGAAAAACCCAAGCCAAAACCAACCCAGGGTACCACATGTTCAACTGGAATCCAGTAGATGTGGAGTGTTTACCCTGGAGATCACCAGTCATGTCTGTGCTCCCAACATTTCTCCCAGGGTTCAGACTGTGGCTAACAGTCCAGGAGGAGGAGCAGCAGCTCTTGGTGCCCTCTCCTACTGCTGCCAGCCACAGCAGTGACTGTCCTCTCTCATTCTGCCTTCACCCTCACTCCCCTTCTCCATCAAGGACTATAATCTGCAAGGATTTCTCTTGCCCTCTCCTGCAAAACAAGAACAAATGTTGAGAGAAAAATCAACTGTCTTCTATAAAACCAGCCCCAGTTTTTCAGCTGAGGCATTGTCTGGTGAAATGTGATCTACTTTTTCCTCTATGCAATAGGTTCGCCAAACAATTGGGAATTTAATTCAAGAGAGTGTAATATAGATGCATTTTGCTTAAGCTTAACCATCTGCAGTGAAGTGTCTCATCTATGCTGACTGTGTGGCCGTCTTCTGCCGTCAACAGACGGTAGATCTACAGGGAGAGAGATCCCCACCGCATTGCTCCATCCGCTATAAAGGGCACTCATATCTATCTTATGGAGAGCTACAGTTTGCTAAGACATACAGCACATTTCTTACCTTGGAGTGCAGTTCTGGACTCATACCAGCTTTGGCAAACAGAGAACTGGAACTCTGCTCCATCACCACAGTATTTCCCAGCCTATTTGCTGTAAAAGAAGAATGAAAATGTCTTAAATACACTCTTGTCTGACCTCAACAAATAAAACTCCCATTTACTGAGTATTGACATGACAAAGAGATTCTGTAATGAACCTGGAAAATGACCAGTCCTCAACACAAAGTCCTCAACTTCAGCTTTTTGAGATACACACACTGCTTTAGCATTGAAGGTCACAAGTGCATATCAGCAACTGCAGAGTGACGCAGCTCAGGCAGGGCAGAGCTATGGCCTTTACTGTGCCATCCTGCACAACAAAGTTTTCAGTCGATTATCACACCCTCACAGAGCCACAGACTGCTATGAAGGGATCCATGAGAGATACCTAGGGAAAGTAACTCTATAACCAGGAGCTTAAAATGCCTGTGCAGAGCTCATGGGGAGTTTAGAGGGGAATCTGCAACTCAGAAAAAAGATTGAAAACAGCTAGACTATACCCCTATTTCTTACTCAGCCAAAGCTGATGAAATGTCTACCTCCTCATCCCCAATCTCTCCTACATGCAGTAGATTTATCTTCCTTGAAATTATCTAAACTTTCCCACAGGGACTTTCCAGTGCAGGTCTGGTCTCCAGTAAACAAGCAAGCCTGCAAAGCCAAGCCGTGCTCAGGTCCTGCCTTGCCCAGAAGCACAGGAGTTTTTGAAGCTGGTGCCAAGGATTTCCCTTGGGTTTACAGCTGATTCAGAGTTAGGGCCAAACTCCAACTGTATTTCACCACAGACAAGACCAAGCACCTCAGAAAGGATCATTCCCTGCCATCTTGGTAGCCCTGGGGAAATTGCACCACAAAATAGCATCTCAAGACAATTCAGCCACCCTGGCTGCTTCCCCAAGGGCTGGGAAAGAGGTCCTGAGCTTAGAGCCAAAAAGTGACTGCAGCACTTTGTGGCCAGCTCGATGTGCTCTGGGAGCAGTGGATTTTACCAGGGGTTACAGGCTTCTGGACCTCCCCAGTGTGATGAAACTCAGCTGCTGGAGGCAGGAGAAAGCACTTCAGATAAGAGGTCAGCAGACAAAAAAAAAGTAGCAAGTATGCTGGCTATGTGATGCTGTCAATCACAAATCTCACAGGGTCCCTGTGGAAGAGGCTGGAGTTCAGAGCTCCAGATATCCACACCTCTGTCCCTCCAGGCAGGACAGCCGATGCTCTCAGCTCAGGTGGCTGTGCTGCACGTCCAGGATCCTCTCTGGCTGCCTCACACCCTCCCAGGGGAAGATGCCTCCAACACCGCAGCCAGTGACCCTCGGCAATGCAGAGAAATTCAGGCTGACAATTTATTGATAACATCAAACAACACTTGAGCTTCTCTGTGGACCTGAGCACTCCCTGCTCAGAAGGACACAGGTGGTGGGAGCAAGGGATGTTTTCTGAAGTCCCACCTGGCCTCACACTCTCCTTCCTGCCACTTCCAGGTTCCTTCATCGAGGACGATCGATGTGTCCCAGCCCTCCCTCCTCTTGCTGACAAACAAGACAACCTCAGGGCTTTGCTCGGATGCAGGAGCAGGCATCGCGCTGACAAGGCAGTAAGGGGGAGAAACCCCAGACTTCCCATACAAAGTAGCCTTTCAGCATCGACTTTCTTGGCTTGCCTCTTGCTGGAAAAGAAAAAAGGAGGAATGGAGCTGAATAGGTATTTAAACAAACACACACACTTACTCAGTAGATCAAATCATTGCTGTAAATCAGTCTAGACGGCAGATTAGCAGAGCAATGCTGGATGCTACCACAGAGAATCTAGCCCTAAACACTTGTAAAGATATTTAACTGTATCATTTTTCCCCCCCAAAAATCACTGTTGTAATGTTAAAATTGCATCATTCCAGCCCTTGTAAAGAGAAAGCTGACGGCAGCTGTGCTGCCCATACCACATGCCTCCAGTGAAAGGCAGTTGACAGTGGTGTCCAAGAACAAACTTGCAGAAAACCCTCTACACAAGTTTTGTGACATCGCAAGGGCACAGGAAGGAGCAAGCTCAGCCACATTTTGTGTTTGCTATGCCTTAAGAGCAGTGTGATCAACTAATCTTCAACACTAGCAGTCCTGGAAAGTGGCAGCATTTATTCTGACCAGTTGAAAAGTAAAACAATGAAACAAATTAAAGGATGAATAATTTTGCTTTTCTTAGATACAAGGAAACTCATAAGTCCAAATATCTGTTTCCCAATATTTTGTTCTGCAAGATCTCAGCATCTCAAATACAAAATTCATTTTGAATACATTTCCACTCTTTATCATTTTTGCATTCTTGACCTGAACAGTCGAACAAGCCAAAATCCCACCTTCCTCCAGTCAGTGCAACATCACACAGTCCTCTTCTGGTTTTGTCCTCTTGTGTAAAGGTTCTCTTCATTCATTACACAGACATTACCCGTTGGGTGAAGGCGTTTCAGAGCTATGTACTCTTAAATACTGTCTAGACCAAAAAGCTTCCAAGTCTTCCTGCCCAGGCCGCAGCTGCCAGCATTGCACAGGCACGCCTGCTCTTGCAGTGCTGCTGGGGATGGCAGCATGGACAGACATGGCATTGTGTCATTTTTTCAGACTCATCAGCAGAAGCCCAGATGCTCCATGGCTCAGGACCCAGACTCTTCTGCAGCAAGGACACAGACATCAGCCAGAGCTGTAGAAGCAGAGGCACCATAAAGGAGAGAACAGGAAGGATAGCAGCACAGGATTGCTACCTCTGGCATTTGGGGTGAAGTTATTTTTACTTATTAGCCTGGTTCAAGGCACAAGAGCGCAGTTTAACATGAGGCTAGCCTCCATTTACTGCCAATGGAAACAGAACTCCTGTATTTCTTGCCCACCTTTCTTTGAATGAGTTGATCAACCCTCTGGAACTTCCCATCCTCCAGTAACTGTAGTGGCACCTGAAAGCCCAGAAGAGGTGAAATGCTGCCCTAAATGACCTCAGCTCCAGGAGGTGAACCTTCTGGGAGCAGTAGGAGCAGGGCTGCACCACAAGGAGAGACAAGCTGGGAGCTGAGAGTGACCCCAGCACAGGCAGTTTCCTCACCAGTGGGGTGCTGTTTTGCAGGGCCTGAACACAGCAGGGACCATTGAGAGGTTCAGACAAAGTGAGTGATGAATCAGGTTCAGAGTCCACACAGAGCAGAAGACAAAGCCAGAGACAGGACGAGAAGCAAGGGGTCTATCCAGAACGTAGACAGATTACCTACAGTAGATATCCCAGGTACAGCTAGGACAAGAGACAGGTCTGAAGTTCATGTAGGAGACAGGATTTCAGACAAACCACCTACAACACAGGGCTCAGATGCATCCCAGAGGCAGAGCAGGAGAGAAGCCATAATCCGACAAGGAGGCCAGGGACATACCAAGCACACCTACAGCCCAGGGAGGGAGTAAAGGCTCAGGGCTGCCTTCTAAATATAACTCCAGGGCCATGGGAAGAGGAGGGATGAGTGGAGGACCCAAGTGAGGCTGGTTCGATCAGTAAAAGGTTAATTAGTGCCTCAAGATGACCAATTTGCACCTGCTCCTGCTGTGATGTCTGTGGTGGCAGGGGAGAGGGTGGTGGGTCAACCTCAAGGAAGCTGGGTCAGGATTAGAAAATTGTATTAAGGAAACATCTTCCAAGATTGGCAAGGACCTGAGCACATCTCACTGCCCAGGCCTGCAAGTCAGGCTGGTGGGGAGCAAACAGGAGGATCTGATGTGGTGGATTTTCTGAAATGGTGACAGATGGGACAGATGTACCATTTCCGCCCTCAACACCACATAGGAAAAATGTAGTTTCTTACCGTTAACACATACCTGTGAATCGCTCAGGATGCTTCACCTGTACTTGCCATAAGAGGAAGCTCTCTTCTTGCCATCAGAGGATGATCGTCAGAGCACAGGTCTTCCCTTGGAGCAATCCTTCCCAGCCAATAGACTCACAGAACTGGTTACCACCCCTGGCCATCAAACCACCTCTGTTTTCCAAGCTCACAATGCTCTGTTCTGGGCACCTACACAGCAGAAAGGAGAAACGTAACACTCATCACGGCATGTGGAAGACAACTCTCAAATGCCCCTTTTGGAGGATGACCAGACTATGAAGGTGCACAAAGACTCGTACAGCCTGAGACTTTAATTGTTGCTCTGCAGTGTGTTTCCATCGGGCGTGCAGAATGAAGCAGGCAGGGGAGGGGGAACTGGAAACGCTATCTGCCGATTGCTGAGCCGCCAGACGTGAGGGCAGTTTCCAAGAACACATTGACGTATTGTACAGCAGAGGGAGGCCTTCAGAGCACACTTTGACTTTATGCCAGGCCTAGGCAGTGTGCTGCTTTGTATTAATTTGTGTAACTTCATGAATAAACTGTGCTTGGCTTGTATATGAATTTTAAATGAATTGTTAACACATTTTTATGAATCGAGGAGGAGGTGCTAGCTGGGGAGGTTGACTGTTTGTTGTTTAAAGCAGAGGAAATCAATCATGGTTTTTCGCAAAATAAAACTTTATTGAGCTGTAATAAACAGATACTTCTAAAAAACATTTAAAACCACATAAAAACCAAGTGGAAGGTGCTTGACTGCTTCAGCATGAATCGCAGGTCAGTGAATGCATATCTTTAAAGCTCCTAATTTCTTTTCATAACATCAGGAAGAAAGATGCATTAATGTGCTACATCAATGCCTTTAGGGCAGGTGGAAGATGTGCTTACGGCCCAATGTCTGGTGTCATCAAGAGACCCCATGAAGCAGTCGCCAGATGCCAGTTTGGAGATGGTTTGATGCAGGATGTTTTGCTTTGCCTAAGGTTGCCCATTGCACTTCGTAACTCAGGAATACACCCACCATCTGTGCTTTCTGCTCTCATTTATCCTCTTCCGTCCTTTCCAGAGACACTTGGCTCATAAGATGGTTGGGAAACACAACCACCCACATCTATTTCTTCATCTTTCTTTTAACAGTGGCAAAGGGGATTCTGTTTAAGGTTGTTGCTGGGGAATAGCAAAAACAAAAGTGAGAAAACTCTGGGGCTTTCCCTATGAAGATCTGAAGCAAGTCAGCTTTAATTAAAAACAGAAGAGTCGCTCTCACTTTGGTGAGTCCCCTCTCTTCTGCTATCCACTGGCTGCTGCTGTTGGGAAAGTGGGGTCACAGAGCTACAGAAAAGACATCTTACGCTAAGGGGAGGTTACTTTAGAGGCCTCTGCAGTGAAATGACAAATCTTGCTCTGTTTCACAGCTTCAAGAATTAATAACGTCAGATGTCAGCATGGAGGGGAGAGAGCGAGAGAGAAGACAGATGAGAGAGCCAGAGAAGAAAAATATGCAGGTCTACAGGATCTCCAAGGTTTTGGCTACTACATGGCAATCAGGTCCCCAGCGGAGGGAGCAGAGCATCTCCTGCAGTGAAAGCAACTTCTTGTCTATGTAATAGAGGTGTAAATAATAGAGGATAAAAAGGAGATCCAGGCCAAGAGAAACCTCAAGTGGAGAAAGTTCACATTGCTGCCTGTTCCTTCAAACTGAGGTCTTCAAAGCCAAACTCTCCCAGCCAGGAGACAAACCAGTTTTGCTACTTTCCCTCCCCAAAATCCAAGTCATTCATCTTGGAATGGGAAATTCTGACTGGAAAACCAATGGGCTGGATCTTGGTACTTCCATTACAGGCTCGTGTTACAAGTGTTATTCATAAAAGGTCCTGCAGACTGAATGACCAATTCCTGGATTGCTTCCAAGGACTATTTAAAGTTTTCCATATTCTGTAGGTCCTGATTTGAATGTGTGACTTTGGCCAGTGCATTGATTGATGTTACTAAAAACGCTCGATGCTCCCCCCTCTGGAAAATATGTATTTTGGAATGTCTCTGTATTACTTTTACTACTGAGCTTCTCGCTTGCTGGAGATCATTGGTGTTTGTTGTTAAAATAAATGGATTACTTCAAAAGGCAATTCACTGGTCCCCTACCTATGCACACTGGCTGCCATTCTGGTTGAGAACAGAAGACAGATTTTCAAAGCTCAGGAACAGAGCAAGGAAAACACAACGTTGTTCCTTAGCTGCAGAGGCTGGTTTTCTTTGCCGTTGTGTCTTGTGGCTTCAATCTCTGATGTCTCATAAAGCAAAAGCTTCAGCTAGAGTTTTGCCCAGGATTGGATCATTTTGTAGCATCTCCATCCTGCACATGTCCCTGATGCTGATGGGTGAGACTGGCAGGGTTCCTTCCTCATCACCAGGTAATGCCACTTCTCCATAGCATATCCATAGCATATCCTAGCATGGCAGCATCAAATGAGATTCTTCATATCACCTAGTGCTAAACATCAAAGCTGGAGGACAGACAGCTAGCTGTCCAGCTACCTTCAAAATCAAGAGGAAGAGGGCAGCTCTTCTAGCATGTCATTCCTCCATTCCCACCTGAGGTATGTTTGCTGCTGGGATCAACTGAATCATCTAAGCAAAACACTTCTGTTTCTCCTCTAAGCTTAAAGGACCAGCTTAAACTATATGTCATACTCTTGGGTAACAAAGTCCAGAGCCGAACTTGTGCTGTCCATAGCTGCACAGAGTCTAGAACATCTTGGAACACTTTCTGGGCCAGAAAGCAAAACGTTTATTTTTGACTTTTAACCTCATAGCACCTGTGGGCAGGGAGGAAGAAATTATATCTTCAGCCCTGCTATGTGGGGGTAAAAGGAGTAGGGAAACAAGTTGGGCAAGAAATTTCAAAGTTGGGACCAGACCATTTGCTGTGTAGGGACTGGCGCACTGTGGGATTGTGGTTTGCTTGAGTATAGGAAATGCAGCATCACTCAGCAGAACAGAGATCATAAAGAACTTGGTCTCTTCTGGGACTCCATTAAATTTGACCAGCATAAACTCAGGGTTTTCTGATGGAATTCAAAACAAGGGATGGATCCAGGATATGCAGAGACAAGGCAAGTCATTTGCTTGGGAGGGATTTGCTACCTTTTTACTCACCTTGTGTTGCACAAAACTTTGTGTCACCAGGCAGAAAAAAATCAAATTCCTGAAGCCAATGAACCTGAGATGTCAGCACCACCAAGGCACAAACTCCAGCTCATTTGCAACATTGCAAGACTAAAGGGTAGAGAAAGAAGACTTCCAGTAACCCCAAGCTGCAAGAGAAGATTGTAAAAACCATTATATGAAAGAAAATTACAAAAAGAAAGAGTAAGAAAGAATAAAGGTGGGGTTTTCACTATGTGGCTCTGCGCTCAGAAAAGGTCACATTTTTCCGGCTATTCTTTGCAAATACGAGTGTTAGAAATGGTCTTTATTTAAAGAAAATGAAGCTCAAGTAATTACATGGCTTCAGGAGCCAGGACTCTAAGAAAAACACGAAGTATTTCAAGAGCTGGCAATGTGGCCTGTGGAAAAGGAGTGAGTCATGGTGTCTTTTTGGACTCCTGTCGGGAGGAGAGAGACCAGTGCAGCTGCTCTGGAGTGGTGGAGAGTTTGCTCAGCCGCTCATGTGGCTGTGGGCCCACTGGCCATCTCCCCAGCATCACTGCACAGCTGTGATGGGAGACACGGAGGCTGGTGTGGCTTTGACCAGGGATGCAGAGCCTTTGCGAGCCCTCAGCTACCTGCCTGGGGTGCAGAAGGGACAAAAATGCAGCAGTGTGGGGAAGGAGCAGGAAGGTGATGGAATGTCCCTGGGCTTGCAAGCACAATGCCTCCCTCAATGTCCCTGGGAGAATATGTTGGAGGGAATTAATTGCAACCCAGCAGCTATGAGCCTTACAGGGAGGTAAAATTCCTCTTTTCCTGGGCAAAGACTGTGAAACACTGAACTGTGCCTTCTTCGAAGGGATGCAGACAGACTTGGACTCATCCTGCCCAGTGCTAGCAGAAAAGGGTAGAGAGAGGATCAAGACATTAAACACAGGTGGCACAATGGGAGGAGGGATATTTAAGACTTTTCTTGAAGAATACAATCAATGTTTTAGCAGTCCCAAAGCTGGTTTATTGTTTTACTTGTACCTAATGTCCTTTCAGCCTACTACTTCCCTAGCCCTCCCTGTCAGCTTTGTCCTGCATATGTCCCTGGTCCCAGTGCATTTTACTTAAATTTTTCAAACTGAGTACCTGCGAGTCAGAGAATTTCCTTGTTCCACTCATATGCTGTATGAAGCAGCTAGATGAAGAGCATCCCTGGAGTCAAGTCTTGGCTGCTGCCTTGGGTCTGGAGGAAGAACCAGCCCCTGTCTCGCTGCAGTATCTGTACACATCCCCCAGCTAGGCTGTGCATCTCAGAAAACACACAGCAGGCATCAGGAAGCCTCTGTAGCTATCACTTGCGTGGCAGCAGTGGGATGGAGGGCAGCACTGAGTGAGGAGGCAGGGAGAAGCCGCCGGCTGGTGATGCTGTGCACGGGAGAAGGATAAACAGAGCCAGGCAGGGAACCAGAGCCATCACCCACATGGGTGGGATGTCCTGGGTGACTGGCAGAGCACTCGCCTAGCATCCAGCTCCCCAAGGCCATGCTGCGATCCATCTCAAGGAAATGGGCAGCTCATTACAGGGATTACTTCCAGGCAGCCAGCTGCACAGGCCAATAAGCTCCCCATTGATTTCTGACTGCCCTCCTTCCCAGCAGAGGGAGTTTGGGAGATATTTCTGCATCGATCCAACCTGTTGCTTCCATAATGGGGTTCTTGCCAGATGAACTTCATATTTAAAAAAAAAAAAAAAATGTTATTTTCAGATGTGCTGAAGCTCCCACTGCTCCAAGGAGCAGGCATTGGCACCATATCAGAGAGATGATCCCCTTTTCCTTGACAGCCCAGTGAGCAGGGTGACAGCTTCACTTCAGCTCTCTGGTATGCAGCATGTCATCACTGATGTTGATCAGCGACGTCCTGAATTCATAGCCAATGAACTGCAGTCAAGATCCCATGGCTACACTGGGGCAGATTAAGCCCAGAGAGTTCCACCACTCTGTGTGATCAGCAGGGTCACCTGTGCTAGAGCTGACTCTAAAGGAGGATGTTGGGATTGGGACTTCTTGGTTGGGCACGTGGTAAAAGCAAGCAGTTTCAGGGCTGACTGGCTGCCCCGGAACACCAGAGAGGACCCCAGGGATCCCTGGTGACTCCAGCAGGTCCCTGTAGGTGGGCAGGGCCCTCCCAGCAGAGCTGCTGACTAGATCAAGTTCTGAGGAACAAGTTCTCCAGCCAGAGGTTAGGTGGTTTAATCTGGATGCTATGAAGCCCACCCTGAAAGTCATGTAACTCACGCCATCATTTTTTTTACCTAAACTAAACTTGCTTTCCCTCTCTGCCATTTAATTGGCTCCATAGGATGAAGAGATACTTTTATTTTTCTGTCTTACAGAACCCTATATCGCCTCTTAACAGCAACTGAGGACACTAATAACTCCATCTAATTACAGAATGAGTGATCCCTCTTAAGGGGAATGGCAGATATGCTGGTATTATTTATGTCACCTGCTTTGCTCCATGAGCTGTTCGAGCCAGCTCTGCTTGCTTTTTTTAGCAAGCACATTTCATTTTTCACTCCCCACTGTCATCCCCTTCCCTGTCTCATTCAGAAACTTCACCCACTCGTTCTATCACAGCCCGTCTCTCTGCTACCCTGCGATATAAATCAGCGTTAATTATGCTGGTAAAATCCTCTAAATCACTCATTGTACTCATTATTATTATTTATCTTAGCCTGAAGGTGACACACGCAAACGCTAGCTCTTCTGTTCCCCTAGCAAGGATTTTAATGAGCTTACCGGCTTGGCAACCGAACTGCAACACCTTACACAGAGTTTCCTAACAGGGCTGCATCCACCTGGTTCTGCATCCCTCAGTTTGGGTCCATCAGACCCCTGCAGGGTGATTCACAGCCTGGCCTAACTGCTCCCTTCTTGGATGGGGTTGGGATGAAGCGTTTGAAGGCACATTTCCCTGAAAGCATCGGTCTTACTTTGGGATCACTGTTACAAAGGTACTGCCTGTGTGCTGGAATCACCTAATTAAAACTTGTGTCCTCATAGATATATGCAAGGAAGGGCACACAGACAACTTTTGTCTCGGATTAAGCTGGCAAGCGTTTCCCCCCCCCCTCAGTTATCTCACAAACTGAAGGAGTTAAAGCTCTGTAATTTTGGACTGTGCAGCAAAAGTGGTGCATGTAAATAATTAAACAACCCAGCTTTTTTTCTCCTCTGTGTCCCCTGATCAGGAGAGACAAACATAAATAAATTGAAACTAAAAATTCTGGAAACCAACTTGCCTTCCCAGAGCAAACCCAGATCGAGCACAGAAGCTAAGGTGACAGCTTCTAGTTTGAAGAGGGTCCCCAAACTGCAACCGTACTGACGGCATGCAGCCTAAAAAGCCAGATCCCTCCTTCCCTGATGGCAGCCAATCAGCATATCTCTGCCCTTGCATCTCCATAAGCTGTATTTTCCAGTCTGCCTCCCCTGTGTCTCGGCAGGACAGCACCAGCCCCATGCAGCTGCGACAGCGTGAGTCGACCTCCAGCCCCTCAGGAGCAATAATGCATGGGAGTATCGATCCTCACACTTGTCAATCCGGATGGATGTGCCACCACTAAATCCCTAACCTTTAGCTGTGCCTGGAGTCTGTAAACTCCCACCCTCTCCTCCCGCCAGGCAGCGAACACCATGTCCAACAGCCTATTAGCAGGAGAACAGCCTGTCCCCTGTCAAAACACACAAGGTGCCATAGTACCCACGGGAATGCCGGCGGCTGCTGACAGCACTCTGGCGTGCCTGCCTGCCTCCCCTGCCTGAACTGCCCTTCTGCCAGCATCCCAAAACCTGCCGGGAGCAGCAGCACCAGGCAGCCCCAGCTGAAGAGCGAAATGACCCTGTAGCTAGCAAAGAGAGGAGCATCATCCACTCGCTGGCTTCAAGGCTCGTTTTCCTTGAGGTACAAAGGGACAGTGCCAGCCTTCCTCCCATCAGCCTTCCTCATCATCTGCAGGAGGAGAAGGGAAGCTGTTCAGGACAGGATGCATGCAAAGGGAATGATTTTAAGCTCAGACTATGTGCATTTTAAAAGGTGCAGAGAGCAAGGGGCTGATTCTTTCATCTTCTGCTTTACACAACTGTTTGTAAGAATTACAATTTTGAAATCAGATCTAGAATGTTTTTATAGTTTCTTTGTTGCAGGAAAAGTTATACAGTCAGATGAAAGCAGGTAATGAACACCAAGCAATTTATTTATAGTCTGTATCTGAAAACCCCACAACAAATTAAACCAGTCATTAATTATTTTAATAAACACATGATCACATCACACATGACCCCACCTCAACTGGATCCCGCCTGGAACTCAGATAGCATCTCAGTCTGAGACACCCAAAACCTTGATGCATCCTAGTGGCTTTGAGGTATCCTTGATATAAAATGAACATTTTTCACTGTGTAAAATGGGGGACACACAGCCTGGGCTGGTATAAATCTATTGGAAAATTCATGTTCACAGTCTTTCTCAAATCACTATCTACAGGAATTAAGCACTCTTCAAAATCTCCAGAACGAAGAATTTGCCTGAAGCTTGAACCACTCCTGCAGGGCAGTTCATTTTCTGTACAGCAAATCACACTCCAAATGCATGGGTTTGGTGGGGTCTTTTTAAACCTTCCCATGGTAGGACCATCTCCCCCTGCTCTGCTGCATGGGGACTGCAGTGCACCTATACTGCAGAGCCCATGTCCTATTGCTCAGCCAGTCTTCCCATCACTTCAGCCTCTGGACTAGTCTGGGCAGTCTGACTGCCAGAGCAGTCTCCACTGGTCACAACACTTGTCCTAAGGGAGTCAACCACACTGGTCACAACACTTGTCCTAAGGGAGTCCTGGCACCTTCACGGGACTCCACCTTTCCTGTCTTGGTCCTAAATATTCACTTAATAAGTCTAGGATTACCACATGGTGGGTTAAGGCCTGTTAGAGTTGAAACTTCTTCACCGTTTTCCTCCACGTGGGAGCTTTCCTAACCAGTATCCCTCTGGGATGAAGCACACCAGGTCTGATCCCAGCCCAAAATTCTAGATCACACCATCCCTGTGTGTCACCCGAGTCCCTCCAGTAATAACTTCTGAAATCCATGGGTCCATTTCAATCAACTTGGACAAAAAATGCCTTAAAAGCATTAGGAGTTGGCTTAGTTTGATGGCTGTAGGCAGCTGGATAGAGGGAAAAATGCTGAATTACTGCCCTTTCTGGGAGAGGGGCCGTGGCTGGAGCTCAGTAAGGCTAGATGCTGGAAAAGGCACACAGGAGAGAGATATTTGAAAGGCCCCAAACTCAGGAAATGTTCCGATCAGAGCTCACACCTTATTAGGCACACGGTAATCCAGCCGCGAGACACAGAGCCACAGGAAACCAAGCTCCATAAGTCCTGCTCCTCACGGATCAAATTGGACATTAAAAAAAAAAAAAAAAAAAAAAAAAAAAAAAAAAAAAAAAAAATTTCACAAAGCAGAGACTTCTGGAGCAGGCACTTCTGAGTCCTCCTGATGCAACAGAGATGGGCTTGGGACTGCTAGAAAATGCAAACACCGTTTCTAAAGCAGAGAGAGAGAGAGACTGTAAGACAACAAAGAGGATTTCCATCCGGATCTAGAGAAAGTTGTAGGTGCCAACATCTACTCGAATGAGACTGAGGAGCTAAAAAGCTTTAAGAAATAACCTACTTAAGGATGGCTTGATTTTAATAGCAATTCTTGCCTAGATATTTTTTTATTCTGGTTTTATCCTATTTCTATGAAAGTTGTTACAAAACCAATAAAAAAAACTTTAATTCATATCAAACCCCCATTTCTCTAACTGGAGAAGATCCCCTTTGCTAATGTAGCTACAAGCCAGTAGCAAACCGGGTTTGATTAATTTGATCTTGATTAGAGCTAAAAGACTTTTTTTTTGGCCAGATTTATGTTTTGAAGCAAAGTAAGTGGGAATTCAAACAGAGCAAACCACTCTGTAATACATTTTTAAACACAATTTTTTTGGCAAGCTCAACAATGGAGAAAATCTAACTATTGTGTTTTATTATTTTAAAGTAAAGCATTTCATTACAGTCCACTTCTAGTTAAAAACGTATTTTCATTTTCTTCAAAAAGGATTCTCAAGATTTCTTGAATGCAAAATAAAATTCATTTCAAATTGAATAGAAGGGCTTTTGGCCCAAGAATATTGTTGTTTATTTTCTAATTAATACAAAAAATATGTAGCTGTGGTGCTGTTCATTCTCCTGCAAACTGTACTGATAACATTTCTGTCCTCAGAACTAATGATTCAAAGCTACAGGCTAAATGACAAAGTCTAATCCACGCTTTTGTGTGGCCAAATCTGTAGACCGAGTGCAAATTTTAAGTTCAGCTTTAAATGCTACTTGTTCCTCTCGATTATATGCATGTGTGTAAATATGTTCTTAATGAGGGTTGGGGAAGAGGACACACACTGGCATTTTCATTTAACATATCACTAATTTGAGGAGGTTTAGGAGTCATGAGCTGTGACCTCCTAATTCACGGCAAGCTGCAAGTCCCAGCCTTCACTGGACTGGCAACCTCAGCCAGGAATTCCCTCTGATTTCCTACTCAAACCACTTGATTCCTCCTGCTTCCTTTATTATTACGTTTAATGATCCCTGACATGCTTTTGGCAACCTCCTCAGAGATAATCAGGTTGTAGCGCTTGAGACCAGCTCTGCTCAGATAAAGAAAAAATGAGTGATAAAAACCAGCGATGTATTTGCAGATCAGAGGCAGAGCAGCAGAGAGCATGCTGTGTTTTAGACTTTTGATCAGAATAGAACGCGCGTTCCTCGTTAGTGCTGTAATACGGCAGTCACAGAATTTTTCTATATCAATTGTCAGGCTGGGGTTAGAGCTGGAGCCTGCAGCCCTGTCTGCAAGACTCAGCTCCTTCCCTAGTGTATTGGACACAGCTCCTATTTTCTACACTCACAGCTATTTTTTTTAGCACAAATCATGTCAAATACCTTATGTCCTAATAGACTTCAAGTCTCTTGCAGCTACTCTTCAAATCTTAGCCTTCCTGAGGGTTAGACATGAAAAATTTACAAGAGAAGAGAAAACATGGAGAGGAAAAAAACAAGAAAAAAAAGCCAAAATAAACCAGCAACATCACTATGACACTCAAAAAAATACCCCAAAACAAACCCAAACCACCCAGTTGTTGGATCTGCAAAGATCTCCACTCCAACTCTATTGATTTCATTACACCTCTGTCGCCTGACCCATTAAGCATGGCTCACTGGCAAGGTGTAAGATATTCAAGTTGTGCTTTGTTACATCCTTAGACATCTTTTGTGCCTGGAGATGTTCAGCACCTCCCCAGCTTTTAAATTTTCTTATTTTAGCAGCAAATTCATATAGACCTCCAAGTGAGAGGAACTTGTTCATAACCCAGTTTGAGAATACTCCTTCCAGTCTGTGTCTTCACCCACCAGCATTGATACTGGCTGGGAGTCATTGACCCAACTTTGGCCATCAAAGGTTCGCTGTCACCAGGTCACGTAGGTAGTGTGAAGGGACTGACACCTCAGAATAACTTTCTTTGCACTTAAAAATGGCAGTTGGTTTGAAGGATGGTCCCTTGGGCTCCTAATTACTCTCCATTGACTATGGATGGAGTCTGGACAATTGGAAATCTGGTCTGTAGATGAAGAAAGTTACTTGAGAAGAATCCCTCTCCTCCAGTGTGGCTAACATCATCTCATATCCCTCAGTGATGGGCTCCAGACATACTGTCAGACATTAGCAATCAAAATACATAGGAACAGACAACAGGGTTGCATGTCACAGCCTTTTCTTACAAGGCAAAGAGTCACACTGAAGGTCCCTTTTAGGTAAAAACAGGGACTGATTTGCCCAGACACTTTCTCAGAGATGTTTTCTTCCACAAAGAATTGTCTCAGTTTCTGTACCCACATGCTCTGGGATGTTATTGTCCCTTTTTCAGGACACCGAGCAATAAGGTTGAACCCTCTCTGCCCCCTGATACAAGCACAGGGCAGGGGTTTATCAGCACACACCACTGTGCAGAGAGGCCAGAGACCAACTTGCCTCCTCCTCAGCATCAAGCTGTGACCAAGACTATGATGATACCCTGTTGCCATACACATGACTTCATAATATTTGTCAGGCCAGAAACCTGCAACCTTTACCTCTGACAAGACATCCAGAAAACCCAGACAAATGCCTATAAGCCTCAAGCCCCATCCAGTCACAGTTTATGGGGAGAAGAAAGGAAGGATACGGGCAAAACCCAACCACGGGTGAACCCACTGACATACCTATCAGTGTCCAGCCTCTTACACCCCTGGGTGAATGATATTACCCTGCAAAAGATATTTCTGTATTTGGTACAGACAGTTAGGGCAGAAATAACAAAAAATGCTGCAGATCAGCAAGGAGGGACTGAGGCAGAAAGCAAGCCTGACAGACACAGGTCTAGCATACATTAAGTCCTGCCTTTGCACGTAGGGTTGACATGAAAATGAATGCAATTCTGGTGTTCTGGATGCTCTGAGGACAGTAAATCAGGACCCGCTCAGTGCTGTGGTGAAAACTTCACTGGAGAAAACTTCTCCGGAGAAAACTTCTCCACGTGCAAAAGCACTTTGGAAATACCCTCCCCAAGCCTGCAGTAGGTCCCAGATCTTCCAGTGGGACAAATGGTCTGTCTTTCCCAATTTTCTTCCCAAACGTCTCTGTGTACTCTCCAATACACTGTGGCTTTTCCTGGAAGACTATTAGGTCAGTGGTTTTCCATATAGTGGAGAATTCAGCCTCATGGGTCAATGCACAGATTTTTATCTCAGCTCTAAGTTCCCATCAGCCTGGCAGCTTCAGCTCTGACTACCCATAATGGATGTGCCCTTGCTGGTGTTTCAGCTTGATCCCACTTTTTACCCAAAGTGAATTGTAACCACTAGTGAAAAAATAGTGCATTTATCCCATGGGGATGACTGTCCTTTCTGGTGCTGGGTACCTTAATAGAAGGTCCTGACTAACTACAGGATCTGGCCTATCGGTTTTGGTTGAAAATATTACCACCAATAATACTTAAATTGGTACTAACAATAAAAATTTATATGAGTGAGGACTCCTTGAGAAGTGAAGAACTCCTGTAGTTCATGTTTACCAGTGCATCTCCCAGGCAATCCCTGCAGAGGAGGAACAAAAGTGGTTTAGTTTTATTCGTCATGCAGCAGAGAATAAATAGCACATTATGGAAACTGCTTATCACAGTCCAGGATCAGACACTTTGCAGGAGCAGGTTTTTCCAGACAGATCTCAGATATTTCCTTGTCCCCTCTCATTGGAAAGTCTCTCTTTTTCTTCCAATATCTTGGAGCTTCCATTGCTAGTCTCACCCAAACCCAAGCAATAGCAAAATTTTGGAGCCTGATGCAGAAGTCTGCTATGACTTTCAGTGTAGTTGACTATGGCTCGTCACTTAACCTGCTTTAAGTGCACAATTTTGTGACACCTGCTGTAATCCACCCTGGAATGCTCCTGAAGAGACGCAGGAGAAATTCTTGAGATGTATTTCCCTCAGACCACAATATATTCCATATGCTCCAACTGTGGAGGAGAAGGGAGTTGGTACATTGAGTTACCCTCTGGTAAATCTATCATTCCCAGCTGGGGGGACTGGGGGGGGC
>NW_020799121.1:3076958-3096372 GCF_003259725.1 Athene cunicularia | reverse complement strand
GAGAAGGAGAGAGCTTATCAGTGTTTTCTCTGACTTTACAGCTGGAAGAAATTTACAGCCAAATGCACACTCTCCTGTTGTGAAGGAGGGATAAACCCTCCCCAAACGTGCTTACAAGCCACTGTTGTTATCAGAGGATCAGGGGGCTTTGGATCACCTTTATTGCTGGCCACCAAGGGCTCTTCTAGAGTCTGCTCTTTACAGAAGCCGTGGGGTTGGCTTCTCCGGCAAGGGGCTGTGATGCTGCCCTTTCAGGAGCAATGCCCTCAGCCATCCTCTTGGAAAGCACATTGACAAAATTTAGATTATCTGTGAGCATATGTCTTTCTGAAGATTGCTGACAAGGCAGGTTTTGTCCCCTCTCTCCAAACATCTTTTGCCTGAAAGTTGCAAGCCCACTTTCTGCCAGGGAGCTTTCAGGTCCCATAGCGCCCTCCCATTGCAGGAGCCACACAGGAGGTTGGGTGCATTGCTGTGGGCTCCTCTTCGCACGTGCTAAAAACTAAACATGGCTCGGATCCAAATGTCTGCTTGATTTGTGGCTTTGTTGGGATCTTACTGTTGGGCACAGAGCATTTTATATCTGAAATTCATCTTCTGCTTTTAGCAAACTGGCAGCCATCAGATACCCAGCTACAACTTTAATTTCTGAAATGTTAATAGGCATTAAAGTAAAAAAAAAAAAGGCAATTTTATCGGCTTTTTAATTACTTACCTTTCAGCAACTTTGCTTAACCTTCAGCATTTAAAAGTCATCTCTGAGCTCTCGCAGTCCCACCTCCTCCCATGGAGAGGGTGAACTGAGCAGCGGAGGGAGCTCTGCTCGGGTCATCAAGGCTGAGCACGTCCTCAAGAGCCGTTGGGAAATGAGGCCCTAGGGAGGGCAGCAAGATAACTGTTATCTAAGCAATTGACTTATGTATAATAACTATATAATATTAACTTAATTATTATCATTAACTTAACATTGATTGTTTATATTTAATTGATTATTACATACATAATTATCTAAACCGCAGGTAGACTACACAGTACTTAAGATGTCTGCACCTTTGCAACCTTCTGCTTTTAAACATAGGACTTCACTAAAGCTGAAGAAGGAAAAAAAATGAGATATTTCATATGTGTTGTTTTTCCTTCAGAACATTTTTTTCTGCATTTAATTTTTTCCAGCTACATAAAAATACCTCATTGCTGATGAGTGTCTCTGGAATAACAAACCTGGTATATACCTATGTGTGCACATGGCCCACAATTCCCACAAAAAACCTGTTCGCCATTAAACCAGGGTTTGCAACCCAGGCCTTGTGCAAGCCAAACATGAAAACGAAGTGTGTTCATCGTAGGAACAAGGAAAGAAAGTCCACAAGGAAGCAGATGTAAAACTCAGGCTTTCAATACACTCTAGCAAATAACCAATGAAAGAATAATGACTTGAAAGACGCCGGGCCAAACTCCATGCTGGCACAACTCCATCAAAGTCGGTGGAGATAGGCCAGCAGCGGATGTTTCCCACTTCGTCAGTTGAATGTGAAGAGTTTATTTTCCAAGTCACCCCTCCTCTTACTTAAATTCCCTGTCATTGATCGATGGGTGTCCCAAAGATGCTGAGTGGAGAAATCTGTTGCTTACAGAACGGGTACTTTGCTGTATAAAAACAAAAGGTCTCCAGTCTGGAAATGGCAAAGAGATTTCTTCAAGCAGCTGCCAAAAAAAAAGATAAAAGAAAAATTATAAGCTAGAGCTGCACTTTCTGAGGACACTGCCAATTTTTTTTACGAGGATAATCCCAGTAGATACAGCATTTATACGACAAAAGTCTCATTGTGGAAATGCTGCCAATTTTTTAAACAGCAGCATTTAATCTCTTGGCAATAATATGTGTCCAACTGTGCTTTTATTTTTATTTTTTACACTGACTAACAACATATTTGCATAGATTGATTATAGTAGCAACATACGGTCTGAAGAAGGTTAATTTGCTCCACAATTAATAGTAGCATGCAAATCCACACACAGCTAATATGGGCTGAACCAACAGACAGAAAGTCATTGATGTTAGAGGTGAAATATGGAGACGTGGGGAACATTTGCCAAGCACCTGCCTATTTCAACCTGAGCAGCAGATAAAGGCAACAACAGGTTAAATCTAGCTCTATTAAGGCAAAACTCCTAGGGTTTTTTACAGATGAAATTTTGTGGGATTTGCAAAGATCTTTTAAGGACCTGGGACCCAAAAAGGACTTAGGGCAGGATTTTCCTGGGCGACAAAACACGAAGCCAGGATTCTCATAGCACCAGGTGGTGGGAGCAAGGAGGCACTGGTGAGATGTAATGAGAGGCTGAGTGGAAAGAAGCCAAGGTGGAAGGGCTCTGAAAATGCTGCTGGTGCGTTCGGATCTGAGTAAGAAAAGAAAACACCTTGCTATTATTATCTATATGTAAAACATTCAAAGCTTTGTAATAGAGAGAGAGAGAGATACCTTTACTGCAGTGACATAACATAGAGAGTGACTCTGTACAGACACAGACTTTTTATCTGCAATATAGGTACCATAGAAATAACAACAAGCCTAACTGTGGCTCACTAACAGCAGCCCGGCACCGCTGTCCCTCTGCTCCCTCCCACCGCCTGTCCTGCTCCACCCAGGACAGAAACCCCGGCTGTTCGTCACTGAGCCCCAACCCTCCTGTCCAGACAGGAGCCGGTCATGTGGGATTGTTCACCTGTCATTTTATTTTGCTGCAAGTCCTTTTACGAGCTGGGGTGGCTGGATATGAAGAGCTGGGCTTTGAAAATGGGCCCCCCGTGGAGTGGAAGGAGGCAGTAAAGCCCTACCCCTTCGTGCATCACACAGGGCTTTTGCCTCGCAGCAAAGCAGCAGGAGTTGGGGAGCAAGTGAGCGTAAGGTCACTGAGTTTTGAAGAAGGCGGCTCTGCTCACAGGGGGAGGGAGAACGTCTCTGGTCTGCCCAGCTATAGGATTTCCTGGGTCTTTTATAATGATGTGGTTGCCCGTGGTTGTTTGGCTTTAATGAAGCAATTCATGGCTGGTTTGTTATCGCACTGGAGGGGTACGGAGCTGCCCCTGGCTCACATCTCTTGCTCTGAAGATGGGTATTTTCCATCTTGGCTAAAGGGAAATGAGTTGGATTAAATGGTTTATACTGCGCAACCAGTCTCCAGGTGTAGGATGGCAAGTATGGATGCCCTTAAAGGCAAAACAACCGATTCACCTGACATAGCTGAAATTGTTTGTCTCCAGTCTCTTAGGAGAAAGGGTCCTTCAGAGAGAGGCTGACCCTGGGAAAGAACCTGTGCCCCTTTCCTGAACCCCATGACAGCAGATATTTTTGCTTTTCCTCAAGCCCCAGCTTCTGGAGTCATGTAATTACAGGGTAACTCAGCTTTAATTAAAAAAAAGAAATAGAAGAAATGGGAAATGGTTCCCAGAATGCTTTTTGAGGAGACTGGAACAATGTGAATCTATAAAACATCAGCAAATAAAATGTTCCCCTACTACCACTATTATCATTATTATTGCTAATGACAACCAGAGAATTTTCAGATGCTTTCATGATGCATCTCAAGTAATAAATTTTGAATGTTCAAATCCATACTCTAACCTTGGGTACTCGGTTTGGCTGCAACAGGAGGGCAGGCTGCCCCAGAGGCCTGGCAGCGCTGTCTGCTCTGGGCAAGACCTTCCTGTGGGCTGGCAAGGACAGCAAAGCTCTGGATGGGGCAGGAGCTCAGGACCACCAACGAGAGGGATAGAACAGAACCCCAGAACTGAGCCTTACTGGAGGCTTCCACCATCTACATCTGCCAGGAGGGAACTGAAGCAGAACGATTTCCCCAAATGCAGGTTTCATCATTTAAAAGGATTCCCCGAGTAGCAGCTAATCTAGGCCACACTATGTAGCATTGAAAGGGTCAGCAAAGACCAGAAGTGAGAGCAGCACTATCTGCCTGCCCTTGCAGGGGGATGGGAGGGGAGGAGAGCCCAAGGGGAGCACATTCACGTGCATGGCTGCAAATGGGAGTCTCCTGCAGAGATGGCCCCTCTGCCATGCTCTTGTGTATCTCCAAAGTGAAATGGATTAGCAGCTCACTTTCAATCAGGCTGAATTATGAGTGCAGCGATTTGCTGGACATTTTACATGAACCAGAAGATGTGTTATCTGATGAAAATTGCTTAATTTAATATCCTGGCCTGACAAGCAGTGAACTGTACATCTCCTGGAAAATTTAGCAGTGCAGATGATTTTACTTAGCTGGAAGCATTAAGCAACTGGAACCCCTTTTTTCTCCCCCAAACTCACAGAAGAAACCTTCACAGAGAAACTCTGAGGAGCTGATGGTGCCAAGGTTACCTGCAACCTGAAAGAAAACAAAATGGGTTTTTTTCCATCGAAAAACATTGCAGAATTACATGCACTTTACCACTGTCATAACCCAAAAATCAGTTCTTGGGAAGGAAAAGTAAAAATGCCAGGAAGCAGATCAGATCTAGGTCTCAGAGCTGCCTTGAGGACAGAGGACATGTTTCCCTATCATATGCAGGCCAAGCTTCAGAGCAGGTCTTCTTGTTATGTTGCTCTGATAAATGGAAATCCCTCCTGGGAGCCATCTACAGAACGGGGCACCAGAGGCAGACCTCAGCCTCCCGTGCCTCAAGGGTACCTCAGCTGAACAGCTGAATGAGTGTGGGCTCATCTCAGCCTCTCTGGGCTCTCCCAGAAACCACTTGTGAGTCCAGGTTTGCACAGAGACAAATAGGTGATGGGTGAGGTTAGTCTTCAAAGCAGGTGCATGCTCTCCCTTACCTTACAGTAACAACCTAGCCAGAAATTAATTTCCCAGCAGAGTTCTCCAGCAGAGCCAGGCTTTCCTCGGTGGCCTGTAATATGCCCAAGGCTATTCTTGTTTTCACAAGGAAATTCTTTCAGGCTGAGCCATAAGCAGGGAATCTGTGGGCAGGATAGAAACACGACTGCAGTGCAGAGCAGAATTGCTCCTCAAGTCTTTGCAGATTCATGGGGAGCAAAAGTCACAGGAAAAGCATCCAGTACCCTGACCTTTCTGCTTAAACAAAAGAGACCACAGCAATCTGCAAAGATGGATAAACCTTTCCTACTTAATGCACTGGGGAAAAGAAAACAGATGGACAGCTCCGTATAAACCAGATCCTGCCATAGCACGTGCCATCAGGCAGCTGAGAGCTGAAGGACCCTGAATAACCAGAGAGACCCTGCCATAAACTAGTCATATGTGTTCCCCACAATTTACTATGAGGCTCCCATTGCTGTAGACATAATACATGAATGTAATTATGTAGACTTTATCCGTGCTGGCAATCTTATCCAAATTCAAGGCTTTTATTATAATTGAAGACTACTATGATTTATGGTTATGTTTTTAAACAGCACATAATTAAGTGGTAGAACTCATTGTCATAGGACATTGTAGAAGCCAAAAGCATAAATGAGTTCAAATAACAAAGACATTGAAAGATCCATCAAGGACAATTACATGCCAGGATGCGGCTATGACCCCATAGCTCAGGAAGTCCTTCAGCTGCAAATTGCCATGAGTTGGAAGGACCATGGGAAGTATCACCAGGGGCTTGCCATAGTCTTATATCTTGCCCTAAGCATTTGCTGTTGGCACCATTAGAGACAGAATATTGGGCTAGATGCATCTTTGATCTGAGCCAGCACATCTATTCCAATGTCTACATAGCATGACCTCTAAGAGATCTACTCTTTCCAAAAGGCACTAGGCCAGGACAAGTCTAGATTGTGGTTTAGGCCCATGAGATACAGACCTGACTCAAAAGCTGTATCTTCTCCACCTAGAAGACTGAGCCAGAACCTCAGGTCAGGAGATTGGCACATCTTCCAAGTTTCAGTCTCAAGAAGTCCTTCAAAAGGGAGTTTTCATTAAAGGAATTTTCTATGACTGGGAAGAAAACCTTGAAAAACAAATGTTGCAATGTTTGCTACAGTTTTCTGGTTGCCTAAGTTGACAATGATTAAAAAAAAAAGTATCATGAGAACATGAACATCATCCCTGTTCACAAAACATGCAGCTGAGTTTTCCACAACTGTGATGGCAGGGATCAGCTTAGCCAAAGTGCAAGAGATGAACTTCAGCCTAGGGAAAAAACCCTTCCCGGGTGAGGTGTGTCCCCTGCATTTGCAGCGTCCATGAAACTGCTCCACTTTAAGGTGAGACTTGATGGACCTTTGGTCTTATCTTGTGGTGGTGTTCTTCTGTTGTCCCAGGCAAACACAGCATCAGAAGATGTCAGTTTGACAGAGGCATTCATCGACTTTGTGTAACATTAGGGGAAAATCTCTTTAATTTCAATCAAAGTAGCTGAAGAATGATCTGGCCAAGCCCTTAGCTGCACTGAATTGACACAGCCAGGAATCAATCAGCACAACAGAACTTTTGCATACCAGTTGAAGAGCTGCTTCTAGAATACCTGTTTCAAAGCATCTCCACTGCTGGTGACAGCTTCATGTACATTAAACAGGGCAAAAACTTCAGACCTGCTTTCCTGTGATCAGTGACCCACCAGGAAACTGCCAGGACATAGCAGAAGTTGTTTTTGCAGGAGCATGGGATACCAGATAGGTGCTGGAGTCCCATCCCCTGCTACCACAGGTTATCTAAAGCACCATCACAGCTAGTAAAGAGTCAGTTCAAGGGATGGTAAAGAAAAAGGCCTAAGCATTATTCTTAAAGGGAAACAGTAGTTCATAATACTTCTCTAAGTCAAAGAGATTTCTGTTTGAAGAGATCAGATCTTCATAGGGCAACAAGCAACATTTCAAATGGATCCACATTCCCACAAAAGCAATATATCCATGCAGCAACTAGAAACCTGCTGGGAACAACCTGGGCATGACACTTGCCTGGAGCTGGGTGGCAGAGGCGAAGATCTACCTTACATTAAGGTCATGCATTTAGGCAGAGCTGACAGCTATCTTTGTCCTGGAGGAAACAGCTATTCACACTCAGCGATGCTTTAAAAGACCCATAAATGTACTTGAGCAACCTGGAATTCTATCTGCTTGAAACGAATGGCTAGAAAACAAGGCTGATTTCTCAGCAGCCACCTTTGATTGGATCACCATTAGCATCGGTGTAGGAGGTAGCACAGATCTCTTATTGGCTGCTGGCTCGTCGGCATGGCACAAACCCAATAGCGAACATTCAGCAGTAGCTGGAGAACAGCACATCTGGAATTTCCCAGACCTCAGCTTAGAGACTTCTTCAGCCACTACAGATACTCTCTTGTGTAATAAAAACAGGGACTGAAGTGAAGCAAGCTGGATCCAAACCTAGTGGTGGTTAGGCATCTAACTCCCACTGGTGAAAATTAGGTGACTAAAAGCCTTTGAGGTCTTTGACAGGGTCTGTTCAGCCACATAGGAGCTGCATAGGAAACAGAGTGTGAAACTGAGTGCATTTGCAGGCATTTTTCCAAGCTGTAAATGACAGCACAAAATAAAATACAAAGGAAAATCTGGATCTAAGATTCAGGCCTATGCCTTTAACACACCACCACCACCACCACCCCTTGCTATTTTGCAAGGACAGAGAGATGTCATAATCAAAATTATCTCTTTAACTTGTTCTTAAGCGGAAATCAAAGGGACCATCATCTGAGAAGTCTCAACATTTAGTCTCTGAAGATTTTCCACCCACTGAATTTTTGGCCAGCCCAGGCCTAGAGAGGACTTCCCTGCAGTGTCTTGGGCTGGCTCAAGAAAGCCTTAGCAATAATAAATGCCAGGCCTGTGGGCACAGAGGGGTGGGAGTACACAGCACCTCCCTGCCATAAGCCTGGGAGCATGCACATCACATTAGGCAACACTAAAGAGGAGGTAACAGCCCTGGAGAGGCCGCAGCACAGAGTGGCAGGGGAAGCTGGCTGAATCGGAGGGCAGACAACATCCATGGCTAAAGGGAAGGATCTTGCCAGAGCTCCGGTGGGGAGAAATGACACACAAGTCATACAGCAGATAAAAGGGCTGGCAAAGGGGATGGAACAGGCTCAGGAGCAGGCTGGTTTAAAGTCTTGCTCCAGTTTAGCAGCAACCAGAGCAGTAAGTCTCAGCACAGCCTGTTGATTTAATCCATCCCCTAACAGCCCCCCAGGAGAGCTGAGCAGGTTCAAGACACTGGCTAATGTACCGATAGACAGACCTGAGAAGCTCTACATGGTCCAAGACATCATCCACGAATCAGGAAATAAAGTTTCCTAAATCCCTGCACCTCTCTGCTCCACCACATCTTCACCCTCTGCATGTCCAGGTGGGACTGGAACACCTTTTCTCTGCTGAGAGCATTGCCCCAGCCTGACCACAGCCAAGCGTCCACACCACCAAAGTCCTCCCAGCCTACTGTGGCCACAGTGATCCACACTGGTCCCTCTGTCCTAGCAAACCTGCCTCCGTCTGAACCCTCTCCAGCACACCCGGGTAAATATCCCACCTTTGTTTGTAACCCAGGTACAACTTCAGGGTCAGGCACCACTGTAAGGACACAACTGCCCTTGCACAGCACACCAAATACAAGAAACTTTTTTTTTTTTTCCCTTTCACCAGGGATCTTTTGAGAGGCCAGTTTTGTCAGCAGCTGTAAGACAGAAGCACGGACTAGAGAACAAACATTTTGGCAAGTGAATGAATGTGGCACATAGCTGGAAAATAAAGTACTCTAGAAAAAGAAATATTTTAGGCTCATGAGAAGGCAGGATTCTTTTTAACTTTCCAGACATATTATATTGGCCAGTCCACGTACCATTTATCACCTTGCCTAGCAATTTACAACCTGCAGGGTTTGCTCTTTTTGTTGCTCTTTTTAGCCTAACAAAACCCACTTGGCTTTGCATGCCTTGTTTGGGTGAAGTCACCAAGCTGGCACGGGTCAGACTGCTTTCTGCCTATTTAGAAGTGCTTATGTAGCATTACAACAAATTTGCTTAGGCAAATGAACCAGCTAAGATTTCCTATTGCTGTCCATCGCAGGGAACCCAAGGGCTTCTACAGTCACAGCTTCAAAGCAACTCCTGGATGAAAAATCCCTGTTTGGAGAAGGAACAGGAGAGTTGATTTTGTTTGTATGGTTGATTTCTTCCTTTTTTTCTGATTTAACTCAAAGTGGGAGTATGTTCAGGTTGTAGGAGGTGACTTGCTTAGCCGTCAAAAGACAGTTTCAAAGGAACAGCCTTTCCCCCAGGCAGCCAAGCTGTGAATTTACCCATTCCTCTCCAGAAATCGATTGTACAGCCAGATCCCTTCAGCCAAGAATGCAGACCTGTCAAATCTCAGGCATTGAGCAGGAGACGCACAATCTGCTCTGACCCTCTGCTCCCTTCCAGCATGGCCTGGCTCTCCCCTGCTCCCTGACCCCGGGTGCCAGACACGGCCGCACTTCTGTCGGGCCAAGCACCCATGCCTGGTGCTGGGGGTTGTCACAGTCCTGGAGAGCAGCTAGGAGCCTGCATCCTGCTGCTGGAGGATGCCCCGTGCAGGGATGCCATTGCTGTCCTCCAGCTCCCCCCTGGTGCCCTTTGCCTCCTTGCCGCATGACCAAGCACAGCATTGTCTTCCGTGTCAATGCTGGAGAAATCCAAGAATGGTCCGTCTCCCGTTTGAGAGCACTTTCATCCCGGCTTGTGCAGAGTATCCCAGAAGAATGCAGCTGTCTCAGTCCTGGATCATTTCTGTAAAGCAGGAGAGAAGATAGACTCTTCCCCCTGCTTTTTTCTGATTTATTTATTCATTGCACAATGGCTTGTCCACAAACATCCCAGCTTGGTTAAATCTTTGACATGTAAAACATTTCCAGAAATGCTTGCTGCCATCCAACAAGAAAAATGGGTAAGACTTGGCTTTTTGCTTGCTTTTTTTTTTTTTTTTTTTTTTTTTTTAAAAAAAAAAAAAAAAAAAAAAGACTCCTCACTTTTCTTCTGTTTTCTTCTTTCTAGTGCGACTTCATCTCTGGCTTTCCCAAAGCAACGCACTCATTTATCAGGCTTGCAAGTTCTTACGCATTGGCAGACTCCACGGCTTTCCGCTTGGCTCAGGGCTTTCAGCCACCATATGGAACGAGTTGCACGTTTTCACTCCTTATCGGAGTTTAAGATGGAAATATTTCCTTGGTTCTTCTTGGGGTATTTCTGCAATTGCACACATGCTGGGAGTATTTAACCCTGACATTGCTGATGAGTAGTTGTTACTATTAAAATGCCATCAAAGATTGAATTGAAAATCTTTTACAGTGAACTACGCCAGCAGTTTGATTCTGTTCCTGGTTACAAATAGTTCCTTTAATAGTTTTGGAGTTACATGCATATAACAGAGAAGAATCTGGCTAGCTGTCTATTTGTCTGTCTGCTTGTCTCTTTAGAGAGACAACTTTTTCTCCCTCTCTGCATATTGATCCAGTTTTGCTGTAGTGCTGTTTAAGTTGCGATGGTCTAAGGAGATAAGAAAAGCTATTCTCTCTCCATTCTGCCTTTATTAAGCTAGACGACAGCTGAAGACAGACAATTTTTCAGGCACAGAGCTTCCATGCATGAGTCTACCACTGCTGTGCATCTAGCTGAGGAATTTTCTCTCTCTTCCATGCAAAGACATACATTATACTCTGGGTTAATTCCAGCCCCCTTTTTTAGCACAGGCTACCACTTAGCACAGTCACAGCCCATCAAAGCCAGGCTCTCCAGATTAGTGGTGATAGAATTGCTGTACTCCAAGATCACCACTAGCCTGGGAAGTCCAGAATATGGTAAGACTGGTTTGAACTCAAGCTCCAGGTTCCTCCTCAGTCAGGTCACACAACACACCAGTAACACCAGAAGGCAGCTTTCTTGCATTGCCAAGACTATGCTCTAAAACACTTCAGGAGACACTGCAGCCAAAACCAGCCCCGGGGCAGAGATCAGGAATGGCTGCCCCAAGTCCATCCAAAACTGCTGAGGAGCCCAAATGAGCAAGAGCAAGATCTCTCCTGCTCTTCCCCTGTGCTCTCTCTTCACAGCTGCAGTCCCATTTTCTGTTTAACTGTCACTTCCAGATCTACATCCAAGGCATAGGTCTTTCCTCATTAGACATTCAAGTCTAGAAACTCCTGGGTGATATCAATGATGGACACATTTCGTTTAACAGGTTCAGACATACAGTAATATACACAACTTAGGTAAGCTGAAAACAAAGGATGAAGTCCCTAAATCCACATTAAGAGAAGAATCGCAACAAAACTTAGAGACTAAACACGAAGCAAGACCTCAGGGTCTCTTTCAGGGAGATGAGGAACTTCCATAACTTCCCACAACAAAGGCTAGAATCTGGATCAATTTAGTTCGCGTTGCATTTGACAGCTTGCTGCAGCTCAAATACTCTGTAAAAATGGACTTTTTACACTTGTCAGTTCTGCTTTTCTCATTGTATGTGGTTCCTGGACATGTAAAGATTAGTTTTCTGTTATCCCAAACTTAGTCCACAGTGGTGGGATACATAGGCCTTCAGTGTAAAGGGAACTGAATATGACTCTTAGGCTGAGGAATGCTGCCAGAAGGTTGTAAAGCAATATTATAAATGGAAAGCAGGATCTGGTGTCCATATATCTGAGATTGGACATTAGCCCTCCATTTGGTTATTCTTGGTCAAGTCTGATGTTTTCTTCCATATTGGCTTTACCTGATTTGTATGGCTGGCCTTAGAGCATTTCACTGTGAGCATCATGTTTTTCCATCAAGCTCAACACTAGTCCCACATTGATTTCCATGTTAGATCCACTGGTTTCAGCATTAGCTCCAGCTGCCAGAACTTCACCTTTAGTGAACATACATCACTGTCGGATTCCAGAGCTGTTAAAAATCCCAGGGTTTCCATGGAAATCATTGTTGATACTAGTCTAGATGTCTGCTTTCGCTTTTTCCATGCCTACAGTTAACATAGTAGTAAAGGAAGCACGTGAATCCGTTTTTCAAAATTTCTCTTTGTAGAGGAAAAACTAATATGTCTAAAAGATTGAGAAAAGAGAGTCTGATTTCCAGGGTCCAAGATAGTCTGTTGCCAGAAGCTGAAGTCACGCTGATGCTGCAGCTAGGGCAGAAAGGTGCTGGTTCTCTGCATCTCCTGACTGACTTGTGCAAGGTGGGAGAGTGGGTGCAGAGCTTTCATTTATCCATCCCTGTCTGCATGAATTCAGAAATAAGGGAGCTAGGCAGAACCATGTCCTCTGTGGTAGAAGGTGGAAGATCAGCCTGTGGCCGAAGAGAGATACTGAGGTTACTGGTGAAGAACAGCTTGGGTAGAGATGGTGTAGACTCACTGAAGGACTAGAAAGCCAGAGCCCACTTGTACCAGCCAATGGAGCACGTGCACCACCTAAGGTGGGTGTAACTGCTCAGCCTCCCTGTTTGGATGGGAGCCTCAGCCAGCCCTCTCTATAAACAGCTAGATCTGGGACAGCCAAAGAATTTTCCTTCTTTTCGCTTATAACTAATGAACCTGTGAGAGCACTACGATCACAGACCTCTTCGGACAATTGGGCAAAGTCATAGGAAAAAAAAAATTACCAAACCATTTGCCAACTTTAACCTCCATTATAGGAAGGCCAAATATTTTTAAAGTCTCATTCAACCTCCCATGTCCTTGTCTCCTCCCACACCAGCCTGTTCAATACAGAGCAGCAGCTGACCCACGGGAGTTGAGTTCCTAGCAAGCAAATGACATTTCCCCACTGTGGTAAGCCTGGAAAGACTATGTTAGCACTGTCCAAGTCAATTTTTTCCTTATGTTCAAAGGAAACCCTAGATATGTTTTCTAAATCGCTTTCCAGCCTTTTCAGTGAACAGGAGGCTTTGAAAACACATTCTGAAACCCTTCTCTTCATCTCAGTGCATCTGTTCTTTTTCTTCTCCATCTGGACAGCAGCACAGGTACGCAGACTAGACCCTGGCCTTTGGCCGACATGGTCTTTCCAAGTAATTTTTGGACATGAAATGAAAAATCCATCCAAAGCTCACTCCGCAAAGGGCTTTTATTTCCATTTGAGTCCACTTCAAGGGGCTGCAATGGGCTTAGTTATGTTATTTTTGTTCCCCTTTCCAAAATAATAGCCGAGCAATTCAAAGTTTGGATTTAGAAAATTATTGGACTGTTGCTGAAAAGGCAAATAGCAGAAGCTGTGTCTCTTCACTCATATCTCTAGAGCTGAGTCTTGACCACTAATTGTACATGAGATTAAGTCCTCACTGTCATTCTCTAATTCAAGATCACACTCCTGGACTGACTTCAGACAGTTGCATTAAGCAGAAATAAGAGCTGGCACAGCCAAGCAATGCCATTATTCACCCAGCGGGAAGAGCAGAGCTCTGTAAGTGACATTGGCTGGTAGACAGCAGGCACGTCCTGGAGGCAAGGCTGGTTGTGAAGTGGCATGCTCATGGAGCCAGAACAAAAGTTTCAAGTTGACACATCCGACACGACTAATATACCACCATTTTTACAGTAAAATGCAGTAAGGGAAGAGTTGGAGGAATAGATGCTGTTGACAAGGGGGAAAGAAGAGATAACTAATGAAGCAGCGTGCCAAATGCTTCAGGAGAGGAAGAAGGAATCTCATCTACCTGCAATTTTAAAAAATCATACCAGTCCAGGAAGAGCATCTCTGCCAACTTCCTCCAAGGATCTGAGTTCACAGAGCAGGTGTTTTGGCTTTTCGCAAAGCACTTTGGAAACTCAAGGAAGAAATGAGCAAGCTGAAGTGTGGGAAACCAAAGAAGCCAAAGCTTCCCAGCAGGGCAGCACCACAACAAATTTGGGAAGAGGAAACCGGCCTCTGGCTTCACCCTCCTTTGCCAGGAACTTCACTACCAACAGGTGACAGTGACACTGCCCTGGGACAGGGCCACCAGGAGGGCTGGGAAGACAGCTCCTCTTCCTCCCAGGAACACTGACTGGAAAGGCATGAAAGAGGAGGGGGCTGGAGGAGGAGAGGAAGGTGAAGTACATCCATGTGCAGATGAAGAATCTTGCTTTTCCAAAATAAACGCTTGGCCTTCCGAGCTTGACATCCTGCCTCCCCAAGCAGCCAGGACATGATTCCTCCCGTGTAACGAGCCACCTTTTCCATGCACAAAAACACTTCTCCTTTTTTCTCCCTTTTCGGAGCCAGATGGGAGGAAGTCTTTAGTGCTGGATTCAAAATGGCCAATGTCTTTTCCAGTCATGGTAGATTCTATCATCTCCCCGTGCAGAACACAGCCCCTGCCATGACCTAGAATTAGACAAGAATTTCCTCTTTAAAGGCTTTTTCAACCACTTCCTTTTATTTTATTCCCCCCTCCTTGGGCTGGGGAGAGGCATAAAAGGAAGGATGAGGCTAGAATTTTAGCAGAGATTAGCAAGCTCAGATCCAGACTGAACTAATTCTTATCAAATAACAGCTGCCTATTTGTTGCCCTGTCCAACAGTGAATTTCACTAACAGAGCCCCTTTCCCTGTCCCACAGTATATGGCCCACTTTTCAGAGAGGCTGATCATGCATGACACTTGTTGACATCCAAGTTGTAAACCAGTGATTAATCCAAGAACAGCAAATTGGAGCCATGTCCTAGAAAGATTTTTTGTGGTTTCTACAGACAGCCATTCCCCTTTCCCTCATTAATTGCCTTTCATGTTCATCTCTGAACACAAGAAAAAACAAATACATTTCACTTTTTGATTCTGAAGCAATGGGTTTTTTTTCTCTCAATTCACTTTGGCCAGCGAGAGAGTTTCCACAGATTTTCCCAGGTCTCTTCTGTAAGAAGCAAACAAAACTATTCACGGAAAGCAGTCCTCATCTTGTATGGTGAAATGTTTGCTTTGGAGAGTAGAAGAACATATGCGTTAGTGGGGTGGAAAATGGGGATTAGGTATTCTCATGCAGCTACTTATCTCCTGGGCCCACCTCCGTAAAATAGTTGAGCAGGTGCATAACTAAATTAACCGCTGGAAAATGAAAATGCAGAGTGAGCATGTGCTAGACCAAGCATGAGAAGAGCTCTGGTGAGGACATGGTAGTGCAAGTTCAGCACATGCCCAATGTCAGAGATGGTTTGAACTTAGTTGGCAACTTGTGCAAGCAAACACCATCATCTCACCCTCACTTATCTTGTGACCAAAGGCTGGATGGTCAAGGGATTTAAACAAATGTTTGATTTTAAGTATTACAGGTTTTTACTGGTCTAAGGCTTAGTGAAATACAAGTTCTCCCTAAGGCTGGTCTTTGGGTGAAGTTCTTGGCTTTACAGAGGCCAATTCCCTCTCCTGCGTACCTCACCAAGTACAGGGAAACCACAGAGTCTGGCACTCTCCATTGGTCTTGCAAGCCCAAGCCCACATCTGCTGGAAAAGTTCCTCACTTCATCACCTAACATGCTTGCCAGTCTCTGTAGATGTTGCTTTGGAAGAGATTTGCCATCTGTGGGATGAACAGGCAACAGACTCCCTGAAGAACTGTAAGAGCCCAAGAGGGGCCACATCTGATGAGCCATAAGCCACCCAAAGCTCCTCCCTTCCAAACAGTGCGAGGTCGTCTTTTATATCATCATACTCAGGTGATCAATGGAGCTGTCTGCTAAAGAATCCACTGTTTATCTAACACTGCTAAGTCCCCAGCTATCTTACACCTAAAAGGAAAAGACAGTCCTGGAGCAAAGGGCTTCAGGCAAAGCATGGTTGTGTCAATGGTATATGTGTCATTTACCTCACTGATGCCTCCATCCCAGCAAATTTGGTTAAAGCAAAGATGTTTCATTTTTGACTAGCAGATTGACCTACTGCCCATCAAAGAGAACAGAAAACTTGTTCTTGATTTGCAATGCTACATCAGGCTCCTGGGTGTTGAACCGCAAAGCCAGCCCTGGGGAAAGCCTGAAGCCAGTCGGTTTCCTTTTGTAGCACTGTATCTCTCTTTCTATTTCTAGTGCACTTTAAAGTACAGGAGATTGTGTGCTTCTTATCACTTCCAAGCAGCGCTATAACACAAGAAGCAAGCAGCAGACAGTCCATGCCAAAGCATGAGTTAGGAAACAGGCCTAGTGGGGATTTTTTTTTTTGCTGTTGCTGTGATTATTATAGTGTTCTTGTTGACTTTGTCTCTGCTTTAAAAGAATGTAACCACCACCAAGAGCAAATATCAGAATAGAAGCTGCATTTCTGTGGAACCAGCCACTGTTTCCCATTTCTGTTTATCTTTGTCTAGGCATAGGAGAGGCTCACAGCAGAAATCTGACTTTGTGCCAACCCCATGTCCTCACCCAAAGCCAGTGCATTGTCTCGTACTTCTGGGGCATCCCTACGACCATGTGCTTTATCTGTACTTTTGCTGCAGTGCTGACCTGCAGTGTCTCTAGGAGCCAAAGGATACACATGTTGCTTAAAGAAAAACCTGGATGGGTATCTGAGATTTGGTGCCTTAATTTCAAATTCCTAAAATTATATGATGAGGACTCTCAGCCCTGACTGCAAGAACAGCTGATCTCTCTGGGAGGTATAGTTTTCTCCCTGTGCTGGTTTTGGCTGGGATAGAGTTAATTTTCAAGGAAAGCATGTGTGGGGATGGGGTTACACTGCCAGCCATCCCATTCTGCCCTGGAAGAGGGACAGATGCTGTGCTTGCCAGGGTATTGCAAGTGCTGGTACAGTCTATGCAAGGTGAAGGCTCCCAAGTATATTTTGGTGGTTTAGTACCTTTTTCAGTAGGTTGATGATGACAGTGCTTGTAGGAACATGCATCAGCTGGACACAAGTACAAGATGCAGTTCACAGGCATGTTCTCTCAGAAAAGCTTATGGGCTCTGCTCTATTTGGACCTGATCTCCCTAGGTCTTGTTCCAGGCAGCCTCATACACAAGTCAGGGTGGGAATTTGCTGGAAAAGCCCCTTTCAGGTTGACATTAGGGAGGTCAGGACACAGATCACAGGAGACAGTCCTACAGACAGACAGTTCTCAAAAAAAGGGCCGTTCTCACTCATTGCATCCCATCCTCCTCTCAACTTTCACTCCTTTCCCTTCAAGCTCCCCAACACACATTTCTTTTTCTATAAAAATGTCTAGCTGGCTCTTAAAAGCACATAAGACCTTTGTGACCTTCATTTTACTGCCCTGTCAGGGAATTTTGTCTAGAATTCCCTTTTCACTAATGGCCAGACAGTGGTCCCACTGACTTTGAACCTCCTTCCCAGTATCAGTATGAGCCATTTACCCTGCTCAGTCCCTTCCTAATTTGGAGAACCTAGATTTAGGGGTTTAGGTCCCCCCACAAAGAGTATGCTTTGGATGTGGACTCATCCCTGATTGCCCCAGTCCATACGAGAGTAACATCCTTCCTTACAACCAAAAGCAAAAGCGGTCACTGTTTTGAGTATGGTCACTCTCCCAAGGTGATGCCATAACTTGACTAAGCTCCCAGCTGATTCCTTGATACAGGGAAGCCCAGTGTCCCTTGTCCTTTTTCTAGCTGAGGTTTTTACCCTGTTGTAGCTTTAGAGCTGAAAACATCAAAAGATTTCTATGATTTATGCAAGGGCTTTATGCCTTCCTCCTTTCTCTTTTGTTCTAATAGTCGGACTTCTCAATATGACCTTGAAAGCATTCTGATGTCTCATCATATGGTTTAAGAAGTGCACATTTTTGTGCCAAGAAGAGTGCTTATTGACCAAGAATGAAAGATCTTGTTATTTAGGCTCTGGAGAGCAGAACAGAAAGAAGCAGCTTGGTAACATGTCTTGAGTAAGAGCAGAAGCAAAGCCTATAAAGCTGTCTGCCTCTCTGCCTCACTCCCTTTCGGACACATCTTTCAAAGCTTCACCTCCAAATGTGAACTTCCAAAAGCTACAACCTTATCAAAGGAGAGGGAACACAGCCCAGTCATTGTTATTCCCTAGAGAATTCAAAATGACATAAAAACAAATAAACCCAAAGATTACATTACAGAAAACTACTGATGGATTTGAAAGACAGCATATAGGGGGCTGTATATTCCAGACCCTTGGGCATTGCAAGCTCCAGGGATGCTCAGACTTCTTCCTTTTGCCAACATTAATAAGACATAGCTTGAGGTCATTGCTCACACCAAAATCAAAAGTTATCCAACTTCTCTTATCTGCTCCCCTGTCTTTATCCAGCTGGAAAACACTGTGTATTCCTTTAACCATCTTTCAGACATGGTCTAGTTACTCATTAGGTCTTAAAGTGGAGGCTTTGGTGCCTTGGACAGAGTGTAAGCACTTAAAAGAGGAGGGATGGATTTATCAGAGCTGTGGTTTTCCACTTGTGGCCATCATTCCCTGGGGACTCTGTGGCTTACGTTCAAAGGGAAGGGCTGGTGCCAGTGGGTTTGACACTCACCTCTGCATCAGGAAACTTTTCAGGGACTCTGGACAGATGGTTGATCAAGTGAAGAGAAAAAGGAGGGGGTGGAAGCCCCTCAGGAGGCAGAGAGAAGCAGAGATAGCATGAGAGTACAGTCCATTTGCATTTTCTTTCATTTCCAGGGTGATTTCTGCCATTGCATTTACTCCAAGGGGAGCCAGCCTGGATGGGTACCAGGGGAGACCTACCAAGCCACAGTAGACTAGAGGAGAGAGGCACTGAACTCGCACTCACTGGAGTACAGGCCCCCAGGTTGTACCCAACTGCGCTGAATGATTCCCAGCCAGTGTGCCCATTACCCAGAGCCCCAAGGGCTACTGACCTGTTGCTGTATCTCAAATCACCATTCCTCTGATTTCAGCTCCATCAGCCAACACACAGGAGAACAGTCTCTCTCCTTACATGAGAAAACTCAAGTCCAAAGGGGCATCCTGGCAGTCCCGGAAATAATTTCCCAGCTGAAGCAGCCATCCCTCCACCGCACTGAATTACTCCCAGCTGCCAGGACTGAGGAACAGAAGTGACTGATGTCAGCTGACTAAAAAGGCTAGATGGACAGGCAGACAGACAGAGGGATGGATGGATATATATACACACACATATACATACACATTGAGTTGGATGCATAGAGAGAATTATAGTTTCTTGAAGCAAATTTCTGCCCCACAGCTTATTTGACCTCATATTCTGTTTCTCCCTTGCTAAGCTAATAATCTCACTTGCGGAACCTTATCAAGTGATGTTTGACAATCCACTAACTATACTGCATCCAGGAGTTTTTTGTCCTGCACCACAGCAGCAATATCTCCAAAGAACTCCTACTAAAGCCAGGACCACTCCTCATAAATCACACACACACATTGGCCGTCTCGTAATCAATCTTCCCCAGGTGTTCCCTCACTCAACCTTACCACGATCATCTTGAGGCTTTTCCTGGCAACTCCAATTTTTATTTCCATTT
>NW_020799121.1:3062490-3076908 GCF_003259725.1 Athene cunicularia | reverse complement strand
TTTATCTTTGTCTAGGCATAGGAGAGGCTCACAGCAGAAATCTGACTTTGTGCCAACCCCATGTCCTCACCCAAAGCCAGTGCATTGTCTCGTACTTCTGGGGCATCCCTACGACCATGTGCTTTATCTGTACTTTTGCTGCAGTGCTGACCTGCAGTGTCTCTAGGAGCCAAAGGATACACATGTTGCTTAAAGAAAAACCTGGATGGGTATCTGAGATTTGGTGCCTTAATTTCAAATTCCTAAAATTATATGATGAGGACTCTCAGCCCTGACTGCAAGAACAGCTGATCTCTCTGGGAGGTATAGTTTTCTCCCTGTGCTGGTTTTGGCTGGGATAGAGTTAATTTTCAAGGAAAGCATGTGTGGGGATGGGGTTACACTGCCAGCCATCCCATTCTGCCCTGGAAGAGGGACAGATGCTGTGCTTGCCAGGGTATTGCAAGTGCTGGTACAGTCTATGCAAGGTGAAGGCTCCCAAGTATATTTTGGTGGTTTAGTACCTTTTTCAGTAGGTTGATGATGACAGTGCTTGTAGGAACATGCATCAGCTGGACACAAGTACAAGATGCAGTTCACAGGCATGTTCTCTCAGAAAAGCTTATGGGCTCTGCTCTATTTGGACCTGATCTCCCTAGGTCTTGTTCCAGGCAGCCTCATACACAAGTCAGGGTGGGAATTTGCTGGAAAAGCCCCTTTCAGGTTGACATTAGGGAGGTCAGGACACAGATCACAGGAGACAGTCCTACAGACAGACAGTTCTCAAAAAAAGGGCCGTTCTCACTCATTGCATCCCATCCTCCTCTCAACTTTCACTCCTTTCCCTTCAAGCTCCCCAACACACATTTCTTTTTCTATAAAAATGTCTAGCTGGCTCTTAAAAGCACATAAGACCTTTGTGACCTTCATTTTACTGCCCTGTCAGGGAATTTTGTCTAGAATTCCCTTTTCACTAATGGCCAGACAGTGGTCCCACTGACTTTGAACCTCCTTCCCAGTATCAGTATGAGCCATTTACCCTGCTCAGTCCCTTCCTAATTTGGACTACCACTTTTCTTTTTGCTGAAGTTTCAGTGGTCCATAGATACCTTCTTCAAATGTCTGATGAGGTTGCAACTCCCACAAAGATATTATATTGACATCCCCACCTCAATGTTTGGTTGCCTACCAGTCAAGCAGATTAAAAATATTTTATAGACACCTTACAAATACCTTATGTATATATAGAAAAAAAAATAGTATATATGTATATATCTTATTTATGGGTTTTGGGTAGGTTTTTTTTTTTTTTAGATATATATAAAAATATAAAACCAGCCCACTTCATTCCTTTTCCCTATCATCATGGCATGAAGCTACATATCTCCAGGCGCCCTTCCCTGGTACCCAGAGAAAGTATTTTCTCTTGAAACATTTTTTTTCAAGAGAAAATGTAATTTTTTAAGAATGATAATTTTAAGTTTAAATTGCTCAGTGTACTTGAAGGCAGTTGATAAATCATCAAAAAAGTTAAACATTTCTCTGCACTGAATTATCTTGTAATGAAAAAAAGATTAATTTTGCTGTAGCTTCAGTTTTGAACAACTTTTTTTTGCTTGTTTTCATCTCTCACATGAAAAACATGCTGTTTGCTAGTAAAACCTCTACTGCTTTTTGTCTTAAAAAAAATCATTAAACAAAGCATTGAATGCATTTTTAATTCCTATTTTTGGTAATAGCTCAGGCTTAGCACCACACTGACAAAGCTACATGCCTTCTAGTGCAGAGCTGGCTGACATCCAGTCAGCTGAGGGTACGGGCAGAGAAGGTCATGTCTGCTTGCAAAAGACCACACAGACGTCCCCTGAAATCCCTCTGAGGTTCTCTGTCTAAATGCAAAGCTAAGTGTCAAGAAAAAGCCCCATTCCTGAGATAGCTTCTGTTTGTGCAAGACTATCAGAGCTAAGAAATAATCTGGGACTCTCTCTTCTCCGTCTTGCCTGGCTTTTCCCTACATCCCACCAGGCTCCTGGAGAACCCTTGCAGTGGAGGACACGCTGTGGGGCACCTGCAGGCAGGGACATCGCTGCCCGCACGCCTGCAGCAGCACGGAGCTAGTTAAACCTGCCTCTCCCAGCCAGAACCAGGGGGCACAGAGCTGCTCTGGGTACACAGACCACTTCACGGTGGTATTTGAAGTGCTTGAATTCAGCCCAGAGAGCTAAGAGCCTTCTCCGGGGCAGCACGTGGTCCCCAGGCAGAGCTGGGAGCTGCCACCACCGTTGGCCGCTGCCTCTGATGTGCACACAAGCAGCTTCCCCAACACCCGTGCCAAGCTGGGGACCAGACGCGTCTCTCCACAGCCCAGCCACTGGCTGAGTTTTGAGGATGGGTAAAACGCAGTAAATGCCACAAGTCAGCGAAAAAAAAATTTTGCAAGTGGTATCTCTCTACTACTGCCCTGAAGCCCTCTGTTTAGGTCAAAAAAGGAAAAGTTGGCATGTCTCAACTTTTTTTTTTTTTTTTTTTTTTTTTTTTTTTTTTTTTTACATAGAAAGTCACATCCCTCTCCTTTTCCCAGGACCATTTGCACAAGACCCCTGCTCTGAACCATCGCTGGAGCTGCCTGAAAATCTTGGGCTGCCCCAACAATCTGAGCCTATTTGGAATGCTTGAAGACAGAGGAAAAAAAAAACAAACAAAAAACAAACAAAAAAAACCCCCAACACCACGTTTCTAAATAGCTTTAATATATGGTCAAGGGAGCCCAGCTCCTCTGAAACTGAGACTATTGTGACTAAAGTGTTAGCCACTTGAGATAGCACAGAAAAGTCGAGGTCCCTGCCCTTTTTATATCTATTGTCTAGTTCTGGAAACCATCCTGTGAGTAGCCACTTGGACTTTAATAGGATGAATCATTGTTAAAACCATCATGTGCTTATAAATGTTTACATGAGTGGGCCTTAAATGGAGATACCACAGGGGGAAAAAAAAAAATAAAATTATTCATTAACCTAACAGCTGCAGCCAGAGCTGAAAGGCACTTGTCTGATCTGACATTTCTTGATTTAAAAATCAAACTATCCCCACAGGTGCAGAATGACTAACCCCAGCACTTGGGACATCCCCAGAAGTAATTTCCTCTGCTAGTAAATGACACCAGTAGTCATAGTGTCTGATGCAGACACACCAGCAATACTAAAGAGGAAAGTAATTCAAAGGAATAAATGTCTCCTGGCACTGGGAGTTACAGGACTAGACACATGTTGGGAATGGAAGGGTCTAAATCTACAAGGAAAGACCCATGTTCATCCTAAGGAGATCACTGAGAAGTATCAAAGAGCAGCAGAGAAAGGGCAGCCTGACCATGCCTTTCCTCTGAAGAACACCCAAAGCACACGCACATACACATACTTCAGTGAATGATGTTGCCCTGTCATCTACCTTTAGAAGAAATTCCCATCATACCCTGGTCATTAACCTGCTACGTCTTTCTTGGTTTATCCTTTATTTGAGGTAATCACATTGTGTATGTGAGATAAATTCTAGTCTTAGATCAAAGTTTAGGAAAGTTTTTGAGACTGTTCCTTGCAGCCACACATGTTATTTTTAAATAACATGTACACTCAGGATACTGTCAGATAGGCAGCTCCTCAGGGTTAGTGGTAAGATTCCCACCAACTTCAGCAGCCTTCAGATCAGGCCCTCTACGAGATAAACCTTAGGCCCCTACCAGACTTCCCTGGCATGGGATCTGGGAGGTTTGAATCAGGGCCAAATGATTGCAGCTCCTGGTTTAGGGGAAAAGGAAACAGAAAGGAACTACAGTCTTAAAGGATTAGACGGAAGAGCTAAAAATAAAGTACCAGCAATGCCAGATCCCAAACTTTTACTGCTTTCATTGCAAAGAAGATGGGCTTTCCTGTTGTTTTACTGAGGGAATCAGCCCTCTGCATCACTTGAAAGAGCAGGACACTGATGGAAAACGTACTGATACTATTCAAGAGCAGAGTCATTCCTGTTGTTCTTCCTTCTTCCTAGGACTCATCCTCTGGCTAAACATGGAGAAGAGCAAGTGATTCAGCCTCTTCCTAGTGAGCATTGCCTAGCCACTTCAGCTGATTTCCATGAAGAACTACGGTCTATCAGTGGGTATTTCTACTTGTGCAGCTTATGATGGCAACCCAAAAACAGAGAAATATCCGTGCCTTTACTTCCTCCTGCCTTGCTGTTCATCCCCTCCTGCTTTTTCCTTCAAGTCTACATTGTCCTTTTTATATCATCCAGACAGCAATGACACTCAGGAAACAGGAGTGGAAAAGAGAATGTGGGAGCAGTAAACTGAGAGACGCCAAGCTGGTTGGAAGTGGTATGGGGTGGGAGGATAATGAGGGGAGAGCTGTATGGGTGATGCTGGTCTTGAGATGGGAAAAAGCAGTCCCACAGATACCATGGGCTGGAGGTATACTGTCATCACCTGCAAGCTGGGAACTAGACAGGATTTCAGCTGCAGACCACAGGTGGGCTCCAAGACCATGGTAAGCCCAGCTCCTGTGAGCATCAGCCCAGTCACGGGATGTTAGCAGAGCACCTACTGAGCTTTTGAGCTTCACTTGCTGTTGACATCCAAATCCAGTGCTGTGTGAGGCCTGGTTCATGGTTAAGGTTACCAAAATCCTGCCTGAGCCTTTGAACCAAAATTCCAGTTTTCAATCTAGCTGATTCTGCCTTGCGGCCTGGGTGACATTTTGGGGTCCTTTGGATCATATTTCCCACCTGGTCCCTACCCAGGTCACCCCACCACAGATGGACAAGAACAGAAGCAGGTGCCACCAGGACACCACTTGGCAAATTAAGGCTCAATGAGGGATTTTTCTGTGAATAAATGAACAGCAGAATACCACACTCAAACTTTTCCCGAGCAGATAGTTCACTCTTGAGAGGGAGCCCAATGCTTGGACCTAAAAAACTATACACACAGAGATATGTTACATATTTATTCAAGGCAGAAATTGGCCAGGAAATGGCTATAAAACACACATTTTGAATAAAAGGAGGGAGATTTATGGCTCTTTTGCAAATCTGAGTCATATCTTTCTGCATCCCCCAGGCAGGAATACCCTAATCACTAACATACCCCAAACATGTACGCACAGTGGGCCTAGAATTGCTTCCTTCTGGCCACAGCTCCAGCTAAAGACGTGATAGGGATTGAGCTACTTTATCTGACAGTTGGTAAATGAATTGCCAATTCATTCTGAGCTCGGAGGGGGATTTTTCCCCCTTTAAAAAAAAGGGTCCTTTTATATACGTCTTTGATCAGTCAGGGCCTTGACAAATTATTTTCTGAGGAATTTCTTGAGCCCTAATGCCATGAGGAGGAAAAAAAAGAAAAAAAAAAAAAAAGAAAAAAAAAAAGGATTTACTCTCAAAGAAAAGCTTTTATGTCTCAAAAATGACAGCGATGTAAGGGGCTTTCCTCCATTTCCCCTCATATCCTTCGCTTCAAGAAATGGAGGCAGGTAGCCTGAAGATTTTTCCATCCCACCTAATGCCAGGAGGCAAACGGGGAGGAGGCACTGCCAGGTCTCCCAGCCTGATTCCTCCCCAGCATGGGGGAGCACTGTGAACTCTAGCAGAGACTGAACAGAAAGGTCATGGTCATCACTGACACTAATAAAGAGGCCCTTCAGCACTAGTATGAGCAATGGGAGCAGAAGACAGCTCAGGGTTGTGTCACCAAGAAGCTGCTTGCTTACCACGAACAGCAGCACTAAGCATTTTGGAAAGGTTGAGATACAAGGGAGCATCTCCCCGCCGGCACTGCCGGCTGCTGGGATCGCTCCAAAGTGTGAGAATAAAGCAAGATTTTCTTGTCTTCTACTAGAGTCTGGGGCAGGAGGGGAGTTTTCTGGGTTCGCCATTTTACTCTTTTTATCCTGTCATTTAATCTCTCTTCTCCAGGCAAGTATCGCATCCTTCATTGAATCCCAAGCAGTACAGGCAATGAGTCGCACGAGCCAGTTGCACACATTCTACTATCATTAATGTACAAATAACTTATCCCCCAGTTATCCCGATCATCTGTCCTGCAGGAGGACAGACTCCCAACAGTACAGGATTCAATTAATACAGTTCCACTACACTGAACTTTATCAGGATGGCTCAAGCTCAAAAAAACCCACAAGACTGTTTTTCCAGCCTAACCCTGCATGGGCACATATGTAACTTGTCTACAGGAATATTCCTACTGGAATCCCAATAGCAGCCCCACTGCAGACAAGACTGATGGATAAAGTCTTTTGCTTAAGGGTTAGATGATCCAGAGAGCATGTTGTAGCTTTATTTCCTAAAGAAATGAGACTAATCAAATCACTGCAGCTGTCTCTGGGGAGCTTTTCACCTTCATGAGTCAAATTCAACCACCTTCAACAAAAAGACAGAATTAAAAATTTCAGGTTGAATATTGTTGAAGGTTCTCAGTAAGAAGACATAGAGGTTGAAGAGTTTTTCAAGCTTGGCCACTCTTTACATAGTACCTGTTAAACTTTTCCTGGCTCACAAAGCCTCCAGATTTGGATTCAGATTAAGTCCTAATTTAGGTTATATATAGCTACTGTTACATCTCAGCTAGCTGCATCTCTCAGACATAGGGCCACCTCTCCTGCTCTTAGAAGTCAGTCCTCCTGGGAAGAGCAGCAGCCCTCTGCCAACCAGCAGGAATAGGAGACACCGCTACAGGCTGGACCCAGCTAATGAACTGAGGGGGGGCTTGCCCCATCCATCAATAACTGATCAAGTTGTTAAAGTCATCCTAAAAGCTGCCACAATCAGATGAGGAAAAAAGATATCACACACACCTTTCCTGCACTTTATTAACAGCTGTGTAAACATGAGTAAAACCCAAGCAAACCAAATTAAAAATAATCCCATCTAAGGATCAGCAATACCCTGGGATGGTGATAATCCTGTTTGGAGTGAGAGCTCACTTCCTTATGGGCAAGAGTCTTCAAATGTTGGCATAGACTAAGCCACCATGTCTGGAAGACAGACATTAGGAAAATATTTAAGATTTTTTTTTTTTAATGCTATAACACAGCTAGGAATGAGGTGGTTCTTTTGATTCCTAGTCCTGAATTTGTCATGTTTTGATTCTCTTCATTAGAGTTGAGCAACATTTTTGGATGGTGGGGTGGCATGAGGTGAAAACTGTCTTTTTTTCCACAAAAAAAAAAAAGCTAATTACATCATATTGCCCTTACAAAAGGATTCAGCCACTGCAATGAGAGCTACCCTCACCTCCCATCCCAGCAGCAGTGTTTTATGTCAAAGTTTAAGCAGCTTTTATGTTTCCTATTCCAGGAGATGCTTTACATAGAAACATATTTTATTGTTTCAGGTGATTTGTTTAAAAGTTGAGGGGAAAACAAAATTATTTCTTTGTAACCTAGACAAATTATGTCATTCAAGCTGGTTACATACACCCTAAAAAAAGCAGTTATCCACGTTGGTCCAATAGTGGTATTTCCTTTCCTTTGCAAAGGGTTTCTGAAGGCTTTGATACTCACCCAATAGTGCAAGGTTGCCTTGTATGTGGCTTGTGACCCTGGCTACACAGTGCTGCTTCCTTCCCTTGCTACACAATCTCAGTGTAGGACACTTGGAAATGAACCAAAACAGAATTTTATTATTTGCTCCCCACGTAGGCAAGTGCTGCAGTCGCTGCCAAGCTGGTTTTGTCATCACCACCTTGACTGGCATTGACCCAATAGTAATATTGGTGTCCATCACTCAGTGAGGCTGTTAAAGTGTCTGTGTACAGGCACACACTCATAACTCACTGACCAGCTCCAGACTGCTTATGGCATCATGGACCATCCATGGTCCATTGACCCTCTGTCTTAAATTAAAAGCTCTTCAAGTGTGGAATTACCTCTCCTTCCCTGCCTGGGCATGCCAAATGCCAAGCTCAGGCAGAGTAGCCAGCACTACTTGAACAGCAGCAAATAGATCATGCTAACCTAGCTTTCCAAACAGGCTTCAGTTGGACTTGCTTTCCCCAGATATGTGCCCCACAAAACCATCCTGTGTTTTAGTGGGCCACAGTGTTTCTAATTAAAGGCTACGATGAAGAAGGTGCATGCAGACATCCTCAGGTTTATAGTGATCTTGAGGTGGAAAATGTTAGAGAACCTGCCCGGCCTAACTTTCTGATGAATATCAGGACCCACAACTTTGACAGTCTCTTATAGTGTTCTCCAAGTTCAAATTGATGAGGTATGGACTGGATAAGTAGACAACAAGGTGAGTGGAAAATTGGCTAGATCATCTGGTGTAAAGGATGGTCAGCAGCAGCAAAAAGTCCAACTGGTTCTGGCTACCAGCAGCATCCTTCAAGGGCCAGTATTGGCCAATGATACCAATGCTTTTTGGTACCTTAATATCTTAACAACCAGGATAATAGGACAGAGCACACTCTCACCAAGTTCACAGGTGACATCAAACAGCCAATCCACCGGAAGGCATAGCTGCTACTCAGAGGGATCCCAACAAGCTGGAGAAGTGTGATGGCAGGAACCTCATGAATTTCAAAGGTTCAGAGGCAAAGCCCTCCATCTGGCATGGGCAATCCCATACAACAGGACAGGCTGGGGCGAGAAAGCAACTTTACAGAAAAGGACTTGGGAGTCCTGCGAACAAGTTGAACAGGAGCCAACCATGCAGCAAAGATCAGCAGCACCCTAAACTGTAGGAGCAGAAACATAACCAGCAGCTCCAGGGCTGTGATCATAAAGGATGTGTTAGTAGTCCAGACACCAAGAGCAAGAAAAGAAGAAATAGTACTCCATCGTGAGCACCTCATTGCCATTTAATGAAAGTCTTCCTCTGAAAACCCCAGGGACAACAAACCAATTTCTGATTCACCACATGCCAGGTCTTAGTAAAAGCTGAAGTGAAATACTGATGATTTTGGGATCCCTAGAGCTAGCAATGGGGATATCACAACAGCACAAAACCCCACAGTGATACAGATACACATTAGTAATGGTGTTCACCACATGCCAGATCACAGAAAGTAGAGGAATAGCAGCAGTATAACTATTATCATAATATTAGCAAAAATAATAACATACTTGTCTGGCCTCATGCAACAAAAACATCTCAATACCATCATTTATGAATATAAGTGCTACTAGAGCCCTCAATCCCTTGCTATTATAAGAGCTCACTATGTGCTGCAGCAGGTTTCTGCCTCTTCCCCCCCCGCCCCCCTCCCCGCCGCAATTTAGTGCCATTAATTCAAGCAACATTTTTTGCCTTGAGGCAGATTACAAGTCATTTGTTAGGTCTTAGGGAGAGGACACACACACACCCCACCTCCGCCCCAACTTGTAGCACGTTATGCACCCCTAAGTGAGACCACTGCGCAGTTACATAGAAACCTATTCATAAGGTCCAACTGCCATCTCCTCATCACATCCCCCTTTTTCACTTGCTTGTGCTTAAATGTGCTCCCAACAGCAGTAGTGCTGCTGAGCTGACACTGTCACTAACAGCTAATGGAAAAACTTCATGGCAAAGCCCAAGACTGGTCTTGTCTATGCCTTTAATCCCTGTGGTGGGAGGGTTTATCCTGGTGGAAATGATGCTGATGGAAAGCCTTGGGGAGTGTCCCCAGGTGCTGCTGCCTGACTCAGGGTGGCTGCAGATCCCACAGGACTCTCCTCCTGCTGATGGACAGAAATGGGCATTGCCCAAGTATTCGCAGGAGAGGGGCAACGTTAACAGCACAGCTGGCTGGGATGCTCAGAGAAGCAACATTGCCCCACCACCAGCTCTCCTGATGGACAGTAGGAGCCATTGCTCCTAGCTGCATTTTATTTATCTCATAGGGGAACCATGGCAGACTCTTGTTGACATTTTACTGTAGCTGAGTCCGCCCAGGTGCAGGGTAAAGCCTACAAAACCCACACCAAAGCACAGTCAGAACCAGCCACTGAGGCTGTAGGATTTTTTTCAACCAAACAAAGGAAGTAGAAGACATTGGAGCCACCGGGTGTGATGGGTTCCAAGGGAAACATGTCAGTATTTCACTCTGAAATGAGTTCAGGTTGAAAAATTTCCTTTGAAATTTCAAAAGAATAAAATCTTCTGTAAATAAAATATTTCTCCTTTTTGGGATGGGAATTTATTCAAGCCACTTTCTAAACATTTTCCATTCACTTAAAACTTTGAAATTTTTATTACTAAAAAAAAAAAATGCAGTGAAGGCATTCACTTTTCCAGGGAGAACTCAAAAAAAAAACCCCAAAAAGCAAAATATTTCTTGTCTGGTGATGAGTTCTAGTCCCACCTCCAAGTGGGACAAGTCATTTCTTTTCTCTGCCTCACTTTCCTCTCCAGTAAAATTTCCAACTTTATTATATATCCTAAAACTCAACAAAGAAGAAAAAACAAGGTGGTGGTGGGGGAAAGACTCAGAATCCCTTGAGAGTGTCATATAATCACAGGACTCCAGGAACTGGAAACTTTAAGAGAAAAAAACCCCACACTTTTGCGAATCACATGAGACCCATCATAAAATTGTCAGAGTTGGCAGCACCGTAAAATCTATGATATTGTGGGCTGGATTTATGAGCAAGAATCTTGAGGCTTTGGGATATTTTTTTCCCTCAGCCCTAGAGGCACAAAGGCAGTTTTCGGGAGGTCGGCTCTGCTCTGGGAGCTCAGCCCAAAGCAGCACTGAGCAGGAGAGGGGTGACTTTGCCCCTCTCAAGCATCCTTATCCCTAGGAAAAAACCTCCCCAGTGCTGGTTTGGGAGATGCTGATCCCAGCAGGTACCGCAGTGGGGAAAAGCCACCTCCCGAAACTACCCAGCATCCTTGCTGTTGAAACCTGAAATGTGGAGGTGAGCTGATAGGGGCAAACAAAGAGCTCTCTGTGCCTGCTCAGGGCATCTGCAGCCTCCCCAGGTATGAGCCATGGTAACTGCAGGGAGTACTTTAGCCTAGGAAGGCAGCTGAAAAAACAGCATTGTGACCACAGCCTGGGAATTTGTGTTTGCTCTTTCAAAGATGTTTTTAGCAGAGATTGGGTTTCTTTCTATCCTTCTCTGCTTGAAGGAAATACGCAGCCTGCGCTTATTTATTATGGTTCATCTATAAAGCCCTGTTTTTCTTCTGCCTGATGATGTTTCACGGCTACTTTCCACACCTCTAGAGAAGGAAGTTTGCTTCAAGGCTCCTCACCAAAAGGTAGAGGTTTGAGGCAAGGAGGTCTCCTGCCCATGAGGAGGAGGGTGGGCCACCATTGCCTTCTCCACCCACCATACCAGCCCTCCTTCTCCCCTGGCTTTACAGGGCTCCCTTTGGAGTCCAGCTCCCTCCTCACCCAGGGACACCATCGACCCGCCAGCAAGTTCAGCTCCCCTGGACAACTCCACCATCCCTGTCCCCAGGCCCATGGCAGAAGCACCCCAAGTCCAGCCCACCCCTGACAGGCTCAGTGGTGCTTATGGGAAACCACCAGGCAATGCTGAGGATTGTTTTCTGCCTCCTGGGACTTGTAGGCAAGAAGAGAAAGCCTAGTGGTGGCCATGCTTTGTACCACGCTGGGATGGTGTTCCTCAAGGTTCAAGGCCTCTTATGGATGAATTGCCAGTTTTGCTCTGAATAGGGTGAATTTTGCAACCTCTTTTGTCCAATTCTTTCAATGATAGTAACTCTTAGATAATTTGTTTCATTGATTGTTTATTATTATTGTCATCATTATCATACTCTGGTAAGGACTAAGTCCGTAAAAAGAGAAATGAAGGAAATCACTCCAGGCTCTTTGTAATATAAAATCACAACCAAAGGGAGAGAAAACTCCTTGACAGCTCCCAGTATTGTTTTGGACCAGTTGGGAGGAAGTACAAGCTGTTTCTCAAGGCTCAACATAGACCAGGCACGTTCACATCCAGGCTGGGAGTCACCATGGGCCTTTGAACAAGTCACATTTTTCTTTCATGTCATATCAGACTCCTCACTGTCCTACTCACTCGAATGGAAGAGCAGGCTATGCTCATATGGCCCAACTGGGCTTCATCAAGGAAAAAGCACAGAAGTGCCATATGGAAGCAGTAGCCAGTAACAAACTCTTTGAGAAGTAGAAGGCTATATCGTATCCTCCTACCCACCTTTGCTTTTATCCCAGATTTTGTGGGTGTGACAGGTCCATCCTCCTGACACTGATGGCCTCCCTGCTCCTCATGCCAATGTGGCCTCACAAGGCTGTGTCCTTGAGGAGATACCTGGCTTTTCAGCAGCCAAAACCCAACAATCAGAGCCCATTGTGGCCTTGCAGACTCCACCAAAGAGCCTTGATATTTCTCTGAAGAGCCAAAAATATAATGCAAGGAACTCGGAGGAAATTAGTCAAGTTGAAAGCTTGAGGCTTTCCTTATGAAGCTTGAGAAAGAATTTACCATGCAGGTTTAGTTTCCATAATATTCTTTGAGATGCATGGCACACATTTCTGGTAAGACCTTTTTACGAACAGAATAATCACTGGCCGTTTAATTACATGTAAATTACCATATAGAGATGATTACATGATTATCAGTGGGATAATGAAGCCTGGAAAGTACAATGTAATTGACAGCTAAATACAGTGTAATTTTTTAATTCCTTAACTCAAAATTCAGTTTACTCAGTCATTTATCTTGGACAACTGCATATTCTGGAGGAACAGCATGTGATTTACTGAGCAATGCAACATTTGAGTAATTCCCTTGAGGTGGCTCCACAAAGACAAACAGCTTTGTGTATAACTTGAGGTCCCAGCCGTGCCTGCGGAGGGGTTACGTGATGCCTACATCTCCTTCTGCCTACAGATGCGGCCAATGCCCAGAGCGAGTTCCGAGGGTAGCGCAACATTGCATTTTGGCTGTGTCGAACACAGCTGTTGCAAGCAGAAGACAGTAAAAGCAGAGACAGCTGAAGAAAGCAAGCTGCGTTGTAGCCAGTGCTGGGACAGCTCCAACAGACACCATTCCCCAGGTCCCACCTGCCAAGGGACAGCAAGGTGGGAACATCACCTGTGAAGGGGTTCTACTAATCCTACTTGCTTTCCGTCCCTTTGCAAGGTGTGCCTACATCTCTGGTGCCCAGGAGGCTGCCAGGCATGCATTGGCAGTGCCACTGCTGCAGGCAGATGTGCCGTTGCTGGTGGGACAGCCTGGGGACACCTCCGTGCTTCATTCGCAGGACCCAGCCATGCTGCTCCCTGGGGTGGCCACGGCTCACCACCGGCCACACAGAGGAAACCTTTCTGCTGGGCTTCATGGATGCAATCTCTTTATTTCTCTGGAGCTCATTTTCCCATTTTGTTTCTAATCCACAAGACATCCAGATCCTCCCCTCCTTTGCTGAGGCTGAGATGTGGCCCCACACCTTCCCCAGGCCAGACATCCCCCACCAACCCCACCTACATAGGAACAGGGGGCAGCTCCACCTCCATGAGGGCTTCGTAGTGCCACCCCAGCACCCACCTGGATTCCCATTCCCCTGCTTCTAAATCTGGGTCAATGGGCAAGTGACCCCAGGAGAGCATGTCCCTTGGGGATGGGTTGGGTGGGAAGGACCTGGGGGACCCAGGCAGCTCTGTAGCAGACAAACACACAGCCCAGGGCAGAGCAGTCTCAAGCTCAGCCTGTCACTGCCTGACAGCCTTCCCCACTGGGATGCTGTACCTCCTGTGGTATATCAGAAATAAAAATCAAACTGACTGACATCAGGTAGAAATAACCATAAAAACCCACACCAAAACCAAAAGAAAATTAAAAATAGGTGGCCAGGTCCCTTGCCATTGAGAGCATGTGGTATTTATTAGTCATAAATCGGCACACAAGGATAGGAAAGCGTAGCTAGGTAGGGATTATTTTTTTCTTCTTAGCTACCTGTCGATAATCCCTCCCACGCACATACCAGCACTCCCACACATTCACACCCACATTCTCAGTTGCTGACACACAGGTATACCTCTTGTTAATTAGAATTACTTTTAATTAAAAATATATGTAAATTATATAGTGTGCACAGCATGGAGAGAAAAAAAAAAAAAAAAAAAAAGGAAAGAAAGCAAAGTTCTGTTTCAATAAAATATTTAACCCCTTTGAATCAGCTGCTTTGCTGGCTTTGTGACAGACTATGAGTTATTAGAACTGCCATGTATAAATAAATAGTACCAGGAAATTCTACACCTGAAAAATTCTGCAGTAGACATGTTTACTTACACACATTTGGTTTTTCTTCTCTTCTCGCATCTCCAACTCCCAGCCTCTCATGATCATTTCTGCTCCTTTTAAACACATTCATTTAATATCTCACCTAACATACCCAGACTAGTATCCTTTTTTCTTTTTTTCTTTTTTTCTTTTTTTTTTTTTTTTTTTTTTT
>NW_020799121.1:3030813-3062440 GCF_003259725.1 Athene cunicularia | reverse complement strand
TTTTTTTTTTTTTTTTTTTTTTTTTTTTTTTTTTTTTTTTTTTTGGAGAGGAAGAAAAAGAATACACGATAAAATTAAAGTCCGGGATTGCAAACAAGCATCATCATCATTTTTATGAGCAAACTTTTTCCTTTTGCTGTCTGCATCCTCTCCCCCCGTTTCCCCCCCTCGCAGTTGGCTCAGAGCCTCGCTTTCCACATGCCGGTAAAAATTCGGCAGGAGACAAGCTGTGGCTGTTTTTAAGTTTGAAAGATACCCCGTGCTTCCATCAGAGACAGCTGATGGACTGGGAAAGACTGGGAGATGGGAAGGAAAGAAGACTGAGAGAATCACACGCAAGTGGGAAAGGAGATGAGTTTACAGGGCTTGTTCCTGCAGAGACACGTTTTGGGGCATTTGTAAGGAAACACAGCACCCTGCAGGGAATGATTTCACCCGTGGTACAATGTCTGGGTGAGGTAGGTACCTGCTTTTCTTATTTGTGGGTTTGTAAAACCTCTTTCTGTTGAAAAGTAACAATGATAATACTAATGCCAAAAAAAAAAAAAAGAAGAAACACCACTCCAAAATCCACCCTTGGTAAAAAGGGCTGGTGTCTTTTTTGAGAAAATTGAAGGAAAATATATATATATTATTATTTATTATATAACATTGTCAACATCAACACCACAAAAAAAGTAACATCCTAGTTGTTTTCGTTCAAGCACTCTGACTGTGTTGAGAAAGGCAGTAGGAGTTTGGTGTCCCTTGGAGAACAAAAAGAGCAGGAGGGCAGAGGAGGGGGGGGACAACGGCACAGGGCTGGCGGTGGCAGCAACACAAACTGGGTGGGGACCGTGGGAGGGAAGAAATGTGCCGATCTGTTGATTTTTCTTTTGAAACAAAAGAAAAAAAAAAGGGAGGGGGGAGGGGGCAAGTCACACCGAGGCCGATGACTATTTCATCTGTGGTTTCAATCAGTGTCCATCCCTCTCGAGTGCTATCAGTGAACATTCAGTTAAAGGAGTCTTGCAAAATACTCTCACTTTTATTATCAACAGGGTATTTTTTTTCCTTTTCCTTTTCCCCTTTTTTTTTTTTTTTCCCCCGTGGCTAATGCTCTTGCACTTTCCTGACCGCCTTGTTAGCTGTTCTCGCTCCACTCTGGCACCATGCCCACGCCATGGACCGAGTGGTACTGGTGGGGCGAAAGGGTTCGAGGCACACCGTGGGAATACAGGAACTCTGCGGGCTGTAAGCTGCTGGGGGGGGACTGGATGCCAGTTTGAGGTCCACACTGCCGGACGATGGGTTGGTGAGAAACCGAGGTTTGGTGCTGAAACATGCTATGGGTATCTCCTATTTGGGGGGAGGTATGGTTGGCCACACTGCTGAGCCGGGGCATCAACGGCCCCGAGGTGAAGTGGGCAGAGAAATGCTGGTAGGGTAACCTGTCCATCGGCTGCATGGCAGACACTGTGCAACTGCTGTAGGATGGCACGCTCGGCCATGTGTTACAGCTGATGTCTTCTAGGCTGGGCACAGGGTCCGTGGGGGGGGCGGAGCTGGCATACATACATGCTTGGCGCTGGGCTGATTCAGTCCTGTATGAAGTGTTCAGTCCCTGCTGCTGGGGGTAACTGGACCTGTAGAAAGGATCCTCTTCTGCCGGAGAAGTTTCCATATAGGGCTTCTTGTAAGGATGTTCGGTGGTGGAACATTCCTCATCTGTTGGGAGAGAAAACTCCTGGTAACAACCAACAATACTGTGCCCTTGGTTGAATTTTGCTCTCCATAGTCCTCATTTTACCAAGGACACAGTCTGCACAGAGCTAATCCAGACACTTCTTTCAGTTACATCGCATAAATCCAGATTCCTTCCTTGGAATCTATTTCAATCAATCCTGCTGAAACCAAGCCTTGCACTTGGCCCAGTCTGCTGGACTGGGGATGGTATTAACTGGGAGCTCTGGGATGAAAATCAAGGCTATAAGATGCTGGAGGCATCCTGAGGATTAGCTTGCTTGGGGATACCCCATGCACACCCCCACCACCACCAAGCTCCTCATCTGCTCTCTGCTGCCAGCAGAAGTAACGTTTGCCTGCAGATACAGTGCACCTAACAGAGGTCCCCATTCCCAGCTGAGAGGCTCAGAGCTGATGCTGTTAACTAAAAGCCTTTACAATGATATGTTTTTGTGACAAACGAGACAAAAATGAAGATCACAATAAAAATCCCCCCTGGAAAGCATCAGCGATGGCACAGTTGAGACAATCAGATTTAGAGTTTTACAGCGCCTGTCTTTAGCTGTGCCAAGGGAGCTGGGCATATAAATCCACACAGGGTTGTGTGCTGGAGCCAAGTGTAACAAAAAAGAAAAGTAAATTTCACAGCTAGAAACAAGAAGGCGCAGCTTGCAGAGCCCTTTGTTTCCTGCAGCATCCCAGGCCAACAGAGGGAAGGAGATAAACAATTTAGGTGAAATCTCTAGGGTGAAGCAAAATGAATAAATGAATATGCACTTATTTATTCATTCGCAGGGTCATCAAATGAAATCCAGCTCTGCTGGAATGGATGGCAAAGTTCCCAGGGATGAGAACTTCACCAAGAGATTTTAAGGACAGCAAGGCAAGGGAAAGGGAGCCTGTTCTGACCCGGATTAACATTGCTGCTGCTTCAAGAACAAGATTTCTGGTGCAGGCAGAAAAACCATCCCACTTTGCATAAAGTCCTCTTGGCTGCACCCTTTCAATGGGGGTAAAATTTGAAAGAATACTGAAAAAAATGGCCCTTTGCAAAGTTTATCAATCAACATATTTTGAGCTCAAATTTTTTTCACCCCCAAAATAAATAAAAAAAAAAAAAAAAAAAAAAAAAAAAAGAGGACTAAAAGCATCTGCCTCTGAAGAAGCACTTGTGAAAACAGGGGTGTTGCTGCTGAGCTGCTCCAAAGCTGTGCCCATGTCTCACCTTCAAGAGGTGCAGATGGGCAGTGCAGGCACATTTTGTTTATTGTAAACTGACACATGAGCATACCCTTATTGCTATAAACAGCCACGGGTTTTCTCCTGGAAGTTGCACCCACTCTGCTTGTAAAATAACCCATTACTTCCACTCAGGTGACTACCAAGTCCAGCTGGAACAACTGCTGCTGTTAATCTTCTTGGCCTGACAACCCCAGAAAACATCAGGTGCTGAGGTACACACCATGCAGACTTTCCCCTTGGTGTCCTTTGACTTTGTAATAGCAGCTGCCCGTAAAGTCAGCTGGAAAGCCACGGTCCCATTTCATGCTTTCTTCCTGACAACAGCAAAACCTGGCTTCTTAGTTCCAGCAATGCAGAGCCCTGATAATCAAGTTATCTTCCTCTTCTGACTTCTCTTGTAAGTAGGATGAGATAAGCAAGCAGTGCAATGACATCTTTAAAATAGCTGACACAATACACAGATAGATGCAAAAGTGTATCACTCTCCTTAATCCTGATCGGGTTCATTTCATATAGGAGTGGTGGAGAGGATGTAGACCCCTGAAAGACAAAAGCTGGAAACACAGGTCTAAGCTCCCTCCTGAATGTGGGTCTATCACAGGAGGTACATCTGGAAGGACAGCCTGAGCTCTAGCTTTTACAGACAGCCTAAAAGTTTTGGATCCCTAACCCACCACTGAGTAATAAGAACGCTAGGGTGGAAAAACAATGTCTTGTAAAACGAAGCATTGTTCTGCTAATAAAGTTTTCAGCATTAAACCGCATTACTCTGCTGGCATTAGAAATCATTGGCTTGGGGTTTGACTGTTTATTTTATTTTATTTTTTTTAAATATACAACACAAAACAGTCAAACTCTGTTTTCCGTTGTGTAAAAATGTGCCTGACTTACAACCTGAGGTTGCTAATTTTTCCATTTAGCCCAGACATTTTGCTGCCTGCCACAGCCCAGCCAGGCAGAGCCGCAGCATTACAGATCCACTTCCAGAATTCATCACAGGTGAAGAGAGAAAAAAACCCCAACCAGGATTTCAGTGGAAACCCTATAGGTGCCCTCTCTTCTTCTGTAAGCTCTCACGTTCGTGCTGGCCTCTCTAGAGACAGTCTCACTGATGTCATTTGTGGAAAGGGCACCATCACTCCAGATTTTAAGAGGTGTAAAGGACACCATACCCATCTCCAAACAGGACATAGTCACTAATGAAGGATTACAGCCTACCCTAACAGCTTCTGCCTACCCTCTGGCCCCTCTTCCTGATGATTTTCCCATCTATGTAACCTCAAAATGCTGGAGAGGGAAGAGAGCAGTCCATCTTCATCTTCAGATGGGATGTTGCAGACCAGAGATCCTCAGCTGGTGCCAGCTAACAAACATAAACTGCTCTAGGCACCCTAGTCTGATCTGGCATTGTCCCACCACGCCTCACAGAGGAGACCAGAGCCAGCACAGAGAAGGTGAAGTGGATCCCCATGGTGTGTGGAACAGATCTGGGGGTGGAAGGGGGACATCTTCAAGTAAGAGAATGACAGAAGGAGGACAAGTCAAACAGAGCTCTCATGCAATGCTGAAGGCTGGAGTTTAAATTAATCCCTACCTGCTCTGGAGCCTGGACAGGCCATAATCCTCTCTTTGAAGGTCCTCTCACCTTCTTGGCATCAGCATAAACAGAACATAGGAGATAACTCCTCTAGTCTGGTCTGGGTTTGATTCTTGATGTTGGTTCCCTGATAGCACTTCATTTTCCTTTTCCTGGTGCCGCAGAGCCCTAGGAGGTGCTGGGCACCTCTAGGAGATGCTGGGCACCTTTCACTTCTGTAGCTATTCTTGGAAGCCAAGGATGATGATCAGCTCTTGTGACCAGCCCCTTGATACTGCGCAAACCTCAAAAAGCAAAAGGTTCTGCCAAGCAGGGGAAGCTGCCAGCGCTTGGGAGAAGCTGCTCCGAAGTGGATCCAAGGAAAACGGAGCCTGCAGAATGGGATGGAAACTGGCTCCCTCACAAGGAATTTGATGATCTATCTAATGAAGGAGCTTGAGCGAGAGCATAAGCAGTTCCAAGATTTCCGGTATTTACTACTTCCAGCTGGGTTGTAAATACCACACAAATGGCTTTTTAAATGGAATTTTCCCAATTCCAAGATTAGGGCCGTCCAGAATGAAATGCAAACATGTACAGACTCTGGGCTTCAGGGTGCACTGAGCCCATCTCCTCCCCTGGTGTAAATCAGGAGAGCTTCTTTCCAATTCATGACAATCAGCTCCCTAGGACAGAAGACAATGAAGGATGGGGCCCAACTGTTTTAATTTTTAAAGTTCACCCACACTTCCAGGGAATTACAGTAGGTTCATCACGACCTTGTGAGGAAGACACAATGGGTGATTATCACTAACACTGCTGGTTTATCCAGTCTGGTTTCTAGTATGAATCTAGCACGAGCCTGAATAGTCAATACCAGTGTGCAAGACCAACAAGGGTTGTCAAAGAAGAAAAGAAAATGGCAGATTCAATCAAAACAAACATCCCTAAAGGGCAAATAAAACATACATCCTAGGACAGGAAGCCTGAGACACGCTTGTTAATTCAGCAGTCTCACACTTTGCAATGGCTGTGTCGCATTGCAGGGGAACACGACAGAAAGGGCTGTGGGGCAGAGGCAATCCAACACTGAAGTCTGGAACCTCATCTAGAGGCAGCAGATTGCCAGCACTGCCTGAAGAGGCACAGGAGGCACCTCCTGGGAGGAGACCATGAAGCTGCTGAAACTACAGTGCCACAAGCAATGTGGCTGCACAGCAAAAGCTGGGTACACACCAGACCCCTGAATATCTCCCCACCCTTCAGGCAGGCTCTTCTCCCTCACCCTCAGTGCCCCAGCAGCCACCTTGCTCCAGGCTCCACTGCCTCTACCCAAGCTGTAAACATCTCTGGCTACAGCATTGCTCAAGCTTTGGCCAACTCATTGCATCTCCTAACATCAGCAGGACAAGCAGCACGTCCTCCAAGAAGACATCCCATACCCGACAATTGTCCTACAGATTCATTGAGTGAAAGAAAAGCCAAGTGGGATGAGGGAGAAATCAGTTCAGTCAACTGAAGGTCTAGCCACCCTAACAGTACCTGTTCTTGAGGAGAAGGGGGAAAGGCATTGCTGTATCTCCACCGACCTCATCAGAGCAGAAAGGAGATGAAAGGTATATTCTTCCCCATGGTCAAGGTCATGTCCAAGTTAGGTGGCTGAAGGATACGGTCCTCACTGGTTGGAGCCGGTGCATTCTGCCACGTCCCTCTTCTCCCTCAAAGTGCCAACATGACAACTTTTATAACCTCCCCAGGGAGAGGCTGTTTCAGTCGCCTCCTGTTCAGCATCACAAGCATCCCAGAAATCTGCCAAGTGGTTGAGATTGTGTAAGGCTGGGAGGGAGCAGAGGTTTAGAGTGATGGCTTTTTAGTTCACAGGAAGTCTGAGGGAGAGGATAACACAAGGGAAAACAAGCCCCAATGCCCTAATTGGGATGTGGGGCTAAAATGAAAGACAGAAAGCAAGCTGCCTGCTGGTAAGTCCTTTTGGGCTTCTCCAAGCACAACAATGAGAGAGGGAGAGGTGGAGAACAACTAGAAAAAAGGCAAAGCTCTAACTGGTCTTTGCCGCAGCCTGAAAATCCACATCAAGAACTGAGGCCACTCCTTGGTAGGATACTGGATTGGAGTTAATTGTGAAATGCCATAAGCAATCTCAGTGTGGAGCTGGGATACAGTGCAGGATGATTCTCTCCTGGGGGACTGCCATTCCCTGACATTCAACATGTTCACAAAGTGCCTGGAGCAGCGACCCCGTTGCACCATGCTAGGGTCATTCCCAATGCTGCAACCCCGCACTCCCACCTGTGCACCAGGAATCGCTAGATCTGGGGGTCTGGGATGTGTCCTTCCTTCCTTCCTTCCTCCCTCACCCAGAAGAGTATCACCTCCCTGAAACAGAGAAGCCTTCAAAGATAACATCCCCTCCAGCCCTGCTGCCCTCCCCTAATGCAATTCCATATCAGATCTCCAGAGTGAATCCATCTTGACTTGACAGCTAAGAACAACACTGTCAACCACAGAGCTAAATCTTTGTCTTGGGTCACCAAGGAAGTAGAAGTTTAATAAGGTGCCTTTGAGTTGCTCAAATACAGATCTGTTCTTAACTGAGCCTAAACCAAGACCTGACCTTCTGATTAAAAAGTATATAGAGAAACATCATGAGATGTCAAAGCTGGAAGGAGCCATATCTGAGAGACTATCTTGGAAAACAGTGGCGGTATTTGCTACAGAAGATAGATACCATCTGTCTCAAACCCAGTTGAACTGCTCTCTGCCACTGCGAAAACTCATCTTTAACCACAGCCTTGTAAAAGGGAAATAATCTGTTTGAGATAAATCCTAAACTGACTGAAGAGGCGTCAAAGTTTGGGGAGCTGATGATCCAAGGAAATTGATAAAACTTCCAGTCCAGAAAATGGACAGAGATGCGTTCGGGGTGAACACGCTCTTGATTTCATGTTTTCTCAGATGGTGAGGCTTGTTAAAAGTTATGCAGAAAAGTAGGAAAGCAGGATTGCTCTGAGGGAAAGCTTAATATTACACTTAGAAAGGAAAGGCTGGAGAAGGTAGAAAAAGCAGAATATTGTAGGTAAGTTTCTTTTCCCAAGTTCAATAAAGATCCTTGCTCAGTGCTAGAAGAAAGTGCCATGCTCACTCTGAGTTCGAGATGAAATCTTGGATCATGTTCTGATTTATCTGAACAGAATTGCTCATCTCTAGTGACTTTTTTTTTTAATTAATTTCACTTTGGAAAGAGCTGCTTGGCAGCTTATGTTGGCTCTCTGTTTCCCATTAACTTTGTGTTTCTTTTCTTTAAGCCCCAGTGGCTGTTTTCGATTTACTAGATGCATGGGGAGGGGAAAAAAGGCACAAGGAGGAAAGCAGAGACTCAGGCTCCTGAGATGTACAGCTTCATGGAAGAAGCCAGTGGTATCGGACAGGACACTGTCTCTCTTTGATTAAAGCATTTGGCGGCTTTGATAAAAGGCCCTTAACTGCTTGTGCCACTCAAGCCATCGTAGAGATAATGAGGGGCCATCAGCCGTACAGACAAGGACTCACTTTGCCAGTCTCCTGCAAGGGCCATGCAGGCCAAAAGGGGCCAGGGAGCTTATTACAGGGCAGATAGTCGTCTCTTTTGTGACAATAAGAGGAAGTGAGATAATTGAGGGATTGAGGGAAACCACCCATGGAGACACCACTTAACGGGAATCCCAAAACTGGAAGGAAACCTCTGTTGATTCCTTATCACGTTACAATGTGGAGGCAAATGATGAATTGCCCTGTGGTACAGGGACATGCAGCAGTCAGAGATTGTCCAAAGGATTTGTTGCCATTTGGGCCAGATTGTTTTGGTTAGTTTTTGCAAAGGGGAAGAGGAGCGGTGAAAGCTCAGCTCTTGGGGCAAAGGAGCACTGAGGACAGATTGCAGGCTGAGGGACGCCAAGGGCAAACTGGACCTGCCTTTCCATTGCCCACAGCCACCCATTTGTGTCCCAGCACCTCACACCTACAGTCCCACACCAGCACAGGAGTAGCAAGGGCCACACACCCCACCTCTGACCTTAGGGGACACTCCAGGAAGTCACATCAGCTCCTTATTCCCTATATTACAGGTAGCTCAAGTCTAGCATCACCATCTCCAATCACAGCTATGATACACACTACATGAGTACAAGGGTTGTCTGGTCAGCTGGAGAAGCCAGAAAATGATGCCTCTGTTTCCCACTGTTCTGCTCAGTCTCAGGAAAATATTAAGATTTCTCAACTTTTTTTTGTTTGCATATATACTAGTAAACAACACACATGATGTGACAACATTCAGGGGATTCACCAAGGATGTGAGAGAGATTTCCACTGCCCTCCCACCTCATCTGCCAGCACTTCCCAGCATCCACTACCTTAGACTGTGTGTCTACAGTGCACATCCCAGTGCCTCAGAGGTGACGTTACTAAAAATAATGACATGTGGCTGACTGATAGGACTGTGCAGGGAAGCAGGAAGGGATCTGTTGTGGGGAGAGGCTACAGGGCTGGAGAACTTTTCGGTGCATTCAAATACCGTGGTGCATGCTGACTCCTGTTAACTTTTTCTGTGCAATGAAGACTAAATCCTGAGAAAGAGGAACAGGGTTAGGCAGTAACTATCTCCTGCCCATGGCATAGGGTTGCATTCAGCCCTGGAAATTCTCTATTTCATTCTGAGTGTCTGGGGTGGAGCTGATCTGAGGCTTTTGCTATATCAGTCCTGTAAGTGTTTCTGCATCTAAGTACTCCCCTTGCTTTGGGAGAGACTGCAAACTGCTCTCTCTTGCCTGAGAACAATTATCCCATCGATATCATGGGGCTCTTCACGCCAGGACGAGCTGAGCAGCCAGTGTAAAGCCCTCACAGTTTGATCCCTCAAGCTCTGTCAAAGCAGGTCAGTCGCACCAGAGGTGAACGAACATGGATATCATGATTTTCAATCCCACGGCCCGTTCATTAGACCGAGCATTTAAGTGGAATTGCATTCTACAGACAGACAGCTGTCTCCCAGCTGTGAGACTCTTAGTTGAAAACTGCAAAATCTAAGCTGTCAAGGTATCTCCCTTTGGAGATTAACCCTCTCTGAGGGGCTATGGAGACAGATAGGTCATCTTTATCTCCAGCACTAGCTATCTTACTAAATGTGGATTCAACATGGGTGAAAGGTACTGCCAACCCTCCAAACAGCTTGCTCCCAGCCCGGCAGCAGAGATGGGATTATAGGCAAACACTGGTGAGAGTAGTTTCCCATCGCAGCCTGGGGGAGCTGCCCGCCTCCAGGGCACAACCCTCATCCCTTGCTCATCAAGTGTCACCGTAAAGAAAGCTGGGGCTGTCCAGCTTGTGGGCAAGGGGAAATTGTAGAAAACAATGCTGGCAATCATGTCAGGAAGGGGAAGGCACCGAGTGGGGAGCAGCCAAGGTCTGACCTTTTCTCTTGGTGCAGTGGTAGATCTGGCTGTGCTCCTGGGAGATCGGGTAGGGGTTGGCAGGCGGTAGCAGGTCCTGGGAGGTGCTCGACACCCCGTTCTCGCACTGGTACTGGGAACCCAGGTTGGAGGAGGCAGAAAGGACCCTGGTCTCACCACTGAAGGGGCTGTGATTCGAGGATACTTTTTGTCTCACTGTGCTCCTGGGAACAACCGGGTACTCTTTAAAAAAAAAAAAAAAAAAAAAAAAAAAAAAAAAAGAAAAAAAAAAAAAAACAAGGCAGAAAAGCAATCAATTAATAAGTAGATCAGTGGCTTAACAAATGAAGGCAGCATATTAGTGTCATGGTGTTTGTTTAGACTTTCAGGAAAACAGAGACATCCCTCCCAGGAGACTGCAGCCCCATCACACTTTATCCATGCAGCACTCTTGTATTTCACCTTCCTTTCAGTATCTTTCTCTTTAGATTCATGCCTTTTCCACCACAACTGCTATTTTACACTCATACGTAAAATAGGTGTTTGCAGATATAACAACATACACCAGATTCATATTTACATATTATGATAGCATTTATAAATTATATACCGTTTATACTGTATATGTGGTACCATTTATACTGTATATGTGGATGCACACGTGCATGTAAATAAAAACCTCATTTCTGCCAAGCTGACTGGGAGATGGATTAAATATTTAGGTCTACTTTTTCCCCTTACGGTATTTATCCCCATCCCTTTTCCCCAGGGTCTGCCAGCCTGGTTGTCCTGGATGGGGGAATCACTGGACTGGAGAGCAAGCTCCACTCCAGAGTGCTCAGAAAAGAGAAATAAATAAATCACCAAGACCTGATGCACGCCAGAGCCACACGCCTCAGTGGAGCCAGGCTGGGAGGGTGAGCACTAATGGAAAGTCTGGTTTGTTCCTTTGCTCTGAAATCTGGTTTGAAGCAGAGATGCTTTGCCAACACTGGCTGGAAATCCCCTCTCCTACAAGACCCTACAGTGTGTTTTTGAGACATTTCTCCAGGCACATCAGCAACGTGGCTGGATAAGATTATTCCTGCTCTGCAGGAGAGAGAACTGAAGCTGAGTAGGGGGTCTCAGAGACTCCAGGCAAGGTGCAAGCCTCCTCCTGGGCTGTCTCTAAGACAGCTGGGTGCTTCCTGAGCCCAAGGACTTGTTAAGATGCATGAAGATAAAGTAGTACAGCAGCACCTTGCAAAGAGCCACCAGGCTCAGATCAATCACAAACCAGAGCCCAGATTCCAACACAAGTTTCCTTCTTTAAGGCTATAACCATTGGACCAAGCTGGCTTTGAGATACCCAACTCACACTGTGCTGGAACAAGAATGAACAGATCCTCAGATCCCAGCTCACCTGAACACTTACGTGTGGAGGACGAGCCCTGAATCTCCAATTATGCCCCTTAGAAAGGACCTATCACTGTAGCAACTCAGAACTTATTCACAGAATTTAACAATACCAATTATATAAACCTACTCACAGCAGGGAGCTTTCATCCAAACCACTGCGGTGGTGGCTGCCAGAAACATCAGCAACCAGGCTGTAATGGAGGGGAAACTCACCCAGGAGCTCAAAACCAAATAAATGTGTCTCTTATTGTGCCATGAAAGCTTTCCAAACCCTGGGCACTGGTGGCTTGCCAAGGAGAGTCTATTCCAAAGGTGGGGTTTCTTCCCCTGGAAGCCCAGCAGCTCTTCCCCACAGGGCTGGCAGGAGCATGGCTTCCCATTCCAGGCAGATTTTTCCCAGAACTGAAGTCTAGACTGTGCACAAGGAAGATGGACTGGGAGGAAGCAGAGACCTATCTCTCAGATACACAAGGCAGCAATGGATGCCAGGGTATGTGGTGGGCTTCAGAGGACCTCTTTGCCTGTAGACCCCCAGCACAAGCATTTCCACCCCAAGAGCTCTTGCTGGAGGGCAGCTTTAGTGGCTTTTCAGGAAGGTCAAGAGCTATAGCCTTAAAAACATCCTGAACGACCTTCAAATCTACATTCTAGAGGATCTCCCAGCCCTACCAGGTCCCGGTTTTGAGATGCCTGCTCCTGTCATGCTCCACCTTCACACAGCAATCCTCATGGAAATAGTATCAGCGTGACACCCCAAAGCCGCATCCCCACCATGTTTCTCTTCCAAAGAGACAATCTACAGGGAGATGATACATGGACCTTGCCCTTAGCTCTCCTTCCTAATGAGAGGCTGCTGCATGGATTGGCTGGTTCCTTCTTCCTCAGCTCCAACACTACTAATATGCAATCCCCCAAGATATGACAAAGTCTCTTTTTTATTTTTTTTTTCCAGTGGGGTACCTGTGAGCTACAGCAGAGGAGAAGGACCATGGCATGATGCCACATGGAGTTCTCTGTGTCTTTTTGGGGGGATGTAGAGATGACTGCTTTCACAGTTTCTCCCTGCTTCAGTGGGGGGAAAAAACTTAATGTCTCTTTGGGATGTGGGATTTGATCTGTACGGGGGGTTCCTACAGTAAATTCTCACGGTAACTTACAGGGACCCCATCAAAACATCAGACCCTCACTGTGCAAAGTACCACAGAACACTAAGAAGCCATCCCCATCACGGATACTTCTCACCTAAATCAACACTTTCTCTGTCTCAACGGAGAGCTGAGAGGGAGAAAAATTTACAACCTGATTGTTTTTTCTTGATAGAAAAAAAAAAAATATTTTCTTTCCTTAAAGGAGCTGTCTGCCTGAAACAGTAATATTTGTACCCTGAATGCCAACATAGGTGGTGTCAAGATCCCACTCTCCCATTGTGCACTGGAGATCAAATTCCTTTCAGACTGCATTCCCCAGGGGACAGGACAGCCTCCATGGCCATAAAAGAGGGCCGTGGTGTTCTGCAGGAGACATGGTACGAGCAAGGAGTCATGCTAGAGAGGGAACAGGTTGGAGACAGCAGGTTTCCAAACAACAGTTCCCAGGAGGTATCGCAATGACTTCCCTCCAGACTGAAATTTTTCCATTTCAGTCAAAACATGTTGGGTGTTATTTTTGCCAAAAAATCAACTATTTGAGGAGGGAGAGGAAGGAAAGTATTTTCTAACTAAATATCTAAAATATTCTCTTCCTTTCACTTTGCCATTTTTTTTGTACACAAAGGTAGTTATCTCTGTATTTCTGCCTTTTTCTTCTTTACAGGAGCTGAGCTCTAGTAAAGAGATATCTTTGGTACCTTGTAAAGCAACAGTCATCTTGAACTATTTATACTGTTTCCTGAGCCCACTCAATATGCAGTGTGCACAGCTACCATGTCCATTTGTCCTTCAGTCCTTAAAAATGTATTACATACTTTTTTTTTTTTTCCCTTGTGCCTAAAAGTCACTATTCCCAAAATAGCTGATTATAATCCTGGGTCACAGTTTAATGGAATGAAAGGTTTTGCTCACTGCTGGCACAAAATGACTGTTGTGTCCAGAAATTCTGCTGTCAAAAAAAATTGTAGTAAAATAGGAAGGGGAAAAAAAAAAAAAAGTGTTAAAGCTTGACTTTCACGGGCAATATAGGAAATTGTCCACACAGCAAGGAAGAGACTGTTGTTCCTGGGCCAGAATATGAGTTAGTTTTACATGGGAGTGTTAATGGGCTACATTTTTCTTGCATTAAAAATTGTAAAATTAGAAGAAAAAAAAATGTTGGTTGGGGAAAGAATTTACAAGGAAGGAAGCTGTCACTGGTCTATTTAAAGTCTGTTGGAGGCTAATGATGAATATTCAGTTACCGTAGGTGGTGCATTACAATAGCAGAGGAGGACGGGGAGGAAGAGGGGAGCCACATTGCGCAAGGCTCTGTACAGTCTCTGTACCACCAGGCTTCCAGCGAAAGGGCCACCAGGAGAGAATATTACTTTGATTTTTCATTAAAGCTTGGGGGAACAAATCAGGGATGAGGTCCAAGTCTATCGTGAAGGCACTCAGTCCTGAAGTCTGGACTGCTAACTCCCACCTGGCTAGATGGATCCCAGACCCTTAGGATCCGACACCAGCTCTGCATAACTATTTCCTAATAACACACGCATTCCTCTTTTGAGTTCATCATATAAACCTGACCCTACAGATCAGGACTTACGAGGGAATACTTCCGGCATTTCCCCGAGCTCTTCCACCCAAATCAAACCTCTGCCAGGTGGAATTAACAAACAAGATGTCATTTTCTCTCATGACATCTTACCCCTTCCTTGGCCAAATGATGCCCTCACCAGGACAGGCTCAAGAGTTCCATAAGATCACTAATACCACAAATTCATATCTAGCAAAGAATTCAAAGGAGCAAATTCAAGACTGTTTTGTAATCTCAGAGCTGAAAACCTTGTTGGCCTCTGCAAACTAACAAAAACTGTGGAAAAATTATAAATACAGACCTCCACAGAGTGACACACGGTCCATTTTCTTGCTGATCACTACGCTGTAAAAGAGTAATAATTTTTAATATGTTTTCACATGCAGACTTGAGGTTTCCTAATATACAAGTCAGTGCATAGTAAATGCAGCTGCCAGACAAAAACCTCATTAAATTTTTTTTTGAAGATCCACAGTTTATAAACAGGAAGCTTCTGCACTGAAGCATCCAACCCCTACTGGTCCTAAGCAAATTAATTTAGAAGATGCTTCTAATATTTCTGCAGCAAAGTATTATACACCAAGGCTTTCCAGAGCTGCTGTAGCTCATGGTAACAAGACTTCAAAAGATTTATTAAATGTGAGGTCCCAAGGACCATACTGATATCTGCTCAGGGCTGTGATATGGAAGATTTCCCTGTGGTTAGTTGCTGCCATGTTCTTACGGCATCCTTCTGAAGCCCCTGAGCTGGGCACTGTCTAGGTCTTGTTTCCAATGGCAATTCCTAGCCTAAAATCTGACCAAAGGTATATCAGTGGCCAAACAGAGTGATTCCCCTACACTCTTACCAAATTGATGGGAGATTTTCACCTCTCCTTGGTCAGTCACTACGAAAGGACAAATGTTTGTCATCCTATCAGTCCCATCCCCTCTGTCCACCCAGCACCGTGGATACAGTGGTGCAGACTCGGATCTCAACTCCAGATGGACAATTATAACTCAAAGGCATCTGGGTTTATATTTCCCAGGCCATCAATTGTTGTCCTTCCTGCTAAGACTCAAGAGTAGGAAAGAAATGGAAGCCAGCCATAACAGATATAGAAAGAGGAAGAGAAAAAAGTGGCTGGAATAAGTATACCATCTCCCAGGAAAAAAATAAACCAGAAAACAATTGGCAATTGTCAATGTACATTCATTTCAGCTTATTTCCAGCATATTTAAATAAAATTGAACCACTCTCAGGAGACTGTCTGGAGAATCTGAAGTGCATAAACTACAGCAGAAAAGGACTTTGTAGGAGAGGAACTTCTGAGTATTCCCTTCAGTCTTACCCTCAGATCAAATATGAGCTCTCTCTGCATGGGGGCTGCAGGCCAGTCCCACAGAAAATAATACCCTAGACTGGATGTCTAGTTATATAAGTCAAAATGTTCACTGAGAATTATGGGAAGCTGTTCACTAGAGCATTCTCCACCAACATATCAAATGTCCTGACCTTCTTGCCAAGATGTGAAGGGATCCAATACCCCTGGCTTGGGTGCATGAATGGTATGTTAACATTAGTGCAGCAGTGCAGCCCAAAGAGACCCCTGCAACAAACCCAAGAACCAGCAGTGAAAAGAACCAGCTAAAGATCTAGAGCTATCATTATCAGACAAATAAAAAACTAGATTCCTGCAGACAAATACCACTGTTCATATTAGAGTAAAAGGAGATGGAGCATGGATGTTGGCCAAGAGAGACAGCATCAGCATCCCTTCATGCTGGGCTGAGCTTCTGCAGATCAGATCCTGCCGATCAGAAGCATCTTCAGCAGATTCCCCAAAGAAGGGGCAGCGGAGAAAACTGTATCTATCCTGTGTTTCTTAAGCTGACTTTTTCACTTTAAAAGAGCTGTGGATACCCCTCCAGTGAAGTCTGTAGAGCCTTATTTTGGATTTCATCTGAATTCCATCAAATTCTATAGAATACGGTTCAAGCCTACAGTTTCCAATGGGGCTTCGACCAGGAAAATGTCCTTGGGGACATTTGCTGGAGGAAATCATCATCATCTCTCCAACAGATGTTATAACTCTAAGTTTCACACTGAAAATGTCTCAGACAGTGTGTGACTCTTGGGAGATTTCAGTAACAGAACATGGGAAATAAAAGTGGATGTAAAGATGCAATGAGAAGATGCAAGAAGAGCAAGGCTGTTTGCAGTGGACCAAGATCTACTTGTATTAGTCAGACTGGTGCCTATCAGTTGAACATGCCAGGGTAGACAACCCTTTTGTAGCCTAGAGGCTCATCCATTTATTCTGCTGGAACTCCAGAATGCACTGTCTTCTCCATTATGCCAGCTCTGAATCATGGTACTGATTTTATGTCCTTTTTGTCTGACCCAGTTTCTGTTCTCAGTTACACCAGGGAATCTTTGAAATAATTCCTTTGGAGCCAGGAAGATTACTGTGGACTAATGCCAAAGACAGCAAACTATAGTCCATGATATTTGCTGGAGAAAACTTATACACAACATCAAACTACATGCCACTCTTCTTTGTCAAGTGGATCATTCTAGATCTTTGTCTCACTTTGAAAGGGCCCAGGATACCCATCAAGGGAGCTAAGAGCCATCCTTTCATGTAATCATCTTTCCTCTCAAAAGCTTTCCTAATAAAAACCTTCAAGGACTAAATTGCATCAATTTGAATGAACAGTAACTATAGCCCGAGACTTCCAGAAGCATTTCAGCACCCATAATAACCACTGAAGACAATGGGGGTTGCAGATGATCAGCAAAGAGTTTAACAGAATTGCTCTTTTACAGTGCTCTAGCTCCAGACCCACAAACATTTCTGCCCTGCTGTCTTTTGGCAGTCACAGATTTTAAAAATCCCAACAAACTAAAAGCTATGACTTGCATGCAACTCCCCAAATCACTCAATAGTTTTGGGTTTAATACAGCTCCACTGACTCTCATGCATGGGGAATTTCAAGGGCAAATTCCTACACTGGCATCTGCAATGCAGATCTCATCGTCTCTCTGCATAAGCTTCACCATCTGTGGATTTCTGCTACGTGTTTTGCTCTTGCTCTCCACACCAAATTCCCCTTGGCAGAGGCAGAAGTTCTAAGCAGAGACAAAAGGAATTTTTACAGTACAAAGGGGCAAGAAATCCAAAAGGAATACTTTGCCCCAAATTCCCAGCACCACAACTACATAATTTTTACCTGATTTATGTTTTTTAATTGCAGTATGACCACAGGATACAGATGCAATGTAATTCACATCATTCTACACATTTTCCTCTAGTCTGTTTTCCTTTTTTTCTTTTTTTTTTTTTTTTTTAATTCAAGGAAATAACAAACTTGATCTCATGCTCAGGAACTTGAAAACTTTTTAAAAGTCTGTACTCCCAGAGCACTCATTCTGTCAAAGAAACTGCTAAAGCGGTCCCATGCATCTTGGGAAAGAAAAGCAGTAGGGGGAAAATGAACACATATCAGAGGTCTCTGTGTTCACTGAGATTTGGATCTCTCTGGAGCTCATGGCTATTCTTTTTCAATGAAATCATCTGCTGTTGAAAGGCTTAATATCACTACTGAATGAAGTTTCCTACCTGGACAGACTTATTAACTTTTCTTCTGGAAAAAGGAGGAGAAAACCACCACGGAGGCCTTGCAAAGGAGAAGGACACAGAGAGGGATGGACACAGAAAGACATCATCATCCACCCTGCAAAGTTCCTGTCCCCAGAGGACACTCAGGCCAACACATTGTTCTTGCTTGGCCAGAGCACTCGGAAGCAAGCAGAGATGGAGGGAGAGTCCTCAATGAGGCACCCGAGACCTTGCTCTGAGCTCACTCTTGGCACTGGAAGTTGTCTTTCTTCCCTGCTACATCTTTCTTTCTCTTAGTCTGTACCGTTCGCCAAAGGTAGGTGTTCAGTGGATAAATCATCAGGACAAGTCTCCACTGGCACTTAAACCTACTTCTACTTGACCCGACTGCGAGACCTGTTCTGAGATGAGTCATTCTGGACCCAGCAAACTGGTCTCCCTCCCACCCTCTGACAGCCAAAGGCACAAAGAGACCACCAGCGCTGGCCAGATGGCAATTCTTTCTGTTAGGATGTACTTTATCTCATGTCATTTTAGCTATTTAAAAGGCAGGCATCTACCCTAAGCATATAATTCAGACTGCAGGTGAGACAGGCAGAGGGAAGGCTCCTCACCCACCATGCCATCCAAGTGGTGAGTTCTCAAAAGAAAGCAGCTTTGCTGTCTGGAAGCGCCCACCATGCTCCGCTTTGCGCAGAGGGAGCCTAGACACCAGTCCAACCTGGGGACACTGCTTCTAGACCGCATCTTCAACCACCACACACCTCCTCTAATCTGACCACACAGCACATTAGGACCTGAAGGTTTAGTGCTAGAATCTATAAGCACACACCAGGGCTCGGGCCTCCAAGGCGTGCAAGTGTAGGAGGGGTGAGCAGAGCGACATGTTTTGGCCGTAGCTGGGGACAGCTTTCCCCAAAACTGGGATGTCACAAAGCCAGATCACACACCCGGCTGGGTCAGTGCTGCCTCTCAGCCTTGTCTGCTGGGGTCTGCTTCTCCCAGGGCCACTTTCAGCTAGGAGACGCCCCTCTGCAATAGCCCTATGCAGGGAATCAAGAAACATTTGAGATTTAAATAAAGAAAACATATAGGTGCCGAGGCTTTCCTCAGCATGAAAAATTCATTCTCTCCATGACTATACCCCTTAATGAGATGATCAGTGACCTGATGAATGTCAGGTCACCAGTTTCCAGTACAAAAGGCTGTGCACTGTTTTTAAAAAGTGTTGTATTTCTAGCTACCTTTTGTCTATAATGAAGGCATAGCACTAAAAATACATCCCACTGTATTCTCCAAAGGCATAAATAGACATCATTCCCCTAAAGCTAAGACAGACTTACTTATGCCTGCCAGCTGGGGAGCAGGTCCATCCCTGGGAAACAACTTCACTACATATGCACGCACACACACATACATTTATATATTAGAATATATTTTTATATATTTAATTATATTTTAATATATATTTATATGTTAAACCTGTATAAACCCACAAAGGTAGGTCATACTTCTCTAACATACTCAATCCTGAATGGTTCTTTATCTTATATATGCAATTTATTTTTTATATATATAATTTATTTTATATATGTTTTCATATATTTTTATATATAATTTTGTATATATTCAAATATATATAAAAAACCACAAAGGCGGGTGCGTATTTGTCTAATATTTTCAACCCTGAATGGGTCTTTGTTTTACTATAATAATCTTATCCTGCTCTCCCTTAAAAAAATGACATCTTTGTAAAGGTACACAGTCATTTCTATGCTATCGGTACAGAGGATAAGTTATTAAGGAAGTGAGCATCAGAAATTATCCTGTAAAGCCAACGCTGTGGATTTTAACCCTTTCAACCCTACCAGGTCTGAGAGGGTGTATTTATATATTCCAAGTGTTTCTGTTCACTGTATCATCGACTATGACCACAGGCCCGCATAAAAATGCCAAGCAATTTTTAGCACAAGCTCAGCATGGCTAGATGCCATGCTCTTCATATGGCATGAAGCCCTTCTAATAGTCCTCACTGTTTTACCTCCTCCCTCCTGCTCCAAAAAACCCCACGATGAATGTAAACCTTCAAATCTTTCCATTGACTGTAATGAAAGGGTAGTTTAGCAGCAAAAATGTGCGGGGGACATCGTTACTCAAGTTCCAGTAGAGGTTGGGAGGCTGGCATGGGAGGGAGGGGGAGAAAAACTATTTCAAGTGGTAGTGCACCCATAAATAAATAAATATTGACATATTATGCCAGGATCTGTGCTGTCGTTGGAAAGGGCAGGCAGGGAACACAGGGCACATTCAGAAGACCACAGAGATGATTTAGATTGAGAAGAGCAAGTGTTATATATACATTTAAATATATATATATATATATATATATATATATATATATATATATGTTTTTCTGGGTCCAAGCCTGAAAATGTTTGTACACAGGAGTACATTTGCCCATCTGAGTAGAGTTATGAGTGTAAGCGTTTGCAGGATTACAGGCATTATTTGTGACCCACTGGCACAATTTGCACAGCAATGGAGAGACATGCTCAGGTCACCAGCTATGGCAACAAGAAGAGACTCCTGCATCGGCACTGGCATCTGCAGTGGCTGCCGGCAGCCGGCTCCCAGGCGGGCGGCGGAGAGAGCCCTCCCAGCAGAAGGCCACAGCGCAGGCCCCTGCAGCCCTCCGCTGAGAGCCAGCTCTGCTGCTCCCAGAGAATAAGGGGTCTGAGTCGCTCCTGTCCTCCTGGATGGAAAAAAACCTATATTGAGCATCGACATCTGCCTCAGCTATAATCATGGGTATGGCAATGTTCCTGCAAAACATTTGCACCAGGAAGCAACTCGACACATGGACAAAGTTCCAAGTGAAGTGCATGAAGTTAATTACTGGCAGTACCGGACATTTAGAAAAGGACTTTAAACAGGATCTTTAAACAAGATTTAGGCTTGATTTTCAGCTTAAGTACTTACATCCAAAACAGATATTCAAAAATCCTCTTCAGCCACCTGGCCCTGGAGATCCCAACATTTTCTAATACCTTCCTTCAACCTGAAACCACGTCTATGCTCCTAATCTGCACATCCAGAACCAACCAGGTAAACACTCCCCTCCTGCCAAAGACTCTCCAAAAGCCAGAAACCAGCACAACACAGCTCTCCACACCAAGATCTCCAGAGGCATCTGGAGCATCCTTAACAAGCCTTCTCCCAGAAAAAGGCTGTGAGCTTTGTCTTTAAAGCACTGTCACCCGGGGAGAAAAGTACCCAACAGCTCTTCTGCAGCAGTCTGATGACCAGAGTGTGTCAGAGGTAGTCCAAGTCTCTTGTTGCTTTAAACAGGTTTAAGCCCACATACAGCCACAGAGACATCTGTTTAGCACAAAGCTGGAGGCTATTCTGAAAGGGGACACGTCAGAAAGAAATACAAGGTTTCTGCGGCCAAGAGAACAACCCACAAGTGAGATCCTACCTCTGTAACCCAGTAGTTAAGGCATTCACCTCAGAGTGGGAAGTCCTGGATTTTGGCCCCACATCCTGACAATATTTCAACAGCTTGCCGTAAATTGCACATGCAGATGTCAGAAGAGGGACTGCCATTAAGTCCTGGCTTAACTCAAGCCACAAGTGACATGCAAAGCAATGCCCAGGTGGCTCTCGCAATCCTGAGTGGGTCCCCATGAAGGAGGCACGCGTTACCTCTGCATCCTGGACATCCTGTGGAGCTCCATGTCATCGCTGCCGCGGAAGCCTTTCGCAAAGGGGTTGTTCTCAATCTTTAACTGGGTGATCTGAAAGGGAGGAAATGTAATGGGTTCATTGCAAGTCCAAGGCATGGCCTGGGAGAGAAGGGATATAGTTTATTAAACTCAAGCCAATAGGGATGTAGGGGAAAGCACAGCTTTCAGGAGCTCAAGTCATCCTTCAGCTCAGGCACTGACCACTCCAGATGGGCCTTCCTCTAGATCTCTCCTCTGGAAAAATATCTCCTGTCAACAACATCTCGCTTCTCTCAGGCTTCTCCCATAACTAACATGTGGGACTGCATGCACACACACAAAGTTGTCTCTGGAGGAAATCTGCTTTCTTAAAGTTACTTACTTACTTATTTTTGCTGTTGGGACAGAAAGGGCTGCAGTGACCAGAGGACCAAGGACAACAGTCATACTGCCTGAACAAATCCCACTGATGCCGACAAGCATTTTCTCATCAATGTGCAGCCATGACCAAAACCTTACCTTTCAGACCCTCAATCTTCTTACTGAGACTGGTAAGGCTCACCCTTTCTGTATTTCAGACCAGTCAAATGTACTCCAGGTGCTCTGCATCTGACATCCTTCCCCAACCAGCCCCACACCTGTAAACACCGCATAGACTAACTACCTAAGGTACCTGAAGGACACCTCCACCTCTGACCATCATGATATGGAGGAATATTTGTCTCCCCATCAGTCCTAGAGGAATTAAGAGGGATTAGTTTGCTCCCTTACTTGGCTGCCTTCAGCATCTAAACTTTTCTTCAGCATCTAAATTTCACCTCAGACTCCTAACTTTGGTCCTCTTATAGCATCTAAGTTAAACGTTTAAAGCAGCTGCTGTACAGAACGCACCCTTATCAAAACCAACTGCGTTGCTCAAAGAGATGCAATCCTCTCCTTCACATACCTTTCCTGAGGGTTTAGGTGGGTAGGTTTTCTCAAGACAGGGGTTGTCATTTAAACAAATATTAACCGTGGACCAGCAACACCCTCAAATGCCCTGCTGACCTTGTACAAACTCACTCTGCCATGCCAGATGTGATGCAAATGCTTTGCAGAGCAGGGGTGAGTCTGGATCAAGTGTGATCTAGTTGTAATGTCCTAATATTCAGGCATAAGAGGCAACAGTTCCCCTTCTTTGCTTTCTCCATCGCTGCCTGGCAGTCCGAGCCCTCAGCCAGGAGAGCTGCTTGCACTTGTCCAGGAGGAGAGACAAGCCTGTGTTTGCCACTGGAGGAACTTCATGAGCTCTCCACATTTTATGGAAACACTGTCCTTCCTTCCTATTGAAAGTTGGCCAATGGGAAGGAAAGATCTTGAGATTAACACTGGGAGAACAGAGAGAGGTTCATGTTCACCAAGTCAAGCACACACAACTGGACCCACCTCTTTGCCAAAATTCAAAGAGAAAAATCTGGCTCAGCTAGTGTCAATAGCAAACCCCGCCAGGTGTCTGCATGACCAGATTATTTTGCTATTTTCTCATTTTATAGCATACTTTTTTCCAAAGGCTGTTTGTTTATTTGCCATCTTTGCCTAATTCAGCCCCAAATCTCAGACAAAGACCCCATCACCCCTACACTTGTCCCCGTGGGCATTCCCATTAAATCTTGACCTAATTTAGTACATAAACAGGGCATTGCGTTTTTTTGTCACACATTCCAGTTTCAAAGAGAAGGGTAAACAGCCAATCTATTTGGTCCAATTCGCCATTTGAGCCGTTCTCTCTCAGTAGAACAGGGGTGCATTTTATAATTAAAAGCCCTGAATCATTAGACAACCAGCTACGTATTTTGCAAAGAAACTGCCTATAGGTTTCCACCATAGAGGTGGTGGCACTTCTATAATGAATAATAGGCATTATTTAACTTTTTGAATGTTTCTAGGCAATTTGCATTCTGAAGCACACTAAATGTACGAGTTGTCCTCACTTGCCGAACCCAATGGCAATATTTGCTTGCATAAGTGAAGTCCTTCACTGAGTGAGGATTTACAGTATTGGCACCAGCACACAAATGTACAAAGGGCCAGATTCATCCCAACCTAACCGAAGGCATTTTAACCAAGGCGCCTGCACTGGGAACCTCGTCTCCCAGCATTCCTGCTGGAATCAATGGAGGGAGATGGGGACTGCCAGAGGGCACTGGGGCTCTGAGGTGGGTAGCACTGCCGTCACAGGTCCCCCACACTCTCCATTCACCAGAGAAGGAGTCGTCAACATGCTAGCCCCTAATTTAAGGACCTCAGATGAATGGCCTGTTTGATGAATCAAGTCTTTAATCACCCACAAAATGTCGGACAAAATATCCTATGGACCTCAATCTCGCAAATACGTTGTTTTATGAGTAGAGAAGTCCCCTAACCCACATCAGGAACACTCTTACAAGCAAAGGTATTAACATACGTGTCGGTGGCAGAAAGCCCCAAGTGAAGCATGACTAACTTCAGTCTCCTTAAAATTAAAGATCTGCGAGATTGAAGACATCTAGAGACCAGGGACTACAGAAGGTTTGAAATTAGGTCTCAGCTCTTTGGTGTACTTCAGATAGATTGCAGCAGGAGCTTTCAGAACAAAGTTTCCCTAGATGATAACTCATGGCATCAGCCCTAGCACTAGGCCAGGAGAGTCCAAGCCAGATTTAAGAAAACCGTACACAACAAAACAGAAAATAGAGAAAAGTTGGTGAATCCCTGCTTTAGAAAACAGCCCGTGGAAGATATTTTGTTTGGCTAGTTTTTGTCTGACTTACAAACTATTTCAGATGTGGAAAAGCAAACGAACGGGTGGAAATAACCTTCTTCTGGATCAACTTTGCCATAGCAAAACTGTTTAATTAACTGTAACTCATTGGGGTGGGAAAGAAAAAGCTGTCAGAATGTCAATTGACAGTTACATCATGAAAAATAAAAAAAATACAACGTCCTGCAAGGTCATTAAGACAGATTTCCCAGGGCTAAATTATATAGCACAGATTCAATAAAACTATAGGGCTTTGTTTATGTATTTGTTACTGAAAGAAATTGATGGCAAACTTCTCTTCTGACCACTGATTTCTAAAGCCGCTGCAGACTCTTCTAAGACAAGAGCTTTCCAGAGTGAAGCCTTCCAGAGTGAAGCCTCCCAGATTTACACTTTTCGGGGCTTGTCTGACCTATGGGTTCATCTTCACTTTAACGGGAAGCGACAGTTCCCAATGAAATCTCAGCGCTGCTCCTCTGCACTATTTTCTCTGGGCTAACTGGTCACAAAGCATTTCTGATGAGACATTTCCAATGGCATCTTTAGCTCCAGCATGATAAAATTTAGCTTTGCATCTAGTTAGGTCTAGGAAAGATGTTTCACTACTTTTTTTTTTTTTTTTTTTTTTTTTTTTTTTTTTTTTTTTTTTAATGGCCAGATATTTATATGGGTATTTGTGTCTACAGGCTCATGAATATTGATTGCTATGATCAGGGTCAAAACTACCACTCAGTATTACTTTTTGTCACGTGCTTGCCATAATAAGATTTTCTCAATTTCTTCTAGCTTTACAAAACTTTGTTAGGGCTGAAATGTTCCACACCAGGTATATGTCCTGGCGTCCGTTTTATTTACTTATTTTGCTATCAACCAAATGGGTCCCACTTTTGTTTGAGCACTTCAGCTAGGGGAAAACACATCACTCTGACCCTCTTGGGCTCTTCTGGAGGCTCTTCTGAAACTGTCCTAAAGGCTGGGCATACTGGAAAATGGACTTCATGTTCTACAGGGGATGGGACCCTTACTTTCCAAGCTCTCTTCTTGTGAACATCTCTTGAACCACTTAAAAGCCTGAGTTGGAAAAAAAAAATACCATTCAGGATACCCCATGTAGTGATGGAGAGGTTGAGGCATTACCCTTAAGCTGAGCATGCATGGACATCCTCATGCTGTGGGGATACGTGCTGTCCCTGCCGTGCAGGTGGCCATGGTTCTGTTTAGCATGTCTGAGATACATCAGGACCATCCCTGCCAGCACTGCAGCCAGCTGTGATGGGAGTAACTGGGAGACCGGGCTTCAGGCTTGAAAGCACAGAGCCTTTTTCTTTTACACTCTCACATGCCCCAGGTGAAAACCAAGTCAGGATGGAGGAGGAAGCCAAACCAGAGAAGTGGGAAGGAAAGAAATAGATGAAGACAAGGTGCCTGCTGAGACTACGTACATCTGGCTGCGCCAAACAGAGGGGCTGGATAGGGAGCTGAGATTCAGAACCCAAAGTAAAGGCCAAGGGAAGGAAAGGCTGCTGACAGGGGGGAGGAGATGCTGAACCCAGAAGCCAGTGAAGGAAATGGGAGGGACTGAGAGCCAGTGTCTGGTCGGTGGTACCGGTGCAAGACAGAGGGGCTCATTGAGGAGGCTGCTGGCTGAACTGGGAGACAAGAAGAGAGAATGAGAAGAGACAGACTTTGCACAGTGTTGGGTACAGGGGGAAGGAGCTGGGTTGGGAGGCAGAAGTGAAGCTGGAGAAAGACAGGGTATCTTTACAGAGTTTGGTGAGGGGTCTGGATTGAGGATGAAAACAAGTGGGATGGGACTGGCTGAGCACCCTGTCCCCAGGCTGGCAGGGAAGCAGGGAGACAGGACTGGTTCAGACACAGGTTGTGAAGGACACAAGACCTCTTGAAGGCAACACTCGCCCAGTGAAGCCTGGAATGAGACTAAGCGTTTGAGAGAAGAGATGTAAGAAGCCCCGGAGAAGGTCAGTGAGAGGAGAAGGGATCACTGCTGTTCCTGAGCGACCAAGGACTGCACAAAAGCCACCAGTCCTGGAGACCAAAAAGAGTTATATGGTCTCACTTCACTTAACCCCAGGGAGTCCTGCCTCTGTCAGTGCTTGTGGAACCCCCCTCCCTTCAGAGAACCCTCCTTTGGAGAAGGGCCTGCCCTGAGTAAGGAGAGAGGTTGTCCCTTCTTGACATGGACGTGACAAGACACAGGGCTAATGGCCCCAGGCCAGTCAGGGAGAATCTGGGGGACACAACCCTACAATACTGCTGCGGGGGACTGAACCAGATCCAGTCTCTGCATGGAGGCACTGCCTGGGATGCCAGCCAGGCCACCACATCGGCCTCTACTGAAGTGATGGAGGTGGCTACCTGCAACCAAAGACAAGGAGAACTGAGCTGTCAGGGCAAAACGTAGCGAGCCCAGGGACCTGCCCACCTCCAGCAGCAGCTACACCTACACAACCCTGTGAGATGCCTTAACAAAGCGGCAAAAGGCCACATGCTCAGAGGAGAGCCACACAGGCAACTCTCCAAAACTTGGCAGGATGGAACACCAGTTGACTTGGCCAATTTAACAGCACTCTTTTAGTACAGAGTTCTTTCTGAGATGAGATTAACCTATATAATCAGAAAGCTCACCAGCATGTTTCTCTGTACCCAGTGGCTCTCTGGGAGTGCATCAGATTAGTCTTCAGCCAGGCCCTTTCCTGGTCCTCTGCTTTGCTATGGTGCACCTAGCATTTCTGGGTGCCTAGAGCATCCCAGCTGGGGCTAACATTTCCCTAAAAAAATGTGGGCTACCAAGAATGTTAAATATCTTAGGGGAGGGAAAAAAAAAAAAAAAAAAAAAAAAAAAAAAAAAAAAAAAGCATAAAACCGGATATCCTGAGGGGGAGAAACCAATATAAAGCCCAAATCCAGCTAACGGGGAAAGTAGGTTGTAAAAATTAATGAGAATAATTGTTGTGAATTCTTGCTTTTGAAAGAACCCTCAAGAGGGCAGAACCTTAATTATTTCTGTCTATTAGGGTTCATTTCCTGGTCCTAAGCAGAGAGCTAGTACCTAATAAATACGAGCTAGTAACACAATGATTTAAGCTACAGCAAAATGGTACTTAACTGCAGGGGAAGTTAATATTTGGGAATCAGCCTGATTGCAAGCACCCATTGTGTAAATGGCAAGGAAATGAAATGTGCATGTGACCTATTTTAACACCTCAATATTTCTGGGGTATTTTTTCAGGGTTGCAGAGAGGGGGGAGGTGGTCAGCCAAGCTGCTGACAACCACACTGAAAACTTTACCAAAACTTTCTTCGTAGCTTAAGCCTCCTTTTGTGGAGTAGGGCTGGGGCAGGGGAGATCCCAGTGTGCTTAAATATCTTTTCAGGCTGTCTAAAATATCAGGGGAAATAAGCACAAGCCTACATTGGGATTGCAGCTGTGCTATTGAAATAAATTGACTGATCTGAAATCAGTCAGGTATTTCTATAAGCTGTGTAAGCATAGACACAAATGCATTTGTGGGCAAGTTGTTCAATTAATATTGTAATATAGCCCACCTATAACATAGCCCTTGAAACATAAAACACGTGCATGTATAAATTTGTGTATATATGTGCATGTATGTGTAAAATACATGAGTGTGTAAAAACTGTGTGTAAAATATACAAACTGTGTGCGATTGTGCGGATAGGAAAGTTTGCATGAATGATGCGCTACAGGTGATGGGTGGAAGCGAGAGAGAGATGGCTGTAAATGGGAAAAAACAGGTTGTGCACTGACAAACAGACGTGGCAAAGGACAGGTAGACCCTCCTTGGGGAGCCTGATGCAGACAGACAGAGATTGGTGGGATTGAGGTTGTTTATGGCAATGGGAAATGCAGACTGCATCGCCACGTGAAAATACATTTTGCCCAGCAACATCTCAGCTGTGAAAGCTGAACTCAGGTTTCTGCCTGTGGAAAAGACCCCGCTTGCCACTTGATTCAGCTGAAGGACATTACTCTGCGCACAGCCAGCTTCTGCAACAGTACCAGCTGCGCGCCGCCTCAGCCCCAATATTATTCTCCATCTGTACTGGGGCAAGCTACAAATTTTATTCCCTTCCCTGGAGGGAGATGCCATTTAGGGTAGATCATTCCCTGGTTTATTTTTATGGCTCTATCTTTCTCAATTGGGTCTTTATCTTGGGGCTAAAGCCACTCTTTATTTGTTCCCCCAATGATTCGGTGAAGCAACAAGAGGAATGCGTGTGTTGGGGGGGAGGGATGTAAGTGTATGTAAAATGTGTAGGGGTGTGTGTAAAATATGTAGTGGTGTCTGCGCGCGGGTGCATGTGTCTGCTGGGATGCGAGCGTGTGTGTGTCTGTAGGGATCCCTGCGTTTGTCAGTGCGTATGTTTTGACAGAGACAGATACGCAGATGTCGTTTCTTATCAACCAGATGTTGTTGATTTACAATCAAATATTCCTGCTCCTCCTAATATGGCAGTTTTCCCAAACTACTGTACTTACATGTTTCTGCTTTGCTTTTATTTGCATGATAATTTCTTTTTCTATAAAACAGTCCTATTTTTCTTCAAAGGAAAGCAGTTAAATTCAGGTCTGCTTTCTTATAGGGAAATGCCTTTAAAGTGAGCAGTGTGTCCTGTTTTATTAACTCCCAGTTCTATTAATATTATATTCTTTCTCCGAATCCATCAAGCAGAAGTTAAACTTGATTTTATAGCATCCACAGTGGAGTTATAATTTAAGGCATAATTTGGCGAGTACTCAATTTGGATTCAGTTTGCTTGTCCTGATCGTGCCAACAGCTCCTATTTAAAGAGCAGGGAAGTATTTTCTTTTCTTCCTAGTTATAGTGAAACACTCTTTCTTCTCCAGCCTACCTCTGCTCTCTGTGTCTCCCTTGACAACTGATGGGCGAAGGAAACACAATCATTTTGTGCAGGTTTAGGAGCTTCCTATTTACATCTCCAGGAAAGCATCCAGGACTTTTCTGGGGTGTTCAATGACCTTTCTCCATTTGAAAAACAATTATTTCACTGTCAAGTGCAAAGAAACCATCCTACCTGCCCCTAAGCACAAGTAAAATTTTGTAGTAATTATTTTCTATGCAAATGGGGGAGGATTTTGCTTTTATTCTGAAGGAAAATTGGCATTTAATGGGGCTCTGCCCTAGAGAGGGCTTGCAGACAGCAGTGAGGGGCAGCTGGTGAAAGGCATCCCTAATACATCTGCTGGGAACTACCCCAGCCCTGAGCCTTCCTCCCCAGCCCTGAGCCTTCCTCCCCCTCTGGCTTCACTGGGTGGGAAAGCCCAAAAGCAGAGCAGGGGAAGGCGAGGGGGCAGCAGCCCAGCAGCGGTGTCCTCCTGGGTGGGCAGAGGGGGACAGCAGCGGGAACCCACATGTGCCTACCCAGCAGTACCCCAAGAAAACCTTACTTGAGGATTTTTTTTTTTTCTTTGTTTTGCTTGGGCAGGCAGGGAGCTGATTTCAGGCACAGAGCCTCCCTTTCCTTCCAGGGCCTCTTCGCTGCCAACCCCTCAGCCCCCCGCCGACCTCCCCACAGGGCTGCCCGAGGAAGGAGCCCTGTCCCAAACAAAGGGCCGGAGCGCAGCCAGCCCGGGTTATCAGCCCCCCGGCCGCGGAGGGGAGCGCCGGGCTCCCTTCTGCAGATTACAAGCCTTTGACCGATGGGGAGAGGGGAGAAGATAAAGCCAACTTCCTCGGTTGGTTGTCTCCTCTCTGAGCAAACCATCCTGTTGAGTTAATTCCCCCTCGGCTTGCGCTAAGCCCCGTCTTTAGACACTTTGTATGTGTCGCCAGGAATAACAGAGGATGGGATGGGGGTGTGGTGAGAGGAAAGGAAAAGGGGGAAGAAAAAAAAAAGAAAAAAAGAAGGGGGGGGGAAACAAAAAGGAGAAGAAAAAAATACAAGGGAGGAAAAGAACTGAAAGGAGAAGGGAAGAACAAACTAAAAGGAGAAGGAGGAAAGCAAAAGGAGAAGGGGGGTGAAAAAGAAGAAGGAGAGGGGGGTGTGGAGGGAGAAGAAGGGGAATGGGGAGCCAGGCCCTCGGGAGGAGCGGCGGGAGGAGGGGAGGCCGGGGACGCAGCGGGCCGGTGCGAGGGCCGGCCCAGCCCCTCACCTTGTGGTTCTGGTAGGAGGTGACGGCGATGAAGGCGGTCTCCGGGAAGACGTGGGTGCAGAAGGCGGTGTTCTTGGAGCCGAAGCCGTTGTTCTCGTCCGCCTTCACGATGTGGAGCCGGGGCTGGTATTTGTGCATGGAGTTCAGGATGATCTGGGCAAGGGGAGAAGGAGAGGACATCCCGTGGGAATGGAGGGGGCATAGTGCGGCGCATCCCCCTGCTGCCCGGGGAGGAGGAAGAGGAGGATGAGGGGGGCCAGCAGGTCCTCGGCTTCCCTTCCCTAAAATTTTCTCCCTCCTCAGGACTCCCCCAGAAGGGCTGACAGAAGTGCCGGGTGGGGTGGGGGGAGACACACGACACGACACACATCTCAAGAAAATCGCCCCCCACAACCAAGGAGCACATCAGGGCCAGGTGATGCTGTCAAAGGTGCCTCCTTACCCGCTGCTCCCCTCCCCCTCCCAGCCCTGGGCTATGCTGCTGTCCCCCAGACCCTCGGGGGGGGGGGCAGAGCTGGTTCCCCAACACGCGTTGGCATCCTGGACCTGCGGGTGGGGGCTTCCCGCCTTTCCAGGACGGTCACAGCCCCACCCCAGCCCCCCAAAACCTCCCATCTCACCACCACAGCGGCCCAGGCACCTCAAGCGCCCCGCCAAGGAGGGCAAAGAGGCAAGAGTGGGGAGGGGAGCGGGGGGCAAGGAGGGATTTAGTGTGCCACCCCGCCCCCGCCAGCCACCCGCAGAGGATGGGAGAGGAGGGTGGCGGGGAACGCGCTGTGTTCAAGATAAAAAGCGGTCCCTGCTCGGTACCGGGTTAATCTCGGGGGAAGGGGGCTGGGGGGGGCGACGGGGGGCCGCTCGGTCACGATAATGATTGCCGGACCCTGGCGACAGCGAGACGCAGCGCGCCCCGCCGCCGCCTCCCCCGTCCCGGGGGTTTAAGCAAATTGCTTTGACATCCAGGAAAGTCGTAGACATCAACGGTGAACGATCTAATGGTTTTTAATTTCATTACAGCGACTCTAATTGAGAGACTCCTGGTGCAGCTCCTCCTCTGAAGTCCCTTATTGTCCCCTCAGCGCCTTCGGTTTGTTTAGAGGGACTTTTCCCCAGAGCCGCCTGTTCTCAGCGGGGATGCCTGGCCCCGTCCCCCGGGGCCGGATCCCCTCCTGGGACTGCTCCCCAAAATCAGCCCGGGGGGTCGGAGAGGTCCCCCCGGCTGCGCCGCTGCGGAGCGCCCACTCTCCCCTCC
>NW_020799121.1:3026292-3030763 GCF_003259725.1 Athene cunicularia | reverse complement strand
CCTCTTCCCAGGGCCGGGGGGGCGGGAAGGACCTGATCCCTGGAAAGCAGCGCTTGCAAACTACTTTGCCACCAGCTCAAGGCAAAATTAAGATAAAATAAAAATTATGAAAAGAAAAATTAAAACAAATCAAGTCCCCCAGCTGGAGGGGGAAAGAAGAGCTCCTAAAAAGATGCTCAGCATTGGGGTGGGCTGGGGGCTTGTCTGGCGGCTCTCTTCGGCAACCCCCCACTTGCTTCTTAGAGACCATGTGGGCGAGGATTTAATAGCACAAGATTTATCATTAAAAAGCGAAAAAACAAAAAACCAAACCTAAACGTGGAAAAAAAAAATACAACTGAAGTGTTGAAACGAGACTGGAGAAAAATACACTCTTGGAAAGGGATGGCGGGATCTGGATTCCAATACACGCTTAAGTAATTATATATATATTTTTATAGAGAGATATATATTATTCATACATGCAGTTATATATGTGCTCAGAAGAACCCGCATCTTTGGAGACCTTCGAAGGAGGGCTGTTTCTGGCTGCAGAATTCACACAAGCTTTCACAGCCCCACGAGTCTAGCAAAGACCTTTTTATGTCCAAGAAGCTGTAGCGGGACTTCAATATTTTTTTTATTGTCTTTAATTATTGTTGCATTTTTCTGGATCGAAGGATCCACATGGTTTTAGGTCCTATTTCCTCGAATAATTATGCCTGATTGATTTTACCTGTTAGCCAAATTCACGGAAGCAGCGAGTAGATCTTAATGCTCCAAGAGTCCCCACGATATTAAAACCAGGTAGTGAAATATTCAACTAAGCTGGGTGAGTTTTGCCCACTCGCGAACTCCAGCCCCCAGGAGTCTGTAATCAATTCCCACGTGGTGCTGCGACATAACCCATTTTTAAGGTTTATGCTTCCATTTTCGGGGGGGTCCTTCACTGGGGTTCATCCTACCGTCTCAGAGAAGAAAACATCACCCCGCCAACACAGCGGGTTTGGGGATGGCTGACATCACCATGATCTGGGTGGCGGGTGGGTGGTTTGGGGGGAGAACACGCGTGGGAGAGGGCCGTGAGCACGCGTGGAGCCCCCGATACTTACATGTCCGAAGGGGTCGAGGTGGTTGTTGGTGAGTTTGAGCTTCTGGAAAGAAACCAGCTGCCTCATCCAATGGGCGCCCGTGGCCGGGGAATCGGGGTGCACGTACAGCCGCCCGGGCATGGCCGGCTCTGCCTTCCCTGTCACCGACCTGCGTGGGGACACAGGCACTGAGTTCCAGGCGGAGGGGGCTCTCCCGTGGGCTCCTGCTCCCCCAGCCATCCCCTCCCGTGGGCTCCCCCCCACTCGGGTATCCCCGGACGCGGGGGCAGCGCGGTGTCGGACAGTCACGCCGTGCTTGGGGAAAAAAAAAGGCATTTACAAACTCCGCGGGGAGAATCAATGGAGCTCTTTGGCGCCTTTCCCGACGGAGATGGCTCTCGCTGTTCCCCCGTTTAACCCCATCCTTGCCCCTCTCCCTAATTACCGGCACCCAAGACAGAAGCAAAGGATGGACCGTGTACCAATCCTTAAAGATTTTCCTGCCCGGAGATATTTCCTTCCTTAATATAATTAAACTATCGGCTCCGCAATAGCCAATAATCTCACCGCCAAACAGGATTACAGTTATCGCTAGCTAATTGCGACAGACTTTTTCTCTTTTGTTGATGTATTTCTCTCCCACCATCCCGAAAGGCTCAAGTGAAGCCCCTGCAGCCCAACATCTCTCTTTTGCAGGGGAAAAAGAAGGATGAGCCGCTGATTCGAGGGTACCCCCCAACCTGTGCCGCCCAGGTCTGGCCAGCCCAGAAAGCCCGACGCGAAACTTCTCTCCCTGCCCTTTCCCCCACGCGTGCATACCATTTATTATCTGCAAATTTGTATCTGTGGTCATCCGCTGGTACAATATCCATCAACAGTATGTACTTAGTTTTTGGATTAAGTCCAGTGACCTTCACTTTGTAACTGGGGAACATACGCCTATAAAAAAGAAAAAAAAAAGTACATAAGTATAAAAGTGGAGAAGGGAAAGTTTTCCAAGGTGGTTTCACGTGTGTGTTTGCGAGGAGATGAGGAGATGAGGGATGTCACTTAACAAAACCACACTCTCAGAGGGATCTTCCCGAAAGGCTCGGGCAGGGAGGGGTGCACCCGTCCCCTGGGGTGGGGGAGATGTGTGGGTGCCGCTGGGTCCCACCCCGGGTCACAGCTGAGGCCAAACGGGTGGTTTATCAAGGCAGAATTATAATAACGAGGCTGGTGGGGTTATTTATTCACCTACTCGTGTGCCTGCTCGTCTATTCGTATCTTTATTTGTTTCGCCAAGGCTTCGACTCCCCCTTCTCTGAGAACAAATCTGATGGTAAGAACTTTCGGAAGCAAGTTACTTCCTTCTATACAGAAACGGCTGGAACAGCAGGGGACATTTGCCAAAGTAAAAATATATCTATTTCTGTAACTATATGTATTTAAAATACGTATATTTCACACACACACCCCCCCATGTGTATTAATGGCTCTGTGTGCAGATATTAAAAAAAACCCTCCACGCACTCAGGTGTAACACCAAATCTGTGTGCAGCCGTATGCGCGTACAGAGACATCAGCAAACACACCTGACAAATCCTTGGAAACACTCGGGTACACACTGAAGACAGGGGCTTTTCGAAATATTTTCCATTACTGCGAGGCAGGGACTTAAAACACTGATGTTATTTTAGTTTGAGCTTTCCAAATATTTAAAAATAAAGCAGATTAAAATGTATCCCTGGACTTAAAACATGCATAAACAAAAACCCCACACCTCTAAAAATACTGCACTCTTCTCTGAGGCTCAGGCTCTTATCTCTGCGATAGGGCATCTGGGTTGGGTTTTAATTCAGTTGTAAAAAAGTTGAGGGGGCAAACTGCCAACCAAGAAAGTGAGAATTTAGCTTTAACGTTTTAAGGAAGAAGAATTCCACCTGAAGAATGATCTGTGACCATCGAAAACACCTGACCAGCAAGAACAGGGTCTTCTCCAACAATAAACATGGGGAATTATATAAATAAGGAAACCTATTCCGCATCTCCCTAAAGTCCCTGCAGTGTAAATGTCTCTTTTATTGCTCTCCAGATGAGGTTTCTATCCACTGCGATTTTTTGTTTGAAATTTCTGCAAGGTGGTTTATGTCTCCCCTCCGTGCTCTGCTTTTTTGCCTTTTTTTTTTTTTTTTTCTCCCTGTGAACTCAGGTTTTTCGGGAGGTCCCTTCACTCCCCCAGCCCGTGTCCCGGCATCGGGCTGCGGGGGTCGGCAGGACCCCGGCCCCCAGCAGCTTCCCTCCATACACACAGCCACCCCCCTTTGTAACACGTCCCTTCGGACACAAGACTCTTCTTGAAAACCGATTTTTCCAGCAACATCGAGGTTCAAGGGGAAGGCGAGCCATGAAACAGATATGTTCCCTAAAACTTTATACACCCAGCTTTTTTTTTTTTTTTCCCTCCCTCTTCCTCTTCAGGCAAATTTTGGAAGACCACAACAAATACCAGATGACAGAGCAAAATGAAAGTTTCATTCTGCGTTGATTATTGTGCCCTTGCAATCTAAATCTACTACTATTTCTACGCGTGGAGGGGATTTTTCCCCTCTACCGCCGAGGATTTTAATTTAAAATCACAACGAAAAGAGCCTCTGTCGGGCTGCCCCCAGTTTGCCGATGGGACTGGAGAGACTATTTTACTGGGTCTCGCTGGCTTAAGCACTCTTCAATTTAACAGTCCTCCAACACACTAATATTAAGAGTAATGTTAAATCGCCTCAAAGGCACTCGAATACACACGCGTACACATATAAATATCTATGGATCGGGTTTACTAAGCCGGTCATGGAATCGATTACGTGAAATCCCAATAAAGTTGGATTTGCGAGGCTGTATATTTTTCTACACACCCACGCAGACAAACACACACATCCAGAAATGTGTATCTGGACGCAGTTAGATCCGCATGCTATTTATTTGCAGACACATCTATCTATGCATCTAAACAGCTTTGCTATCAGTATATAAACAGTAGCTTAAGACCACATATACTTTTAAAAGGGGTGGCGTGGGTGTTCTGGATGTATTCGCCTCAGTGCGCGCAAAATAAATAAGGAACTTCTGTAAACAGCACAAGGCATTACAAAATTGCAGAAGGGCCTTTAATTAATAATAATTAATAATAATAATAACAACAAAACCGCCCGGCGAGCTGCTCTAAACAAGGTTAGGTTTTGGCCAAGTGGTTGCAACTCGCGTTCGCCTGGAAAGTTTCCAAAGGCCTGAAATTGGGATTAACGATCCAACTGTTCTGGTTAAGAAAGAAGCCAGGAGAAACAATTTCTTCCGACTCTATCCTGGCGGGGAGGGCTCTCCGCACGCCCGCCCCGGGCACCGCCGGGCAGGGCTCTGAGGGCGCT
>NW_020799121.1:3014150-3017223 GCF_003259725.1 Athene cunicularia | reverse complement strand
GGCCAGAGGCCTGCGCAGCCCCTCTGCCCTCTTGGAGGGTGTCACTCGCCTCCGAGATTTCTTCCTTTCGGATTTTACCCTGGAGAGGTGGAGGGAGGGGGGGGTGGCCGGGGTGATGGCTTGCAATGGGGTCGAGGTGTCAGCAGTAAGAAATAGTGCCGATCATGAACCCACTGCCCCCCTCGCACACCCTTTAAAATCACTTCTTGGGGCGGCTTAACCAACTAGCAAAGTCCTTTGCTCTGCGCCCGCAGCCTGCAGCTCCTCGCAGACACCCTGCCCGAGGACTGCGCAGCGCGCCGCTGGCCGCCCCCACCTTGTAAAACATACATAATTCGGCTTTTGGGGCTTTCTAACTCCCCCTGACACCACCACCCCCCCTCCCCGATTTAAATCATTTTTAGGTAGTTTACTTCCTCTCTTCGACCAGTTCTCTGTTCTTTTATTTCTAACTCCCCTTTGTTGGCTGCATCCCCACTTTGGCGAAATACGCACCTGGGAGAAAACAAGTATTTAAAATAATCATCCTCTCTGGAAACATTTTGGTCCGTTCACTCGGTTTTGGATTTTTTTTTTTTTTGGTTTTTTGTTGGGGTTTTTTGGGGGTTTGTTTGGGGTTTTTTGTTTTTGTTTTTGTTTTTTTCTAAATTACCGGAGCAGTGACTGACTGCATTGATTTAAGGGTTTATCAGCAAGATGTTTGTGTCAAAGTAACGCCAATACAGTTCTCCTCATGTCAGTATTTCCATTACAAAACTCTGCATTTAGTGGTCTAGAGTTTGTATGCTTAGACGAGCCTTCAGGGCTCGATACCTGGGTCTAGCTTCCTACTTTATTTTTTTGTAATTACAGGTGAACAGCAATTTTCTTTTAAAGTTTGTGGTTTCGGGTCCTTTTTTCCTGCCCTTCTGGATATTAAAAAAAAAAAAAAAGTTTACAATTAAAAACTGTTCTCCCCTCCCTTCAGCCTATTAATTTCCCAGGCGAACTTCAGGCTTTAAAACAGTGACAAAGATGAAAAATAAGCAGCCGGCCAGGGGCAGGGGCCATTGGGCACAACATTGTCCTTCGGAGACTCCCACGCGTGCCTGTGGTCTAGAGGTCCCTTTTTCTCCCAGTTGACAAGAGGGAGGGAGGAGAGGGTCCCAAAGTCAAGCTAGAAGCATCCTGGAACAAAACGAATCTATTCTCTGACTCCAAAACGCATCTCCCCGGGAATTAACTGCAGCGCGGGGGAGCCGGGGCTGGGCACCCTCCCCAAATTTTCCTGTGGGTACAAGGGAAAAGGGGAATTAGGGTGCGTTTCTCTCTTTCCCCCCTCGCAGGGAGCCAGCTCGGGTGATTTTTTATTTTTTTTTTGGCACAGGGTGTCTATCGAATCCCCCTCCCCGCTCCGATCAGGGACTGATGCTCCCGATGGAGAGGGACGCGTTATCGATGCCAGAATGGAAAGGCTAATCTGCTCTTGCCAAACAGGCTGTCCGTCAGGGCGTTATCTCGGCCCGAAGAAGAAAATAAAGGCAGATAAGGCCTTCGCTCTAGCCCTGGGGAGAAAGCTAATGGGGGCGAGAGTGGGAAAGGCTTCGCGCCCCGCGCCTTTCCCTGAAAGAGATCTTGCAATGACCTTGAGGGGGTTGCTGGGGGGCGGGATGTGTCGGGGGACTGGGGAGAGGAGCCCGAAGCGAAAGGCTTTGAATCAGTCGCTGAAAAAAAGGCCGCACAAGGGACACCTGTAATTCTCCTTCGCCCCCACCCCGCCGGCGGCAGGACTGGCCCCGGCGAGACAAGCCCTTAGCGGGGAGGGGGCAGCCCGGGGCACCCACGCAGCTCCCTCAGCCCGGCAGACTTTCTTTCCAACTCATTTTTCTTCCTCTCGTCCTTCCCAATGCACCTCGCCTTCTTTCTTCCTTTTTTCCCTGCGTTTCTCCCCCCTTTTCTCGCCCCCTGCCCTAAATAACGCAGAGCCAAAGCGCAGCCGAGCCCGGCCGATCTGTTATACCATCTTTTCCTTTATATTCACAGGATATCCCCAAATTTCGGCACCTGGAGACGCTCCCATGGAGGCGGGGGGTAGGCTGCTGCCCCCTCAGCCCCGCTTTGCGGGCGGGAACCGCGTTAACCCGCGTCCGTGCGGGTGTCACGGGCATCCTAAAACCCATCCTTTATCCGCGTGGGGAAAACAGAGATTATGTGAATCACCTAAACAGATCCTGAGCCTTTTGTTGTTGTTTTCAGCAAATATTAAGTGCGAAAATACTATCCACGTGAGGGAAAAAAAAAAAAAAAAAAAAGCAGCAGCACTTTCCTCCTTACAGGCACTTGCCCCTTGCACCAGGGCTGGATGAGGCCACAAGCTGTAAATCTTTGGGCCCTGCGCGCTAACCCCGGGTGCGCTCCGCGGCCGCATATGGCTCCGCGACAACCAACGCAGAATAGAAATCGGTTTCCGAGGGGCAGAGACCCACAAGTGTGCGGGGAAGTACCAGCGAAGATTGTGGGCAGTGGGCCTCGGCTGCATCCTGCTGCCCGCAGCGCAGGGACTCCAGTTCTGAGGGCTGCAGGTAGCTTTCCTGGAGTATTTTTCAACACAGACAGAGGTGGGGAATGGGGCTGAGTATTTGGGTGCGAACAGATGCTGGCATTGGCACTCGGCTTGGTGAATCCCATTTACTGTAAGTCCTTGTGCGCCTCCATCTATATACATCGCCATAGATTCATACCTGTTCCACGTGTATTAAGCGTTCATGCCAGATATGGGCTTGTCTGTTTGGTTGTGGAGACAGAAACCCCTGCTTTTGAGAAAATATTAGGCGCTCATTTCGTGCCTGACTAGTTATTTTTGGGGGGACAGATATGCCTGTTTACCTGCTCTGGTGCGCGTCTGCCGGCTGCCAACACAGGGGCTGTGGGGTTAGCGCCTTTGCGAGCACATTTCGGGTACTGTACGCTTGGAAATCGTTCATTTCCAACGAATAATCCTTTTTAGGGGAAAGGAAAGCTCAAATCTCCGCACAAAACCCTCCCTCGGCGGAGCCCGGAGTCCGGGCGGTACCCGCGGAGCCGAGCCCGGTTC
>NW_020799121.1:3001470-3014100 GCF_003259725.1 Athene cunicularia | reverse complement strand
GGGCCCTGCTGGTGGAAGGGCCCCCCGCCCCGGGCGGGCTGCGTCGGGGGGAGCGGGTGGGCTCCGAGGGGAAGAGGGGAGAGGGCTCGCTCTCCAGCAGAAAACGGTTTTCCAAAACCCCCCTCGCTGTCAAGCACATCCGTGACTCCTCCTCTGCCTGCGGAGCAGCTCCGCTTCCCCCTCCCCGCTCCCGCAGCTGGACGGCGTAGGTAGCTCCAGATAAGTGAAAGTGGTATTTTTATAGGCTGATAAAAGAGACTTATCTCGGCTTTCCCGAATCTGACAAAGATTCCCTAATTGGTCATTTGCCCACAGCAGCTTCCCCAGCCCGGGGCCCGACAGACGCTATTTTCAGCCTCCAAAGGGGGTGTCACGCCCCCGGGACCCCGCTCAGTTGCTGGTCCCCGGGCTCTTCCCTTCCCAAATCCCCCGGGATCGTGTATCCTCATTCCCATTCACCCGCACAGGCTGAGCCTGGGGCAGACGGGGAAGCCCCGCATCCCCGGGCAAGGGCAGAGGTGCCAGCCCGGGGGGGCCCTCGGGGGCAGTCACCAGGTGCATCGGGCCTCGGGGGCGAGTGTCTCTGACCCATCTCCTCCCAGTAGGAATCACTCCCTCGGGATTGCCCACAGAGGAGGGCTTATCCCTGAAGCCCTGTCCCTCTCTCTGTTGGCCGAGAGTGCCCATAAACTGCTTATTAGGTCTTTCTGATACACCAAATACATTTTGTCAGCTGGAATAAACCTCTCCATCATATATGAATGCACATTCAAGCAGGGAGAAAGCTCTCCTCTGGACAGACAATGGGTGGAGATGCACACAGTTTTGCACCAACCCTGCCTCCTCCAACTCACTGGCTGCTAAGATTAAATGGAAATTTAATTCTCAGGATTAAACACAAAGAGCAAAAGCAGGGTCACCCCCTTTCTCCCACAGCTTCCCAGGGAGCCTGGGTTCCCCTAAAACATGCTGTGACCATCTCAGTCCCAGCTCTACTCCGTGCATCAGCTTAGATTATTTTTTTTTTCCCCTCCAATGCATTTTAGTCACCAGGCCAGCAAAAATACCCCAAATCATGAAGGAAATGCATTTCTGAACAGCCAGACCTTGCAGCTAGCTCGCATCACAAACCTTGAAGTGAGCCGGGAAGTCACCCACTAAACTTATTTCTCATTATCTTTTTTTTTTTTTTTTCCCGGGGCAGGGGGAAGGGACTCAGGGATTAACAGCCCATCTGACCTACCAGGGGTGTACGCACATGAATCAAACACAATCAAAGGCCCCAATGTCAGCATTAGCTTGACCCCTACGACTGGCTTGGGGCTCCGTATGCAGTGAGGCCTGTTCTGGCCAGAGCAGCATGAACCTTCCCCCAGGTTATTAATGCCTGCCAAGGCTCTGCCCAGCTCAGCCGAGCCCATCAGGTTGGGGTTACAGCCACCTCAGTCACGTCGGGACGTAAGGCCCATGGGGATGGACCTGGATCTTTAAACCATTCACTCAAAATCATGGAGAAGAGGAAGGGATGGGGGAGTTTGGTTGTTGGTTTGGTTTATTTTTTTTTGGTCTTGTGCTCATGTCTGTTGCCTTTCCATGACTTTTTTTGGTATGATTTCCCCTGAGTGGTTTTGGAAGGAGAAGCAGCTGTTCACATTCTGTTGGACGCTCTGCAGCCAGCAGTGTGGGCAAGGCCAAGCCCTGTGGGAATAAGGAACATCCCAGCCCCACCATGCAGTGATTCAGGACCCACATCCCAGCAAATGTGCCCTAGATCTGGCCTTGAGGCTCAGCAGGTGTTGAAACATGAAGAAACTGAGCTTTATTAACGTTCAGACCAAGTCCCCATGGCATCTGCAGAAACAGGAGTGGTACCTGAGCACATCCCTCAGAGAGAGGAACAAAGAGGGGCCCATCAGTTTCCAAATCAAACCTCCAGCAGGAGAGGGGTTTGTCTGTAGGTTCTGATTTTGATATAAGTATTTCAGAAAACGTCCCATGATCCCACTTTGTAGTGAACTTTTCCCACACCCAAAAGGGCACACAAATTAGAAAATGATTGTCGGGAGGGAAAGCCATGCTGCCCTGGCTCTGCAGGAGCAGTCTCTGAAGGGGGTTTACACAGTCCTATCGAGGTTTCAAGTTCACCCTCCCTTTAAATATAAATTTAATGAAAATAGTGGAATGTTCTCTTCTCCCCACCTAGTCCAACCTGGGCTATTTTTAATTCTTTCATTCACAGTTTAACTTAATATTGACTTCTGGTTTTAACCTGCTCATTCCTAATATATATAAATAAAATCCTCCTATTAAAAAAAAATAGATGGCAACACTCTCTCAGCAGTACTTGGCTCTTCAACTTTAAGAGGCTAGCTTCATTAAATCTTAGGGGTTTTTGTAACAACTGGACAAGCAAGGGCTTGCATTGGAAATGCCAGTGGGAGCTGGGCAAGGGTCTTGTGGGTGGGAGGCCTGGCACCCAGATCTGATCATGGACCACCCTGCTGGCTTTCTCCAGGCATGAGAAGGGAGATTACAGCAAGGTTCCCATCAAACTCAAGCTGCCAGAAAGCTCATCAAGCTCAGGAATCAGCCTGAGTTTCCTGAGAGTGAACTCAGAAGGGAGCTGGCCCTGAGGTGTCCACTCAGAGCAGATTCAGGGCCAGCAAGAAGCGTGAAGTTGTGGCTGCTTGAACCAGTCGCCCATTCTTGAATCATCACTGCTGGACAGCCAGGCATGCTGGAAACACCGCTGCTGCTCACAGCACTACTGCTGCCAAAGCTTTTCTGCCACCAGATTTCAGAGGAGCAGCACGCTGCTGGATTCCAAACAGCAGCCGCTGGCCAGGCTGCCTGTGATCCACCCTCCCGGGGCCGGAGAGGCTCCTCAGCAAAGCCAGAATAGAGACGAGTTCACCGGGACGGAGCAGGGAGGACAGATCCACACATGGCAAACACCACGGTTGCAGTGCTAAGACTTCACCCAAAGTAAGTCCCTAGTTGGGGTCCTTCCTGTCCCAACTTGTTCTTCCATAGCTGCACCTAGGAGAGCTCTGCATCACCCACGGAGCTGGAAATATTAGTTCCCTGCATGCATCATCATTTTCACAACATCATCACAAAACAAGATCAAGAGAGAGAGGTGCCCACTTAAATTTCAGTGGTATGCAAATACCTACATTTCTGACAGCTTTTTGAAGCCCTGGGACCAAGAGCTATTGCTCATCCTACTCAGTGGCTCCTGAACTGGTTCGGTGGTGTCTGTGCAGTCCCTAGTGCATAAGTGTCCTTATTACACTGTGCGGTCTCAGGGCCAGCGGCCCGTCCCACGCTCGCAGACCATCCCTGAGCAGTACCCTGGGGAGGGTGGTTGTGTCAGCCCTGATCCCCCTCACTCAGTAAAGGCAACATCTCTGGGTCTCAGACCAGTAGGAACATGGGAAGTCCAAGATCAGTTGCTCTGTTCAATTTTGGGCCATTTTTTGAGCAACTGTGTGCCTATCTGTAGTTTGATGTCTTTCATGAGGACATTACTTAGTACAAAGGTCTTGGGTAGGACAAGGACTTTGGGATCCTGTCATGGGCTCCTTTGCCATGGAAATAAGAGGCTTTAGCATCATATAACTTTGCCAAAGGGTATAAGAGAACAAGTGGGCATCTATTCATCCTCTCCCAGACCCTCTCTTAATTCTATCCAGAGCATAGTGCTGGCTACATTAGTAAGGCTGGAAACTCAGCAGCCCTCTAATTTGGGTAAGTCTTACTGGCAAACACTAAAATCCATCTGCTCCTATGGACATGGTTAAACTGCAGCCTAGATAGCTCTCCCTGCAACTGCTGCCATAACTGAGAACAGAAAGTCCACTCAAAGGGAAAAGAGATGGAAAAAGAGAAACTGGGTTGGGACTACAGGAAACAAAAGAAAATCTGCCCCGAGAACAAGTCCTTCGGTATCGGTTAGTTGGATTAAAGTGGTACTTAGGACTTTTACAAGCCCTGCGCATCACAGAGAATTTCCTTGGAGTCAGAGAGTAGCTGATTTATGCTAAATCAGCCACAATGGATGTACCAACCCTAGGCAAGGTTCCTCAGGCCAGGACCTTGAGTAAACCCTCCAAAAAGCTTTGTCTTGTTTTCAAAAGACTGAGATTGATTATAAGCCATAAATCCAATATACCACAGCTGTCTGGGGACTCTGGCAAGAGAAAACAGCAGCTCCAGCTAAGTAATGCCTCTTTCCCCAGGGAACCTGGGGTATCTATAGAAGGTCCTCCATCTAGCACCAGTCAGGTTGTGGTGCGATGGAGGTACCTCACTCATTGCAGCACTTCTGCACAAAACTGAAGCCTTTCCATTTCTCCTTCTACGGGAAGTCCTTAGCACACATTTGGCGCAGTTTACAGGATGATGATGACAATGTGTTTCTCCTAAATAAAATCCATTTTTAAAGAGTACATGTGCAATTACTTTGGGTTTTGGCCTGTATTCAGGAAAGAATTTCCCCTCGGGTCAGATTTGGCAGGGACTGGTAAGGTTTTCTTGCTTTCCTCTGTAGGGTGGGCCATGGTCCACTTCCTAAGATCATCTGGACATTTTCACCTAACAATTTCCCAGCTACTGCCGGGACCCGGGACACTGGCAATGCCCTTGATCTCTCCTGCATGCTTGAGATTTTGTGGCTTTTGGTCTTTTGTACTAACGGTCTTAAATTTGTTATAGGGTGTTGGGAAGTGTTTTATGGCCTGCAGCGTATGCAGTGGATGTTCTGGGGACCCCTCTGGATTAAGCGGCTATTACATGGTCACCTGTAATTGCGAGTGCCTGTACTCGATGAGGCAGGTGGTCCTTCCTCATGCTCTGTCACCCCTCCCTTATCTTCCAGTAGCAGGGCTCTGACATCCAGCTACAAGGCAATTACAGCCCCAGCGTAGTCACATGTGACATCTCCCCTCTCTCTTATTTGAAGTGTGATGCTTATAAACCAAGCTGATAGAGGATATTAGGTTAATAAACAAGGTAGAAGTCCTGGGAGTGGGAAATTATGAAGCCTGGGCTCTGCTCCCATCTTGCTACTAACTGATTGCACAGGACCCTTCCCTCCTTCACACCACCTCAGTTAGGCATTTAGACCACCCTGGTTACCCCAGGCTCCCTTTGAAGTCAAAATAAAAGGGTTTTATCTAGTCCTCACACCACTCTGCAACAGTAGGGATGACTTGTCCCTGCCCATCCACTGATAAGAGAACCTCAACAACAAGTTTGAATGAAGTATCTACTTTTTAGATCTCTTAGCCCTGATGAATGCACATGATGAGCTTAGCACTGTGAGTCTGGCCTTAGCTGAGTTTCCTACAGAACAGGTGACCAGGACAGGACCCGTCCATGTTAAATACAAGATCTTTGCCACCAAACAGGGTGTGAAGTGGTACAGCACGATGCCTCCCACACTGTGACACAGGGGTACATGTTTGGGTATACGTTTCATCCCTAGTTATGTTAAGGTCTCCATGCAGACAAAATGGGACAGATGCTGCTGTTGCCCTGGTTATTGCCGAGAGTGGAAGGTAACAGAAATAAGTGACATCCTGCATAGCAACTCAGTCCTAAATTGCTACATTTCAGCCTAAGCAAAAACAACGCCTGTGGATCAGGAATACTTTTTGGATGAGGCATCATCCTGAAGCTCATATCTGGATGCTTCTGCTACTCATGTCTCACCTGTCTCTCACAGACAACAGTGATTTTGTTTAAAGCACATCATGCTCCATTAGACCCCCACACTTCCCCACCTAGAGAGAGCCCAGACAGCTTCGAGATCTCCTCCAGAAACACAAAATACCCAATGGACAGAATTGTTGGTGCTAAGCCATAGAGCTTGCTTGGGATCAAAGGGGTCTGTGTGCTCAAGTCCTTGGCCATGTCCTGAGCTCCACTTCTACAAACATGCTCCGCACAGCCGGGAAATCTGGTCTGAAACTGGCAACAGAAACACCCCCTCCTGCTACCAAATCCAATGTGCAGCACAGATATATTTCCCCCTAATCCTCCAAAGAGAAAAACAAACAAGCATACAAATGCCAAAACGTTAACTACTCCCCAAATTACTCAGACTACTGCTAATTAGTATAAATTTACAGCAGCTGCACTACTGGAAGTGAGCTCAGACTTTAGCTCTGGAAATTACCAGGGAGTATAATTTTCTACAGTTTTTCTGAACTTATAGAATACAGGAATGTTCCAGTATACTAACTAACTTCATCAGCATTTCTAAGCCTTCTTTATTCTGCTCATACAGGGGTAACCATGAAGCTCACAGGCATGAAATCCACAAATGCATTCCCTCTCAAAGACTCCTGTACACAGCAAGTTCAGCGATGTGTGTCCAGAGAACCACATAGGAGAGGGTGTGGAGCTCTCTAGCCTGATTTCTTACACCTCGTTCATCAGCTCTTACTGATCAGCACAGATCAATGTTGAGGGCTTTGGAGGTGTTCATCATGTTTGGATTTCATTTCTCAGTTTCCCGGTGGAATTACTGAGCAGTGATTTTCTGTGTGCATTATGAAGGCTTGGTCTCAGCAGAATACGATACAATGCATTTTTCTGGCAGGACAAGCTCTAGATCTGTTCGTCACTGTTCTTTGGAAAGGTGGAAAAGTGATCTGGATAATACTAGCCTTGAGTACCAGCTCGAGCTTGCAGCATCCATTACACTCTGCTATCACCCACCTGCCTTGGTCTCTGTGTCTCAGCAAGATGGCAGAGCTTCTGCAGTAAGTAAAATACAACCATCAATCTAATACTGCATTGACTAGCAGATTATTTTGCTGCTTTGAGTCACCAACTACTACAATCTAGCAGACTTTCCTCCCTGAGTAATTCTCACACATTTAGATTCCACTTCCCGCTCCAGAGCTGGAGATAAGATCATAAATAGCTTATGTGTGCTTAAAGAATGGATACAGTAACAGCAGGTAGGCAGACAGGTAGACAGACAGACAGACATGATGATAAGCCATACATCTGGCATGTAAGTATCATGGCAGTGGAATTACCATTCCCCAGCCAAGTTTCACGCTTTGGGGAGTTGTTTTGACATGCTGTCAATGCCGCACCAGAATAACCTGATTTATTTTCCTCGTTCTCTTTGAAAAGGTCTATTTGGTGCCATTTATTTTGCACTCACTTACTCGCCATCCTATCAGGAGGTGGGAGGTCAGCAGGGTCACTCCTAAGAGAGTATCACGTTCTGTACAGAATAGAGAAAATGCTCTAAGTTAGTGGGAAGGGAAGAATTCATGCTGGGGCCTCCTTTCAGCCTCAGCTCTCCCAGAGTAGACTCATATACTTCTTCCCTTCCCACATCCTTGCTCTTCCTTTCAAATGGAAAAGCCAGTACCACTGTTGCTGCTATCCCACCAGCAGCAATCCCTCCCTGCAAAGAGCCTGCTTCAGTTTTGCTTCATTTGTGCCTCCATCGAGCCTTGGCTGGGAATTCTCAGGACTCCCATCTCAATCCATCCTCCCCGTATCGCACAATAAAATCCTTTAGTCTTTTCTGTCTCTGTATATAAAATAGATGTTGAGTCCCAAGTGGCTCTAAGAGGAACTGAAGGCACAGCAGTAGACAGAAGAGAGACACTTTGCTCATTTCAACAGGGATCATTAAAAAGGACTAAGGCATTTTTGGACAGAAGGTACATGGCGAATACCCATTTTGGCATACGCACACTTGTAAACACAGCACTTGTGCCTGGTGCCCAGTTCACATGCCAGCTGTCACACTGGTTTTGCTCCGAGATAGCAAACTTCACATCCTTCCAAGCCCACCTCAACCAGGCAAGACACACAGTTTGGCAAGAGCTACCCAGGCAGGGAAAACGGCTCTGTCCCATGGAAGCAAAAAATTGTGACAACAGATCTGCCACTGAGACACTTTGAACCCACAAACCATCGCAGCAGAAGTGGACTTGATGATCAAGATGCAGTAACTTCAAAGGCAGATAGCACAAGAGAGAAACTGTGGGTGAGTTATGTGACCTTTTTCTTCTTCTGGAACGTGACATGGATGGCCAAGGATGGCACAGGAATGGAAATAGTCAGAGCCTGATGGATCCATCTGTAGCAGAAGGAGCAGCCCAGGGAAGCAGAGAGCACAGGCAACTGTCCAAGCCACTTGACTTCAGCAGCAGCAGCTCAGACCTGCTCGGTAGCAAGGCAAGATCTCCCTCCCACTGAATAGCACCTGTTTTATCACTGCCTCCTACACACAACTAGCCTTTTGCACTCTTTTCTCGATGTTTACATCAGTCAGGAATATTGTCTACACATCCTGTGAGCACAGTCAAAGCTCTAACAGGACAATTTTAACCAGACTCCTCAGCTGGCACCTTTGCTTTGTTTAGTTCATTAGCTGGGGAACATCTAAGCTCAGTACTAGGAGGGGACTGTCCTGGGCATTAGATCATGGAATAAAACAAGCTCCGTGTGCAGCTGAGAGCCAACACTTGACACCTGCCTTCTTCCATCTTCACAGCCCGGTACTTCTGCTGCTCCAGTCTACAGGCCTCCATTCAGTTAATCACCCTCACACTTGATAGCTACTGCCTGGCCAGCTGTCCTGATGTTTCCAAACACATGAACCCACTCCCCTGGTCCTCTACACAGAGGAATCAGCATTGCACTCACCACATTGTGTGTGTCTCAGAAATCAGTAGAGCACTGGAAGAATTATGTATGGTTGAGATAAGCACAGAGGCAAAGTATAGACATTTATGCAAAGGTCTCCTTGCCCCCAGGCTGAGCCAGCAGCTAAAGAGGCAACTTTGTTGTTTTTTTTTAAAAAAAAATCATTAAAAACCCCAAATCAACAGTCAAAAATAGAAAGCAAATACTATTACGAATAATAATATCACCTCAGAAGTAACAATGAACTCAGGATCATGATCTAAGGTAACATAAAAATAGCCACAAAGTCCAAGGGAAAAGAGGGAGACATTTCTAGCATGCACGCTGCAAAATTCCCTCTGGAAAGGCAGACAGGTTTGCTTCATTTCCTCTTCAGCTTTTGCTGAAATATCAAACAGCACAAAAGCCCCCATTTGCCTGAGAATACAACTGTTGAGTGCATAAGCTCTCTCCACATCACATTAGGCACATTTCCATTCAGCCACCAGCCTCTTTTGACTCCCATTCCTATTTTGAAAGACAGAGAACTCTGAACCAAGATGCTGGTTTTGACAATCCTTTATTTGCAACTCTGCTTGTCTTTCAAAGCCATTTTAGCTAGGAAACTTCACCGAATGAGAAAACGAAGCTCTCACTGATTTCTGCATCTGTCAAGAGCAAAGACTTCCCCAGAGAAGGAACTGAGCTCGTCAAGGAGGCTCTCCCCTCCTGTTCCCTGCTGACATCCCCCCTTTTCCCTTTCTCACTATTCAATCTGAGCTATTCCACATCCTTATTATTTAAAATCCAGCTGCTTTTCCATTCTCTACTATCTTAGAGCTGTCTCTTCTTCCACTCGACTTCTCTCAGAGCTGTGGTAAGGACCATTTCCTATTCCACATGTTCCTCTTAAAATAATGTAGTAGCTGGAAACAAACAAAAAAACCCCAAACCAAACAAACAAACAAAAAAAAAAAAAGAGGAAGAACAACAAATGAGCTTATAGAAGAGTTTGCAGGCCATAAATTGAGATCCAAGACTGACAAGCAATGCTGTAAAACCAAGAAAGGCTGAGGGAGAGGAGGGCAGCCTTTCTCACTGATTCACACACCAAGGAGCGGGAGGGGATGATGGTCACATCATGGTAAACATAACAGGCTGGTTGAGATCCCCAAAGCAGGCTCTTGGAGATGAGAGTTGAATAAATACTTCAATGTCCTTCTTAATTACTCTTTTTATTATCATGTTTTAGTTACCTCAAGTGGAGTGTGTGAAGGGATTAGTAAATAATGCTTTCCTTTGTTAACGTTCCTGTCTGCTTTTTGCTGCTTTGCCAAGATCTGACACCCTCCAAAACAAACAGAAAATACATGAATAAATGAAGACTTCATCAGCTCCACAAGGTGTTGAAACAAGAGTGGTGCAAAAAGGCTCAGATGGGTTAGTTTGATGGATAGGAGAGAACATCCCCAGAATTCCCATTACAGAACCTTTTATGGTAGCAATTGATATTAGGGGATTAAGAGAGTTGCAAGATCTTTCCATGTGATATTTTGTATGATTTTCTGCAGCTCAGAGGCTGTGCTCTGCTTCTTTCAGTACAGCAGGGCTGATAAAAATTGTCAGAGACTCTGTAAGTGTAACACTGCTAGGAAAGCTCGAACTGTTTACCTTGGACTATTTGGGATCCACAGAGGACATCCTAGTAGTCTGAGCAGGGTTGCCTGGCTTGCTACCTTGTTTTAAGCCTCGCTGCAACACGCCAAGGTGTCTAATCTAGGCAACTAAACAGCATAGCCTGCCTTCAGAATGTCTTTCTGTGAAAGCAGATACCGCTCTAGGGACATCATGGCCCCAGGTGTGGAAGGATGTGCTGTGTGAGGTCACCCATGGCTAAGTAGTTATCTTCAAGACAACCTCCTCCATTAAATTTTGAGTCTGTGGAGGAGTAGCAACAAGGAGAATGACCAAAAGGGAGATGGTATGAGTGTGGGCCAGCCCTTGGGTCCTGCAATAAGAGGAGAAGGAACCACATGAGATCTGTCTGCCCTCCTGCGAGGATGACAACAGCTCCCCAGAGCACAGCAGGGTGCTGGATGCACAGTGTATCTCAGCCATGACAAAGAGAGACCCACTCTCCACCTGACCTCAAGGAAAGCTGGAGAGTCTCCTGCCATGAGCCTTCACCTTCATGGTGGCATCTCAGCCACCTCCATCTCCCAGGCACTGGCAGGGCTCTGAGCCCCTGCTGTGGGGTGCACAGCTGGGGGGCAGGGGCAGCACCAAGACCACCTCATCCAGGACCTTTTTTCTCCCTCTGCCCACTTTGTATTTATATTGCAGCCTTGTTTCTTGCCAGTTTGTTCTTCCTTGCAGGGAGGAGAAGGAGAAAAAGGAAGTCTCAGTGCCCAAACACCAAGATCTTTCTGAGAGCTTTCTCCTGCCACAGAAAGTCCCTTCATCATCCCTAAGATTAACACAAAAGCGTCTGAGGTTAATATCGGAGAAGCCAAACTATAAACTGAGAATTATGCTTCAGCTTAAATTAATCATAACCTTTGAGGCCAGGTCTGTGTCTGGGCAGGGGAAGTTCTGGGGAGCACTGGGACCCCCCTGGGGGTTGGGAGTGAGGGGATGCGGCAAGCAGGGGCTGAGGACTCAGAGGCCTCTTCTGGCTCACTGGGACCAACCTCCTTGGCGCTACCCAGGGGGAATCTGCCCTGCTTTTGGGGGGCTTCTGGAGGGAGAGCCTCCTCCTCCACCCCAGGGCCGCTTCCTCTCTCCCTGCGGGAAATGTCCCTCTAATGATTCCCCTGCCTCCCTGCTCTGCAGTTTGTCAGGCCGGCTGACTTCAAGCCATCCTGCATCTGTTTCGCCTAGAGAGCCACGCTCGCCTACATTTTAATAAACCCTATAATTTACACATTTCCCTCATACCCTGTAATTTCACCACCCCGAGACACAGCAAAGGGAGAAAGCGCAGAGCTGGGAGCACTCGTGGAAAGCTCTGCCAGAGAATCAAGAAATAAGTAGAAGGCTTAAATCTGCAGCAGTAAAATAATCCAGGGGAGGGAGCCAACAATGACTGAAAAATAAACATCTCCCCCTGCAAAAGCCCACAGCCAGCCCCGCTCCTTGCAGGCCGGCGCTGCCAAGAGATCGGGTGCACTGGGAAACATGCCTAGGGACTCCAGGAAAAAAAAAAAAAAAAACCACAAAAAAACCTGGGTTATATGGACCCCTTTTATAAGGCAACTGTTAGCGTTAACTAAGTTTAAATTTATATGTTCAATAAAGTCTCTTTCCCCCCCTCTTCCAAGTGCCAGAACCACTCGAGGAAGCCGACACACGCTTCCCATTTGAAAATGTGTTATTTGACCATTTTTATTCTCTGCTTTTGTTCTTGGGGCTGCAGCCCCTCCAAAGGCGAGGGGGGGCATTTCTGCGCCAAGATCAAAGCGGTTCTGTGTATACACACACTCGTGCAAATTATGTATTTGTGATCAAGTAACGCAGCATCAGGAAAAGCTAGGCGGGCATGTGGGAGAGTGAGATATTTACACAGGCCTGGCCAGAGGCAGAGGCATTATTTTAAGTGTTTTTCACTGGTGCCAAGTCATCTGTTCACATATACGTGTGCGCGCGTAAAGATGATGGAGAGACCAGCTCTCCAGAGCCAGGAAATTCAGCATTAACCCCCCAATTCCACAACGTATCTGCCAGGGCTCCTGACACACTCCAAACCTGCATGCCCCCCGACTTTGTTCCTGTCCTAATGACGGTGGAGTTCAGGGTTCCTGTCACAGCAAGTCACGATCATGCATGAACCAGGACTGCTACAAAAAATGTCGGCCCCTCTCACTTCCCCAGCGCAGCTTTATAGCCCACATAAAGGAATATATATATTTCCCCTATAAAGACACAGCTTAACCAAAGGATCTCGGGTTCTTTGGCATCGGGGGGGGG